>NC_053023.1:214126289-214476870 GCF_003073215.2 Triticum urartu | reverse complement strand
GGCCGGTCGTCCGGTCATCGGACGTCCGGTGGTGCCGGACTTCCGCTCGTTTGGCTCGGATGCAGGGGCACCGGTCGTCCGGTCTGGGCCGGACGTCCGCTCTCTGTAGCTTGGCTGGGGCTTCAGGCGTCGGACGTCCGGACCCGACTGGTCGTTCGGTGGCTTGGAATTCTTCCGCAGCTCTCCTTCTTCTCCATCTTCATGTCCATCTTCCTCTTCTGATCCTCCTTGCTCCATAGCTTCTTCATGGCCAATTCCTTGATATCTGAGTATGCACTATGTCTCCGTTTGAGGTAGTAGCCATGTCTCATGTGCATCGAAGTGGAAAAGTGAGAGGAGAGATGTCACCTCGGTTTTGAGAGCTCTTGCATGTGCTCGTGTCATGGGTCCGCTAGGCACTTGGTGAGACGATGGTAGGTCCATGGGGATGACCTTGGGATGCTCCTCATCATCTCCCCTCCCTTGGGGAAGATCCGACCTCGGATCAAAATCTTCATCACCATGGTAGGGCGAGTGTTCCTTGACATTGAAGATATCACTCATGTTGTACTTGTCGCGCGGGAGGTCGATCTTGTAAGCGTTGTTGTTGTAGCGTGTGAGCACCTTGAAGGGTCCATCCGGTCGAGGTAGAAGCTTGGACTTGCGTTCGTTGGGGAAGCGGTCTTTGCGAAGGTGTAGCCACACAAGGTCACCATTGTCGAATACCATTGGTTGCTTGTTGATGTTTAGCTTGGTCGCAAGTCATTGTACTTGGCACTCGATGGTTTGCCTTGTATCTTCATGGACCTTCTTGAGATGGTTCACGCATGCACTTCCGTCCAAATTGATGCGCTCTTGGAGTGGTAGATGGAGAATATCCAATGGGGACAATGGGTCCGCTAGGCACTTGGTGAGATGATGGTAGGTCCATGGGGATGTCCTTGGGATGCTCCGCATCAGTCTCCGTAGTCGTACTCATCGCCGCACCATCTTGAAAAAGAGTCATTGAGGACTCGACATCATCAATGCCACAAAGAGGTATGGCGGTGAAGTCGAACTTGGGAGTATCGTCTTGGAGCTCGTCGGGCTTGGACATCTTGGTGGTACTATCCTCATGGTCATTCTCATGGAGCTTTGTCGTCGCGAAGTGAGCTTGGGGTGGAGAAGCCTTGGCCTTCATGAGTTCTTGTTCCGCCTTGAGAGCACCAATGTAGTTGTCGTCGAGGGACTTGTAGTTCTCACGGAAGACCGTCTTGGAGATGTCGTTGTGCAATCCCATCATGAAGTGGAACTTCATCGAAATGTGATGCGGAGCATCCTATGGTCATCCCCATGGACCTTCCATCGCCTCAACAAGAGCCAAGATGACCCATGACACGAGCTAGAGCTAGAGCTCTCGAGAACGAGGTGACTTCCTTCCTTAGTGATATTACATATGATCCTCTCGAGACATGGCTACTACCTGAATCCGAGACATTGTGCATGATTAGATACCAAGAGGATCCTCCCGAAGATGCACGTGAAGATGTACAAGCCCCCAAGTTCACGGATGAAGAAAACCAACGCAAGGAGTCAAGGACACCCCCGAGGCCCTGGACATCCAGCCACGACCCTGAACGTCCGGCCCCTGGAACTTCACCCACCACAGCCACTCAGCCGCCAGGAAACTACAGGCCCCGGACATCCGGCCTCGCCAGCCCGGACATCCGGCCCTTCCCAGGCACCGGAAATCCGGCAGCCAGCCCGGATATTCGGACACCCCCGAACTCGAGAGAAACAAGGCCAGCTTCACCAGCCCGGACATCCGGCCCTCCGCGAATGCCCGGACATCCGGCCCGACGCCCGGACGTCCGGCCTCCGCTGTCTGCGCACAGTATAAGGCCCAAGGCCCGTGTACCCCTTCGCCCCCCTAGACTATATATAATCCACCTCGTCCTACTTTCTAGGGTTAGCAAAGGATTAGCTCATATTTCGTGTGAGAGCATTGCTCATCCACTTGGTTACCTTCTCCTCGGAGATTCGAGCCTCCACCGGAGAAGATCCCCCAAGCGGATTCAAGACCCCTTTTAGGGAAGAACTCAAGACCTCCTCACGGAGAAGACCGGCTACCTTTTGTATCGTCCCTAGTTGGTTTTCGATCGTGTATCTTCTCTTATGTACTCGAGGATCTAGCACATGTGTGACTTATTCGTGTTGGTTTAGTGTTTCCTCTCGTGTTTTCCCTTGTGTTTCCCTCATTTTCCCCTCGTGTTCTTCGCGGGATCCGCTCCTTTCGTGAAAGATCGGGCGATTAGGGTTCTACCCTACATCAAAATGGGGTCGTCCGTGCCGGCTCGTCGCAAGGCAATCTTCGTCTCGTTGAAGTACTCGTCGATGGACTTGGATCCTTGGATGGTGTTCTACAATGGGCATTGAAGTTGTTCCGCGTAGGTTGGAGGCACAAACTCTCGCCGCAAAGCTCTCTTTGTCTTGGGCCAACTCATGTCGTAGCTCTCCGAAGGTGTGTGAAGCCACCATGTGGACGCGTAGTCGTGGAAGTTCATTGTGGCGCACTTCACTTGATCTTCGGGAGGAACTTGATGTATCTTGAGGTAGTCGTCCATTAGGCGCTCCCACTCGAGATACTCCTCGGGTTCTTGAGTCCCATAAAAAGGGATCGCATGGTCTATGTCGAGGTCATAGTAGCTTGTGGAAGTCGCGAACTTGAGCTTGGGGAGCTTCTCTTGAAGTGCTTGTGGGCGAAGATGCCATATGTCCATAGTCGAACTTGGGAGAATCGTCTTGGAGCTCGTCGGCCTTGGACATCTTGGTGGTACTATCCTCATGCTCGTTCTCATGGAGCTTGGTCATCGCGAAGTGAGCTTGGGGTGGACAAGCCTTGGCCTTCATGAGTTCTTGTTCCGCCTTGAGAGCACCAATGTAGTTGCGTCAAGGGACTTGTAGTTCTCACGGAAGATCGTCTTGGAGATGTCATTGTGCAATCCCATCATGAAGTGGAACTTCATCGAAATGTGATGCGGAGCATCCTATGGTCATTCCCATGGACCTTCCATCGCCTCAACAAGAGCCAAGATGACCCATGACACGAGCTAGAGCTAGAGCTCTCGAGAACGAGGTGACTTCCTTCCTTAGTGATATTACATATGATCCTCTCGAGACATGGCTACTACCTGAATCCGAGACATTGTGCATGATTAGATACCAAGAGGATCCTCCCGAAGATGCACGTGAAGATGTACAAGCCCCCAAGTTCACGGATGAAGAAAACCAACGCAAGGAGTCAAGGACACCTCCGAGGCCCCGGACATCCAGCCACGACCCTGAACGTCCGGCCCCTGGAACTTCACCCACCACAGCCGCTCAGCCGCCAGGAAACTACAGACCACGGACATTCGGCCTCGCCAGCCCGGACATCCGGCCCTTCCCAAGCCCCGGAAATCCGGCAGCCTGCCCGGATATCCGGACACCCCCCCAACCCGAGAGAAACAAGGCCGGCTTCACCAGCCTAGACATCCGGTGCTCCGCGAATGCCCAGACATCCGGCCCGACGCCCGGACGTCCGGCCTCCCATGTCTGCGCATAGTATAAGGCCCGAGGCCCGTGTACCCCTTTGCCCCCCTAGACTATATATACTCCACCTCGTCCTACTTTCTAGGGTTAGCAAAGGATTAGCTCATATTTCATGTGAGAGCATTGCTCATCCCCTTGGTTACCTTATCCTCGAAGATTCGAGCCTCCACCGGAGAAGATCCCCCAAGCGGATTCAAGACCCCTTTTAGGGAAGAACTCAAGACCTCCTCATGGAGAAGACCGGCTACCTTTTGTATCGTCCCTAGTTGGTTGTCGATCGTGTATCTTCTCTTATGTACTCAAGGATCTAGCACATGTGTGACTTATTCGTGTTGGTTTAGTGTTTCCTCTCGTGTTTCCCCTTGTGTTTTCCCTCATTTTGCCCTCGTGTTCCTCGTGTTCTTCGTGGGATCCGCTCCTTTCGTGAAAGATCGGGAGATTAGGGTTTTACCCTACATCAAAATGGTGTCATCCATGCCGGCTCGTCGCAAGGCAATCTTCATCTCCTTGAAGTACTCGTCGATGGACTTGGATCCTTGGATGGTGTTCTCCAATTGGCATTGAAGTTGTTCCGCGTAGGTTGGAGGCACAAACTCTCGCTGCAAAGCTCTCTTCGTCTTGGGCCAACTCATGTCGTAGCTCTCCGAAGGTGTGTGAAGCCACCATGTGGACGCGTAGTCGTGGAAGTTCATTGTGGCGCACTTCACTTGATCTTCGGGAGGAACTTGATGTAGCTTGAGGTAGTCGTCCATTAGGCGCTCCCACTCGAGATACTCCTCGGGTTCTTGAGTCCCATAGAAAGGAATCGCATGGTCGATGTCGAGGTCATAGTATCTTGTGGAAGTCGCGAACTTGACCTTGGGGAGCTTCTCTTGAAGTGCTTGTGGGCGAAGATGCCATATGTCCATAGGAGAAGATGCCTTGAAGTCGCTTGGCAAATATGCCAAGGTAGATGGTGAAGTCGTTGAGCAGTTGTTGGTGTTGAGCTCTTGACCTTCACGTTCGTGGTGGTGATGGTGTCGATGCCGATGTGACCTTGTCGGAGATGGTAGCTTGGAAGCATGTGTACTTGAGCGTCTTCTCGAAGATGAGGAAGATCGCTTGTAGGACTTGATGAGGGCTTTGATCTCCTCCATTTGAGGTTGCATCTTGGCATCGTTGGAGTTGTTCGTGGCATCGAACTCGACGTTGTTTTTGTAGACCAAAGATGAAATGCCTTGCCTATCCATCACAAGACTCGAGCAAATATGAGTGGGACAAAGAGAAGAACTATAGCAAATGTACCTTGACCGATGTTGAAGATGGATCAATGATCACTCAATAGTGTAACAAGGAAATAACACAATGTGTACCGATCTTGTCAATTTCTCACACCTACGCAAGTAAGGCTTATGCTGGAGCTCGGTGAGGATAGTGGCACAAAAATTTGATGTAAAATGTTAGCAAGAGTCAATAATGTTGAAAGAGATTCACAAATTCGCAAGTGAAACAAGTAGACCAATAGCAATATGGGTGGCACATGGAAACACACACACGGATAGATAAAATGGGGTCGTGCAACCAAGGAATGAGCACAAAATGTGGAATCCACGGAAAACGCTCGTGTTGCACAACTCAAGAGAGATGCTAGCACGATTTCTCTATAGGCGGATACGACACTTGTGCACAACCTATAATATGCAAAATGTATGAACTTTCTATCCCAAGTATGCTATGTATGATGTTCCGGTGGTATGATCCAAGATGATCGGATATGACAATCTTATATGCAATGTGGTATGATGCTATGGCTCTTGCTTACAAGCTTCTTTGCTCTTTCTCTTTTGCTTAAAAGCTTATTCTTTTTTTGTATGGCCACTTTTGCACGATGCACAAACCAAGATAGCAATTGTATATATGCGGGAACAAACTTGAGGCACAAGAGATGATATGATGACACCAATATGATATGGTATGTATGCAATGGAAGGTGTAGCTCAATGATCACTAATGTGCACAAGTAACATTGCCGGCAATACTCACATGACTAGTCTCGATAGGCAAGTGACGCAAAATGGGCTAGGGGTTAACAATGCAATGGCAAGGGAATATACAATGGAGGGACACCACGATACCAAGATGATATGGAGGTTACCGTCTGTGTCGATGATGAGTGGCGGTGATCTTTATGTAGATACCAAGATGATATGGAGACTCGTCCCTAAGTAGCCAAAACACCTTAGGAAAAGGAAAAACCGCGAACTCAAAATCTCAAACGTCAAATGGTGGTAGCGGGAATGCGGTGGTTGTTGTGGGAGCTCAATGGGATTGCGGGAATGCAATCGGGTTTTGCGAGTAGGCAATGCGGAAATGGAGGGAAGGTTGTGGATTATATATGGGGCCGAAGTTGAGGTCACCGTCCCTAAGTAGCCGAAACACCTTAGGGGACACAACACACAACTCAAACAAGGTCAAACAGAATTTGGTTATGTTGGATGGTGGAACTGTATGGTGGGCAAGCCTATGCGGAAGTGGTGGTGGTGGTTGATGAAGAAGAAATGGTCCCTAAGTAGACGAAACACCTTAGGAGACTCGAATCACTAGTCAAGCAACCACATATGCAATGGGGAACAAAATTGGTTAGGCTGCGGAAGTCGATGGTGGTGTAGCAGATGATGTGGTGGAAGCCCTAGGCAAAGATGCCAAAATTGTGAAATTTGATGGAGTCAAAACATGTTGGAAGTATTTTTATGGGAAGGGGGGTGTCAAGAGCTTCAAAACGAGCTAAAGAACGTCAAAATCAAAGTTCGGATGAATTAGTTGTGGCCGAAATAAGAATCAGCCAAAGTCAGTTTTTACAGGTTACAGACGTCCGTAAATGGACGGATGTCCGGTCGCCGGACGTCCGGTCAGGTCGGAAATCCGTAAATTCTGGCTCGGGTTTGCGGTTCCGGTCATCTGGAAAGTTGCAGATGTCCGATCGTTCCCGGGGTTTCGGACGTCCGTACAGTGGCGGTCGTCCGGTGGGTCGGGGTCAACGCGAAATTTCAGATCCGGGACGCGATTTTGGGCGGAAATTGGGGATTTTGGGGTTAAAATTGATGAGATTTCGTGGATGAAAGATGGAGCAACTATCCGTGGATCAAATCCAACAAAACTTCATCAAACCAACAAATCACAAAAAATTAGGGCTATTTTTGGTGGGGATTTTCGAAATTGGGGAAGAACACAACAAAATCAAGCTAGAAAACGAAGAGGGGAGGCTCCGAAATCGTGATCAACGTGGCTCATGATACCAAGATGATTTAGGGTGGAACCCTATGTGGCCGATCATTCACGAAAGGAGTGGATCCCGCGAAGAACACGAAGAACACGAGGGGGAACACAAAGGTAATACAAGATCCAAAGTCAACAAGGGACGATACAAAGGGTAGCCAGTTCTTCTCCGTGAGGAGGTCTTGAATCCACGAGGGGATCTTCCTGTAAAGGGGTCTTGAATCCAAGGTGGATCTTCTCCGAAGAGGGGTCGCGGTCTCTCTCAAGGAGTAGATCTGTATGGATTAGCAAAGCTCTATCTCTCAAATGAGCCATCACAACGCTGACCCTCAAATGGAGGAGGTGGAGGAATATATATAGTCTAGGGCCATGAAGGGGTAAGTGAGGGGCGAAGGGGTACATGGGCCTCGGGCCTGTTACACTGTGCGCAGACAGGCGTCGGACGTCCGCTGGGTGTCGGACGTCCGGAGGCTCGGAACGGTCCGGACGTCCGGTGGTCTTCGAACTTCCGTAAATATCGTTTTTTCGCCGTAGCGCCGGTCGTCCGGTGGAGCTCGGTCGTCCGGGGCCTAGGGTGTGTCGGACGTCCAGTACTAGCCGGTCGTCCGGCCGCTGTAGCTTCCGTCGGCTGGCCCTGGCGTGGTTGCGTCGGACGTCTGGTGGACGTCGGTCGTCCGGGCGCTGTAGAGTGTCGGAGGTCCGGTGGCTTCCGGTCGTCCGGTCACTGTAGACTCCGCAGCTCCTTCTTCTTCCGTCTTCGCTTTCACGCTTCCCATGCGGATGGTGTAGGTGTTCCTTCGCGCTTGCACTCCTCCACGTCGTCCATAGCGTTCTGACAATACCTATGCATGCACACGGGAGAAGTGTCAAGTAGTATACCATCCTCAAAGGGGTCAAATGAGCACATCTAAAGGAGATGGTTCACCTTTGTGTATGTGGAGTAGATGTCGCATGTGTCACTCGCCGAACGGACTCTTGATATGGTGATGTCCATAGGATGCTTCACATCACGATGGTTGGGAGGTAAAGGCTCCTAAGTGAGGTAAGACACTCCCATCAGGTGGTTCGGGCTCGGAAGACGACATTGTCGCGCAGTTCCTCCATAAGGACGATCCTTTAGTTGAATCGTAAGTGAACAAGGGTGTTTTAAACATATCCCGTTCCTTTTCCCGTTACAAGGGTAAAATCTAGAATACATGTTTTTGCAGTCCGGCACGCATACTTCCTCAACAATCCTCTTCGGGGGATCTTCTTCCAGAAATGATGGAAAGCGAAACGCCTCCACAGGATTCCTCGCCCGATAGGGCGGACGAATTTGAGGTGTCGTCCCGGAGCATCTCTCCCGATCAACAAGTGGTGCAGGGGATAATGAAGACAACGCCCCAAGGTGAAACTTCGGTCACCCAGGGTCCGGGAAGTACGGTCCCTATGGGGGCTAACAATAAAGGCCCCGGACTATCTGGCTTACAGCTGGAGACAACTCTAGGGTCGGACAAACATATCCCTTCAAAGGGAGTCCGTACCCCCACAGCTGCTTCCTGGGATCCAGATGCGCTGGATACCCTGATGGACATGTTGCGATATTCGTCCGTCTCAGAGGAACATCATACCTTAATGGGAGGATTATGTCCATGAAAAGCAGATTGAATGAAGCTTTCATGGCCCTGCTAAGAGGCTTCGAGGTACGTAATGTAATGTTTTTGATTGTGCTCTATACGCAAAATGCACCTGTGTATGGATAGAAGCCCCTTAGACTCTGGTTGGCGTCCAAAGGAAGTCAGTCAGAGGATCGAAAAAGATATGCCCAGGAAATAATCGAATTAATTGGAACACAGGCTATTACATCCATGGCGACTGCCCACGCTGCAGAGGTTGCAGATCTGGAGCAGAAGCTTAATGTGGCGGATGATGACATCGTGCTTATTAACAGGCGGCTCAACGAGACGCAAGGTATGTTTTGAGGCGGTCAGTGTATGTATGTATAATAATATGAGCACGAAGCTAATTATTATATACTGAGAAGTGCATAACTGCAGATAGTGCTGCCGCGGTGGAGGTCCTTCGGGCTGAACTTGTCCGAGCCAACGAGCTAGCCCGGATGAGTAATGTAGCTACCGAGATGGAAGCTGATGAGTTAAAATCCGAACAGGCTGCTCGGCGCCAGTGCGAGGAGAGAATGTCTATCATGGCGCGTGAGCTAAAGGAGGCCAATGTCCGGTGCGAATTCCTCAAGATGGATAGCAAAGCCAAAATGGCCGATCTCGATAATGCCATACGGCGAGGGAACCACGATCCGAGTCTAGGGAGGCTCGGGAGGAGATCCGGCAAGCTGGGGAGATAGCGGCTGGTAAGCCTTTCTTATTACAGACTAAATTCGGCGATCCGAAGTGTTCCCCGCTTAATCGAATGTGGAGTTCACCAGACGCATTCCTGGACTTGCCAAAGAGCGCCTCCGATGCAGCGCAATTTTACCAAGCGCAAGAAGGGTATGCAACGGAGAGGCTTTTCTGGAAGCAATTCGGCACGCCAAAGCGTCCGCTGTTGCTGAACGAACAGATGTCCCAGTGGGCCGAACTCCACAAGATATCGGGTTCTGCCATGAAGGACATAGTGGTCCGGCTGTGGCCGACTGAGCCAATTCTGAATAGTTATTTCTGTTTGGTGCAGCGACTAATGGATGTGGTGCCGCGTGTCGATGCCGTGAAGCGATCAACGTGCATTGAAGGTGCATGGATGGCCTTTGCCTGTGTCAAAACGTATTGGGCGAAGATGAATGCTGCCGATGTTGAAGCGAAGAGTCCGCCCGGGGGCAAGGACAAACACCCGTCGGAGCATTATTTTGAAGACATCCTAGAGGGTGCCCGCTTGATAGAGGTTTGGTTCTCAAAGGATATGGTCTTTGAGTAAATGTACCAAATTTGTAAAAACAATATTATGATATTATAAGGCTATGATTAAAAGTTTTGGCTCCTCTTGTGCGGCCGTTTTTGTATAATCTGAAAGTTCTCCAGTCGTCGGCTTCATCCCCCTCGCATAAAATACGGGGGTGTTCAAAAAAGCACTTGATCACTCTTGACCCAATGTCATGGTGCATGAAGGAGGTGTCAATGCGGCGAACTAGAAAATCGGACTATAGGGCTTTAACACTTTCACTTAGCCATAGGAGTTTGACGATGGGTCTACGATATAGCCCCTGGTATGTACACAGCTATCCGAATACAGTGCGTTACATAGGTGACCGAAAGAATGGTCTTTCATGTAATACGGAAGGAACCGCGAAAGATTCTGATAAGTCATTCATATGTCTCCATCGTATTTATAATTTTTGATTGTTCCATGCCAATATTCTACAACTTCCATATACTTTTTGGCAACTTTTCATACTATTTTTGGGACTAATATTGATCCAGTGCCCAGTGCCAGTTCCTGTCTGTTGCATGTTTTACGTTTCGCAGAATATCCATATCAAACAGAATAAAAATGGATGGAAAATTATTTTGGAATATTTGTGATTTTTGGGAAGAAAATCAACGCGAGACGGTGCCCGAGGTGGCCACGAGGGTGGGGCCCACGGCCACTACAGGCAGGCGCATACCCCACCCTCGTGGGGCCCTCGTATGGCAGTTGATGCTCTACTTTGGCCGCAAGAAATATAATTTTTGGAAAAAGATCTGGGCGAAGGTTTCAATCCAATCGGAGTTACGGATCTCTGAATATAAAAGAAACGGTGAAAGGGCAGCAGAATAGAACGCAGAAACAGAGAGAGACAGAGAGACAGATCCAATCTCAGAGGGGCTCTCGCCCCTCCCAAGCCATGGAGGCTAAGGACCAGAGGGAAACCCTTCTCCCATCTAGGTATGAGGTCAAAGAAGAAGAAGACGAAGGGGCCCCCTCTCCCCTTCTCTTCCGGTGGCACTGGAACGCCGTCGTGGCCATCATCATCACCGCAATCTTCACCAACAACTTCACCGCCATCATCACCAACTCTTCCCCCCTTTATGCAGCGGTGTAACCTCTCTCTTACCCGCTGTAATCTCTACTTAAACATGGTGCTCAACGCTATATATTGTTTCCCAATGATGTATATCTATCCTTTGATGTTTGAGTAGATCTGTTTTGTCCTATGGGCTATTTGATGATCAAGGTTGGTTTGAGTTGTATGCTTTATTATTGGTGTTGTCCTATGGTGCTCTCCGTGTCGCGCAAGCATGAGGGATCCGCGCTGTAGGGTGTTGCAATACGTTCATGATTCGCTTTTAGTGGGTTGCGTGAGTGACTGAAACACAAACCCGAGTAAGGGGGTTGTTGCGTATGGGATAAAGAGGAATTGATACTTTAATGCTATGGTTGGGTTTTACCTTAATGTTCTTTAGTAGTTGTGGATTCTTCCTAGAGTTCCAATCATAAGTGCATATGATCCAAGTAGAGAAAGTATGTTAGCTTATGCCTCTCCCTCATATAAAATTGCAATAATGATTACCGTTCTAGTTATCGATTGCCTAGGGACAAATAACTTTCTCGTAACAAAGAGCTCTTTACTAAAACTAACTTAGTTGTGTCTTTACCTAAACAGCCTCTACTTTTTATTTACATGCTCTTTATTATCTTGCAAACCTATCCAACAACATGTACAAAGTACTTCTAGTTTTATACTTGTTCTAGGTAAAGCGAACGTCAAGCGTGCATAGAGTTGTATCGGTGGTCGATAGAACTTGAGGGAATATTTGTTCTGCCTTTAGCTCCTCGTTGGGTTCGACACTCTTACTTATCAAAAACTGTTGCGATCCCCTATACTTGTGGGTTATCAAGACCTTTTTCTGGCGCCGTTGCCGGGGAGCAATAGCGTGGGGTGAATATTCTCGTGTGTGCTTGTTTGCTTTATCACTAAGTAATTTTTGTTTGCTGTTCTTAGTTGATCTTTATCTTTGTTATGGATATGGAACACGAAATACCAAAAAATAGGTGTACTTTCTGCTCATGGAGATGGGGAACCTCCTAAAACCCTCGATGCTGGTTATGTGAAAGATATTATGTACTACTTTAATAATCCTGAGAAAACCCCATTCAATTATGTAATGGGAGTAACGTTGGATCAACGTGAATACTTTAGGGATTACTGCTTGACACAAAAAGGGAAACTATTATGGGATCAAATTCATATATTGAATTGGTATGCTAGGCAACTATGCTTGAGATATGATTATACTTGTTGCTCGAGGGTGAAGGATCCACACCTTCCCTTTTCATGTGAATTTAATAATAATAAAACCTTGGCTTCTTATGCTGGAGATATATATGATTACTATGATGTGGAACAAATAGAAGAATTTCTTGCTTTTATGGGTGCTTATGAAATTGAATCTATGTTTAAAGAATTTGAAGACTTTGATGATTCGGTTTATAGATCTGAAAATTTAGCTATCCTTAAATATTGTTATGAGAATTATGAATACAATTACGATATTAATGCACTTATTGAGAAAGTCTCCATTGTCCAAGAAGAGACTAATATTTTGCAGGAATCTATGGAAGAAGAAATTGATGAAACTGTGAGCTCATTGGATGAAAAAGATGAGGAAGAGAGCGAAGAACAAAAGGAGGAAGAGCAGATTGATCACCCGTGCCCACCTTCTAATGAGAGTAACTCTTCAACTCATACATTGTTTAATTCCCCTTCATGCTTACCGAAGGATGAATGCTATGATCCCATTGATTCTTTTGAAATATCCCTTTTTGATGATGCTTGCTATGCTTGTGGCCAAGAAGCCAATATAAATTATGCCCATGGAGATGAACTTGCTATAGTTCCTTATGTTAAACATGAAATTGTTGCTATTGCACCCACGCGTGATAGTCCTATTATCTTTTTGAATTCTCCCGACTACACTATATCAGAGAAGTTTACCCTTATTAAGGATTATATTGATGGGTTGCCTTATACCATTGCACATGATGATTTTGATGAATATAATATGCATGTTCTCGCTTCTCCTACTTGCAATTATTATGTGAGAGGAACTATATATCCACCTCTCTATGTTTCCAATATGATAAAATTGCAAGAAATTGTTTATACTATGCATTGGCCTTTACTATGTGTGCATGAATTGTTCTTTTATGACATGCCGATGCATAGGAAGAGAGTTAGACTTCTTAGTTACATGATATATGTTGCTTTGTGCTCACTACTAAATTACAAATCATTGTTAATTAAAATTGGCTTTGATATACCTTGGGATCCGGGTGGATCCATTACTTGAGCACTATATGCCTAGCTTAATGGCTTTAAAGAAAGCGCTGCCTGGGAGACAACCCGGAAGTTTTAGAGAGTCATTTATTTCTGTTGAGTGCTTTCATATAGTTTAAAAACAACAAAAATAAAGAGGGGAACCCAAAACTTTTTCAAAAAGGAAAGTGAAAGTGAGAAAGACAAGCATTGTTGAAGTGGGAGAGCTCCTTGAACTTTGTTCATGCTCACAGCAACTTTGTGGATCTTGATTACAGAAAAATTTCAACAAAAATAATTATCCCCTTGTACAATTCCATTGTATTATAAAAATAATGTGCCAAGGTTTGCCTTTAGGATGTTTACATTTGCTTGATGGTATGTACGGTGCAGGACAGAAACTTTGGCTGTAGTGCGCGATTTTACATTTTTAGCTGGAACGTCAAATGGTTTTGATTATTTTTGCACTATCTTTCTATAATTTTTTTTTGTTTTTCCTAATTTTGGCAAAATTGTTGAAGTACCGGAAGTATGTGAGTTCTGTTTTAGACAGATTCTGTTTTTGATGCATAGTTTGCTCGTTTTGATGAAACTATCGATTCATATCAGTGGATTAAGCCATTAAAAAGTTATACTACAGTAGACACAATGCAAAAACAAAATATGAATTGGTTTGCAACATTACTTATAGTAGTGATTTGCTTTATTATACTAACAGATCTTACCGAGTTTCTGTTGAAGTTTTGTGTGGATGAAGTGTTCGATGATCGAGAAGGTCTCGATGTGAGAAGGAGGAGAGGCAAGAGCTCAAGCTTGGTGATGCCCGAGGCACCCCAAGTAAATATTCAAGGAGACTCAAGCATCTAAGATTGGGGATGCCATGGAAGGCATCCCTCTTTCTTCAACAAGTATCGGTATGTTTTCGGATTCGTTTCATTCATGCGATATGTGCAATCTTGTAGTTTTCACTTTTCTTTTATGCACCATGCTGGTATGAGATAATACTTGGTTGATTTATAGAATTCTATATGCACTTCACTTATATCTTTTGAGTATGGCTTTATAGAATGCTTCATGTGCTTCACTTATATCATTTGAAGTTTGGATTGCCTGTTTCTCTTTACATAGAAAACCGCCATTTGTAGAATGCTCTTTTGCTTCACTTATATTTGTTAGAGTGTGCGCATATCTTTTGTAGAAAGAATTAAACTCTCTTGCTTCACTTATATCTATTTAGAGAGATGACAGGAACTGGTCATTCGCATGGTTAGTCATAAAATCCTACATAAAACCTGTAGATCACTGAATATGATATGTTTGATTCCTTGCAATAGTTTTGCGATATAAAGATGGTGATATTAGAGTCATGCTAGTGGGTAGTTGTGGATTAGTAGAAATACTTGTGTTGAGGTTTGTGATTCCCGTAGCATGCACGTATGGTGAACCGTTATGTAACGAAGTCACAACATGAATTATTTATTGATTTTCTTCCTTATGAGTGGCGGTCGGGGACGAGCGATGGTCTTTTCCTACCAATCTATCCCCCTAGGAGCATGCGCGTAGTACTTTGTTTCGATGACTAATAGATTTTTGCAATAAGTATGTGAGTTCTTTATGACTAATGTTGAGTCCATGGATTATACGCACTCTCACCCTTCCACCATTGCTAGCCTCTCTAGTATCGCGTAACTTTCGCCGGTACCGTAAACCCAGCATCTACCTTCCTCAAAACAGCCACCATACCTACCTATCATGGCATTTCCATAGCCATTCCGAGATATATTGCCATGCAACTTCCATCATCGTCATATACATGACTTGAGCATTCATTGTCATATTGCTTTGCATGATCGTAAGATAGCCAGCATGATGTTTTCATGGCTTGTCCGTTGATGTCATTGCTACGCTAGATCATTGCACATCCCGGTACACTGCCGGAGGCATTCATATAGAGTCATATCTTTGTTCTAGTATCAAGTTGTAATATCGAGTTGTAAATAAATAAAAGTGTGATGATCATCATTATTAGAGCATTGCCCCAGTGAGGAAAGGATGATGGAGACTGATTCCCCCACAAGTCGGGATGAGACTCGGGACGAAAAAATAAAAAAAAATAAAAAAAATATTAAGAAAAAAGAGAAAGGCCAAAAGAAAGAGAAAAAACAAAAAAATGAGAGAAAAAGAGAGAAGGGGCAATGTTACTATCCTTTTACAACACTTGTGCTTCAAAGTAGCACCATGTTCTTCATATAGAGAGTGTCTTGAGTTATCACTTTCATATACTAGTGGGAATTTTCATTATAGAACTTGGCTTGTATATTCCGATGATGGGCTTCCTCAAATGCCCGAGGTCCTCATGAGCAAGCAAGTTGGATGCACACCCACTTAGTTTCAGTTGGAGCTTTCATACACTGATAGCTCTAGTGCAACCGTTGCATGGCAATCCCTACTCACTCACATTGATATCTATTGATGGGCATCTCCATAGCCCGTTGATACGCCTAGTTGATGTGAGACTATCTTCTCCTTTTTGTCTTCTCCATCGTCATATTCTATTCCACCTATAGTGCTATGTCCATGGCTCACGCTCATGTATTGAGTGAAAGTTGAAAAGGTTTGAGAACGTCAAAAGTATGAAATAATTGCTTGGCTTGTCATCAGGGTTGTGCATGATGTGAATATTTTGTGTGGTGAAGATGGAGCATAGCCAGACTATATGATTTTGTAGGGATAACTTTCTTTGGCCATGTTATTTTGAAAAGACATGATTGCTTTATTAGTAGGCTTGAAGTATTATTGTTTTTATGTCAAATGATAGACTATTGCTTTGAATCACTTGAATCTTAATATTCATGCCATGATTAGATATGTGATCAAGATTATGCTAGGTAGCATTCCACATCAAAAATTATCTTTTTTATCATTTACCTACTCGAGGACAAGCAAGAATTAAGCTTGGGGATGCTGATACGTCTCCGTTGTATCTATAATTTTTGATTGTTCCACTCCAATATTCTACAACTTCCATATACTTTTTGGCAACTTTTTATACTATTTTTGGGACTAACATATTGATCGAGTGCCCAGTGCCAGTTCCTGTCTGTTGCATGTTTTAGGTTTCACAGAATATCCATATCAAACGGAATCCAAACGGGATAAAAACGGACGAAGAATTATTTTGGAATATTTGTGATTTTTGGGAAGAAAACCAACGCGAGACGGTGCACGAGGTGGCCACGAGGGTGGGGTCCATGGCCACTATAGGCAGGCGCACCCCACCCTCGTGGGCCCCTCGTATGGTGGTTGATGCTCTACTTTGGCCGCAAGAAAGCTAATTTTTTGAAAACTATCTGGGCGAAGGTTTCAATCCAATCGGAGTTACGGATCTCCGGATATAAAAGAAACAGTGAAAGGGCAGCAGAACAGAACGCAGAAACAGAGAAAGATAGAGAGACAGATCCAATCTCGGAGGGGCTCTCGCCCCTCCCAAGCCATGGAGGCCACGGACCATAGTGGAAACCCTTCTCCCATCTAGGGAGGACGTCAAGGAAGAAGAAGACGAAGGGGCCCCCTCTCCCCTTCTCTTCCGGTGGCATCGGAACGCCGCCGTGGCCATCATCATCACTGCAATCTTCACCAACAACTTCACCGCCATCATAACCAACTCTTCCCCCCTCTATGCAGCGGTGTAACCTCTCTCTTACCCGCTGTAATCTCTACTTAAACATGGTGCTCAATGCCATATATTATTTCCCAATGATGTATGGCTATCATATGATGTTTGAGTAGATCTGTTTTGTCCTATGGGCTATTTGATGATCAAGATTGGTTTGAGTTGCATGCTTTATTATTGGTGCTGTCCTATGGTGCTCTCCGTGTCGCGCAAGCGTGAGGGATCCCCGCTGTAGGGTGTTGCAATACGTTCATGATTCGCTTATAGTGGGTTGCGTGAGTGACTGAAACACAAACCCTAGTAAGGGGGTTGTTGCGCATGGGATAAAGAGGACTTGATACTTTAATGCTATGGTTGGGTTTTACCTTAATGATCTTTAGTAGTTGTGGATGCTTGCTAGAGTTCCAATCATAAGTGCATATGATCCAAGTAGAGAAAGTATGTTAGCTTATGCCTCTCCCTCATATAAAATTGCAATAATGATTACAGGTCTAGTTATCGATTGCCTAGGGACAAATAACTTTCTCGTAACAAAAATCTCTTTACAAAAACTAACTTAGTTGTGTCTTTACCTAAACAGCCTCTACTTTTTTTTTACATGCTCTTTATTATCTCGCAAACCTATCCAACTACACCTACAAAGTACTTCTAGTTTCATACTTGTTCTAGGTAAAGCGAACGTCAAGCGTGCGTAGAGTTGTATCTGTGGTCGATAGAACTTGAGGGAATATTTGTTCTGCCTTTAGCTCCTCATTGGGTTCGACACTCTTATCGAAAACTGTTGCGATCCCCTATACTTGTGGGTTATCAAGAGTCATTGAGTGGTTGACTAGCTCTCGTCGCATCATGATAGTTAGTTTTCGGCTTTCTCTACTAAGGTGCTCATCTGGGTAAACCAGGACACAATCGTAGTAGTTCTCCCTATACTACCCTAGCCGATAGAGCGGAACGTAAGGTAGTAAGCACAGGAGCCGGGCAACCCAACTATTGACCAAAGACATGATTCGGAGCTGATGCATATAAGGTCGAACTCGTGACGCTGAACTGTGCTATAAAGCTTTTCATACTTTCCGGCAATTTATTTGTTCCCGTATTGAGCCCCTGGCGATTTGTGCCGAGGTGCATGTGTGAAACAACCGAGGAGGCAAAATTCAGTTCCTTGAAAAAAGGTGAATACTGAATACGGATTATGTTCACTGGAACCTGATTGATGCGTCAATTGCTGTTTCACAGATAATAACGCCATGACCCAGGCTATTTGACATGCCAGAGGTCGACGGTTGAGGGAGAAGGCACTTTACAGGCTCTAAATAGAGAGTGCGGTCTACTGAGAGTTACTCGGACCTCCTGTCGCACGTCTGCGCAACCTTGCCTCGGTGAAAGGACTCCTCAATTGGAATAGCCTTTGGGTAGGTGAACGAAGCCGAACTCTGATAGAGTCCTTGAGATGACCGGTCTTTGAACCACCTGTGATGAAAGATAAAAAAATAGTTAGAAAAGAAAAAGAAAAGAAGAGAGGGCTATGAGGGAGCTTGTAGGCCTGAGCGTATTGTGCCTTTGCCGATGACTAGGGTATTTTAAGTACCCAATTATGTACGCGCGGTACAAACTTCGCGGGTATATGAGGCGAACGACGGAGGCCGAACTGCTAATCCAGCTCTGAGATTGATCGGTCCCAGTTAATATAGGCTGGTGGTTGGCCGATCAGTAATGCGGCTTGATGAGTCCACTTGGTACTTCGATTGTGGCCGCCGAACCTTTGGGATGGGTATGGCGAAATTTGGGGGGAACGGCTCTATGGCGTATGCGTCCTGTAGTGCACGCCTGCGTTCCCCTGCAGGGGTGTGCGTCACGTATACCATGTATACGGTTTTTACTTTGGGGGGAAATTGCTTCTGCCCCTGGTATTCGGCTAGCGAGTCTCTTCATCATCGCTGTCGCTAGGCGTCCCCTTCCCTTTGTTTTCAGAATTAAGCTTGCCGGCTTGTTTGAAGACCCAACAGCTTCCATTGGT
This sequence comes from Triticum urartu, assembly GCF_003073215.2. Lineage (NCBI taxonomy): Eukaryota > Viridiplantae > Streptophyta > Magnoliopsida > Poales > Poaceae > Triticum > Triticum urartu. The sequence goes on along the minus strand of NC_053023.1, from coordinate 214,458,153 downwards.
GTGAGTAGGTGGTTTATCGGGGGTGCCGTGAATCTGGCAGGGCCGATCCAATATTTTGTCTAGATTGGATGGTCCGTCTCTATTTGCCTTGAATGGCTTTTTCCGTTGACCGTGTTTGGAGCCTCTGAATCCGGCGTTGACCGCCATGTCTTGCGCTCTTTCACTATCATTGCGACGTTTGTGTTTATTGCGTCATGGCTTGCCTTTGCCGTCTCGGACTTCGGAAGTGCCCGGATTGCTGGCGGTGTTGCTTCTGCGAGCCAGCCAGCTGTCTTCTCCCGCTCAATGCGGGTCATTAGAGCGGTAAGGGCTGCCATGGATTTTGGTTTTTCTTGACGGAGGTGGCGGGCGAGCCACTCATCCCGGACGCTGTGTTTAAAGGCCGCGCGGGCTTTGGCGTCCGGACACTCGACAATTTGGTTCTTTTTAATTAGGTACCTGGTCTAGAGCTTCCTGGCTGACTCTCTGGGCTGCTGGCTGATGTGACTTAAGTCATCGGCATCTGGTGGCCGGACATATGTACCTTGGAAGTTATCGCGAAAGGTGTCTTCCAGGTCTTCCCAGCTGCCAACGGAGTTCTCTGGAAGGCTATTTAGCCAGTGCCTCACTGGTCCCTTTAGTTTTAGTGGGAGGTATTTGATGGCGTGTAGGTCATCACCGTGGGCCATGTGGATATGAAGAAGAAAATCTTCGATCCATACCGCAGGATCTGTTATTCCATCGTATGATTCGATGTTCATTGGTTTAAAAACTTCTAGGAATTCGTGCTCCATCACTTCATCAGTGAAGCAAAGAGGGTGTACAGCGCCTCTATATCGGGCCAGGTCGCGACGTAGTTTGGATGGAGTCCTTCTGCGTTTTTCGGTTCGGATGTAATTGTGCTTGCCATATTCGGCTTGATGGCCGTCGTCGCGCGTCGGGGAACACCCCCGTGATCCATAGATCGATCTGGCCGGGCCTTCTTCAGGCCCTGCCGGAGATCATACGTGTATTCCTGAGAAGTTTTGTCTCTGCCCTTACAGCGAGGTAGTGATGAGGACATGAATACCTTGTATACGACCAAAAATATTGCATACATGTATATTTGTGAGGTGATTTCTAATGCAAACTATGCAATAATTTATTTATGTCATTCAGGACAAAAAATACTTCACAAACTTTTGTGCCATGTCTAATTTCAGGTGTATGGGACATTTGTACAATCCACATATGAAGATAAGGGAAAAATAGAAGTTTAGGTGCTGTTCAAAAAGTCCTCTCATGTCACTTTTGGGCCAAGAGAAGATAGAGTCCAAGTCTCTCACGTTCTGGATTCAGATTGGGACTACACAGACATACCTGACTCAAAACGACAACAACTTTTTCATACAGACTCCGAATTGGGTGATTCTTTTTTTTAAAGTAAATTTCCTGATCTTTCCAACACAATTGGATTCACCTTCAAATTCGTCCGAAGCATTGAGTTATGGACAAAACAATCTGACATTGTAGCAGAATCTGAGTCAAACTACAAGCCCAAAGTTGTTGCATCACCTCCACTTTGGCCCGTGAGCCTTGTACGACCTAGGGTTAGTTTTAGGCTGTCTTGGGACGTCCTCCCACCTCCTTGGCCGCCACCCCTTGCTCCTATATAAGTAGATCCACCTAGTAGATTTTTCCTTGGGAATTGTTTAGTTAAAAGTTAGCCATTCCAACTTCGTGTACTTCGTTTGTGTTCAACGACCAGACCAAGAACATTTTCGGATTCTCACCTTTATCAATACTTCATCTATATTCGCAATATTTAGATTACATTATCATATTATTGCTTGATCTTTGATTGTTTGCAGGAATAGACCTTAGTGGTCAGCCTGATCGTGCTTCTAGCATCGTCAGTAACCTCAGGAGATTGATTTAGTGATTGCTAAGGCACAACATCATGCACGTTTGTAGTCGGATCATCAAAGTCGACTCCACGAAATCAATAGTTATCATCTCATCGAAAGATCGGGACACCCCGCCTATATCAAGTGGTATCAGTTTTCAGGTTACTCGGTGAGAATTTCCAGTTTTTCCTAGATTAGATTTATTTTCTTACCTATTGTCCAAGAAAAAGCCACAAAAAAATTAGATCTATTCATCCTTTGTCCAAGCCAGTCTGATCCTTTGCAATTTTTCTTTTCATTGCTTGCATAGTTGAATTATCGGTTGCATCGTCATGTCGAGTTCCTGGTCTTAATGTCTAGTTCGTTTAGAGTTTCGAGTTCTGTTCACATTAGTCACGCCACCGCTGCATTGTTATCCCTTCCGCTGCCCACCACCCATCCATCAATTTCCACCACGTGCTACCCACCGTTCATTGTCATAATCATAGTTGAGATCGTTCACATCTTCGCCCGATCCAATCTGCATCTTATATAGTTTGTTTTGGAAAGAGGGAGAGACAAAAAAAGACAGAGAAAAAAAAGGAGAGAAAAAAGTAAAAAAAAGTCAGAGAAATAAAAGAGAAATAAAAATAAAAAAGTTTGAGTAAAGAAAGAGAGAATAGAAAACAAAATTCGGATCTATCTTGACTCAATCTCGTAGTTGAATTCGGATTGGAATCTGTTTTGTGCACTGTTGAGTAAAACAAGTATAACTTCCTCATACGAAGTCCTTTTTGGCTCCGCGAGTACTCAAATGAAAGCTAGCGACGAGCCGCATCTAAATAGTTGCAGAAGCTTGTTCAATATTTGGCACCTCAAAGTTGGCTTCGAAATAGGTCTTTTTGCCCTCCGAAGTTCACAAACACAGCTTATTCCAGTTTTTCAGGCCAGTTTTTGAATTTTTTTGACTCCTCATATCAACTTGAAATTTAGTGATTCCTTTTGTGTTTGAAAGCTTGTCTCAATACCATTTTGGAAAAAAAATTATCAAAAAATTGGCACAAACTTTTCCAGAGGAAAGTTGGAGACAAATTTGTTGATATATCCTGCTTGGCTGTTGTTTCACATCATTATCTTTACTGCCGTTGTGATCTTCACTTATATCTTGATGTCCAGAGCTACTTAGTATCCTTCATTAATTCTAGTTGTGTTATGCCCTAACCTCATTAGTGTTCTAGGCTCGCGTCTCTAGTCCGGTCTAGCCTAGGACCAACACAGTACCGTCGTTGAGCATTTATTCAACATTGCATCTCTGAATTGAATGTTGCTAACCTTTTTCTACCATATATAGCCAACCCAGCTCCACATATTTCTACACCATGTATACGTATGTTCCCCTGGCAATCGCTTTACACAATCTTCGGAGTTATTTGACACTACTGGTTGCTTGTCACCACCTGCCGCATGGTAAGAACTTGTAAGATATTGATATTTGCTTTGCTGTGAGCACTTTAGAACCACATCCTAGTAGTTCATAGGAACGTTATTCTAAAATTTTGTTTCTTGTTTCTACTAACTATGATAGGTTCCAGAGATAGAAATTCTTGGACGACGGACACATCTTCACCATCACGAGAGTTGGGACAACACGCACAAGCACATGCTCAGGTTATCTTTTTACCGTCATTTGAGGGTAGATTTAATCCTGCTATTTATCTAGCTTGGGAGCTTGAAGTAGAACAAGTTTTTAGTCATCACGACTTTTCTGAACTTGAGCGAGTGTGAGCTGCCACTAGAGCATTTACTGGTTTTGCTTCTGTTTGGTGGAGTGTGCATTGTAAGAAAAACATTGATAACCAACCTAGACTTGGAAATATTTGAAATATGTAATAAGACAACAATTTTTCCCTCCTTACTATCGTCGTGAATTGCTTCGCAAATTTGAACAATTTAAACAAGGCAACAACACTGTTCATGCTTACTACCAAGATTTCAAATCTTATATGCATGATTGTGACATAGAAGAATCTGAGGATGATACAATGAATAGATTTTTTGGTGGTTTGAACCATGATATTCAGGAAAGATTTCAGTATATTCCTCGTTGCATTACTGGTATGTATGTTCGTGCTTGTATCTTTGAGAGACAGATACAGGAGAATGCATTGGATGACTACAACAACTACTATTCTAGTTCATGCTCACCACTGCCGGTTGGTTCCTCCACCGTTGCACCTACTAGAGCAGCCCCACCTCGGATTGTGAGCGCGACATCATCTCAAGAGTATGGTACATTTTCAACGTCCGTACCTACATCAGCTACGTCTTCGCGACAAGGTAACAGTAAAGGTATTGATGATATAACTTCACATGAGAATGATACATGCCTAGTTAACATGAATGCATCATGTGTTGAGTTACCTCTTGATTTGAGCACACCACCTATTTTAGAGAATCTTGTTATTGTCATGAATGCGTCATGTGATCAAACAACTGAAATACCAACAATTTTGAGTGCACCCATTGAATGAACTATTGATGCAAAAGAACCAATGTTTAATCATTTTGATATGACCTCTAATATTGTTGATGATTCTGTGTCAAATTACTTATTGCATGTTTGCTTATTTAAGCATGTTGTAGCATGTAAATTTGATACAAGTAAGGTTTATTCACCAATGTTGGGATGCTCTAATGATGAACATTATCAATCCTTTGATATGAATAAGAGCTTCACTTATATGTGCAAACTGAGTTGCAATATTTTCATGCCTTCTACTTCTTGTGATAATATTTCGGCTTCAGATTTTATGAACTATGAAAATGACTTATGTATACATGTGTCATTTGTGCAAAAACCAAGGGAAGTAAAAATGGATGACATCTACATATACAACATGTACACCTTGTCTCTTTTGTTAGCCACATTTCAGATTAAGCAACGCCGAGGACGGCTTTGTTTTCAAGAAGGGGAGGATGATGAGGACATGAATACCTTGTATAGGACCGAAAATATTGCATACATATATATTTGTGAGGTGATTTCTAATGCAAACTATGCAATAATTTATTTATGTCATCCAGGACAAAAATACTTCACAAACTTTTGTGCCATGTCTAATTGCAGGTGTATGGGACATTTGTACAATCCCCATATGAAGATAAGAGAAAAAGAGAAATTTAGGTGTTGTTCAAAAAGTCCTTTCACGTCACTTTCGGGCCAAGAGAAGATAGAGTCCAAGTCTCTCATGTTCTGGATTCAGATTCGGACTGCACAGATATACCTGGCTCAAAATACCAACAACTTTTTCATACGGAGTCCGAGTTGGGTGATTCTTTTTTCGTTTGAAAGTAGATTTCTTGATCTTTCCAACACAATTGGATTCACCTTCAAATTCATCCGGAGCGTTGAGTTATGGACGAAACAATCTGACGTTGTAGCAGAATTTGAGTCAAACTACAAACCCAAAGGTGTTGCATCACCTCCACTTTGGCCCATGAGCCTTGTACGACCTAGGGTTAGTTTTAGGCTGCCTTGGGATGTCCTCTCACCTCCTTGACTGCCACCCCTTGCTCCTATATAAGTATATCCATCTAGTAGCTTTTTCCTTGGAATTTGTTTAGTTAAAAGTTAGCCATTGCGACTTCGTGTACTTCGTTTGTGTCCAACGACCAGACCAAGACCGCTTTCGGATCCCCACCTGATGCGGAGCATCCCATGGCCATCCCCGTGGACCCAACTACATCTCCTTCGACACCACTTGGACTCATGACACGAGCACGTGCAAGAGCTCTTGAAACCGAGGTGACATCTCTCCTCTCACAATGCTACTTCGATGCACATGAGACATGGCTACTATCTCATATGGACACTTCGTGCATACTCAGGTATCATGGAGAAGCTAAGGAGCAACGACACGAAAGAAGAGGAAGATGGATGAGAAGACGGAGAAGAAGGAGGCTGAAGGAAAAGTCCCAGCCACCAGACGACCGGCCGGGACCGGACGTCCGACGCCTGAAGCATCAGCCGAGCCCCAGCGAGCGGACGTCCAGTCTAGACCGGACGACCGGTGCCCCTGCACCCAAGGCAAACGAGCGGACGTCCGGCCCCGACCGGACGACCGACGCGACCGCACCCGAGCCAACATCAGTGGAAATCCGGAGCTACCGGACGTCCGGCACCCCCATCACAGAACGGATCCAGCGCACGTCTGGAGGAGATCAGACGACCGGACGCTCATGAGACACCGGACGTCCGGTCCCCAGCGGACGTCCGGCACCTGGCTGTGTCCAGTTTCGGGCCCGAGGCTCATGTACCCATACTTTCACCCCCATTTGCACTTAGACTATATATAGACCTCCTATTCCTTCTAGCTAGGGTTAGCAAAGGATTAGCTCTATTTGGTGTGAGAGCTTTGCTCATCCACTTGGTTACCTTCTCCTCGGAGATTCGAGCCTCCTACGGAGAAGATCCCCCAAGCGGATTCAAGACCCCTCTTTAGGGAAGAACATCAAGACCTCCTCACGAAGAAGACTGTTACCCTTGTATCGTCTTTGGTTGATCGTGTACCGTGTGAACCCTATGTATTCAAGGATCTAGCACATGTGTGACTTTCTTGCGTTGGTTTAGTGTTTCTCTTGTGTTTCCTTCGTGATTTCCCTCTTTTCCACCCCGTGTTCTTCGTGTTCGTTGCGGGATCCGCTCCTATCGTGAAAGATCGGCCCCAAGGGTTCCTACCCTACATCATCTTGGTATCAGAGCCACGTTGATCACGATTTCAGAGCCTCCCCGATGTGTTACTAGCTTTGTTTTGTTGTTTTTCGTCCTAATTTGAAAATTCCCCACAAAAATAGCCCCTTAATTAATTTTTGATTTGCTAGTGTGTTGAGATTTTGTTGGTTTGGATCCGTGGATTTGCTTTGTTTTGAGTGGATCTAGCTTTCCCCCCCCTTTCCATCCATGAAATCGCCCGCAATTGACGAATTTCACCTCATCGACCCCGCCCACGTGAAGTTCCTCCCATGCCCGAGCAGTGCCCAGGCACCGGACGTCCGCTAGCCACCGGACGTCCGACGACCGGACGACTGCTCCCCGCCGGACGTCCGGAGTTCCCTGACGAAACTGAATTTTTTTCAGTTTAGTCACCACCACCACCCCACATTTCCGCATACGCACTCGCACCACCAATACACCATCACCACTTCTGCATACCACCACCATTTGGACCATTTCACTCTACGACACGTTTTGCCACTTAGAGCTTTGAGAATTTGAGTTGCGGTTCCATATCCTTTTGTGTTTCGGCTATCTAGGTACGGTTCGACATCAACATCACCTCCATTCATCTTCGCCACGGAGGCGTCATCAACAATGACCACCTCGACTACATCTTGATATTCGTGAGTGGATCACGGTCCTGCGGTCTTGCTTACGGACGTGGAACCAAAGAACGATAACCTCGTCTTGGTATTCGACATATCACTCTTGGCATTATATTGATAGCCATCATAGCCCTATTCCTTTGTGTTGCTTACCCATCAAGACTAGCCATTGAGTATTGCCGGCAACGAGACTTGTGCACATTAGTGATCATACTTCCCATAGCATACATACAACATTGCTGCATATATTGGTATCATCTCTTGTGTCACAAAGTTGTCATCGTATACACAATTGCTATCTTGGTTCGTGAAGCATCGCATAAGAAAATTGGTCCAACATCAAAGAGCCAAACAAGATTTTAAGCAAAGAGGAAAGATAAGCAAAGAGCTTTTAAGAAAGAACCATAGCATCATACAACATTAAGATTGTCATACTCGATCATCTTGGATCATCATAGAAACACCTTGCATAGAGCATACTTGGGATAGAAGTCGTTGCATTTTTGCTAAGTAGATTGTGCACAAGTTCTCATATCCGCCTATTGTGTAATCGTGCTAGCATCTCTCTAGTGTTGTGCAACACGAGCATTTTTGTGGTTTCCACATTTTGGCTCATCCTTGGTTGCCCAACCCCGCTTATCTTTTTGCGTGTGTGTTTCCGTGTACCTTATATGCTTGGTCTAGTTGTTACGTTGCATCTTGCGAATCTTTTCCAACATTATTGAAGCTCACTTACAATTGCATCAAATTTTGTGCCACCATCCTAACCAAGCTCCACCATAAGCTTTTACTTGTGTAGGTGTGAGAAACCGACAAGAGCTAGTACCAATTGTGTTATTTCCTTGTCCTACATTGGAGTGATCATTGATACACTTTCAACTTCGGTCAAGGTACATTTGGTATTCGTTCTTCTCTTTCTACCACTCACATTTCTCTTGGAATGATGGATAGGCCAAGTACTTCTACCAACCCACTCTTCATTGAGCACGACGACGACATGAACTCCTACGTCACCAAGAGCCACCTCTTTGGTGCACAACGTGCTTTGCATCAAGAGCAACAAGTTATGAGTGAACGCATCGACAACCTCGCCGCCGACTTGCGACTCTCCGAGCAACGTAGAAGGGACTACTTCGACCACAAGCTCGACAATCACAAGCAAGATAATGACGCAAGGATGGACGAAATTTGCGCTTTTTTGCTCAACCGCTCTTCTTCCACTTCGTCTTCATCAACAAGGACTCGCTCAAGTCGACACTCCGACTTCACCCTCTCCGGCTTAAGTACACCGACATCGAACACTCTACGCCGTTCCGCGTGCAACGATCGTCACGCAAGCCTCAATCCCCTACGCGACACCGACTCTCAAGAGGGCCGACAACGTCAAACTCAAGAGGCCTTTGCGCTAGCACGAGAATGGCAACGCCAACGCCAACATGAAGAGGAAGAGCGAGTGCGTCTACACCAAGTTGCATAAGATGCCGAGGCACAACGCCAAGAAGAACAACTCCATGAAGCTCAAGCACTTGCGGCGCAACAAGCCCTCCAAGATTAAAGTAGAGCCGCAGCCAACCGAGGCCGACAAGCTCGAGAACAAGAAGAAGCATTTCGCGAAGAAATTCAAGAACGGAGATTTCAAGCTCGCGTGCATCGTCAAGTTCCTCAAGCTCCTCCTCGAGCTCGACAAGCTCCTCCACAAGCTTGTCAAGAACATCAAGTTCAAGATCATGACGACAATGGAAATCCTCCTTAACAAGAGCAACATGAGGTTGACAACCCTCCTCACCAAGAGCGACACGAGCTTGACAATCATCTACAACACGGACGCCATCATCCCCGACCCCAACACAATGAAGAGCAATGCTACGGAAAGCTCAAGTTCACCATGCCCAAGTTCAATGGAAGCAACGATCCCGAAGAGTACCTTTCATGGACATTGAAGGTCGACAAAATCTTCCGTTTGCACACTATGAAGAAGAGAAGAAGATCGCAATGGCATCCCTTGAGTTGCATGACTATGTCCTCATTTGGTGGGAACAAGTTATCGAGCGCCGAGAGGCAAGAGGTGAACCACCCATAACTACTTGGGCACAAATGAAGGATGTCATGATAGCATGCTTTGTGCGTACCTACTACAACCGCGACCTCTTCAAGAAACTCCAACTACTCAAGCAAGGTACCAAGAGCATTGAAGAGTACTACAAGGAGATGGAGATTGCCATGATAAGAGCCAATGGCACGGAAGATGGTGAGCAAACAATGGCACGGAAGATGGTGAGCAAACAATGGCACGTTTCCTGAATGGACTCAGCCATCCTATCAAGAAGATCGCCGACTTCCAACCATACTCAAACCTCATCGAGCTAGTGCATCAAGCTACCAAAGGGGAACGCCAAGTGCAAGATGATTTCAAGTATGCCAAGTTCTCTTCCAAGACATACGGTTTCTCCAATAACCAAGCTTCAACGACGCCAACACTGAATACCAAGCCTTCTACTAGCAACATCGACAAGTCGAGTTCCAAGAAAGCTTCGTCAACTCCAAGTCATCCTCCTACTACGAGCAAATTCAAGCCGAGAGCTTCATCATCATCCACTCCAACCGATGAGACCATCAAGACAAGTTCCTTCAAATGCTTCACATGCGGAGGCCGAGGCCACAAGTCCTATGAGTGCACCAACAAGCGGACAATGATCCTCAACGACAACGGCACTTATGACTCAATGAGTGAAGAAGAAATGGACGCCATAGAGCAGGTCGCCATGCACCGGCAAGTGAATGATGAAGAGGAACAAGTCTTTTGTGATGAAGATTCAAATCCCGCCCTTGTTGTCTTCAAGGTCTTGACTCTCCAACATCACCAAGAAGAAGAACAACGATGCCACATATTCCACACCAAGGCCGACATCAATGGACGATCCGTCATGGTCATCATTGATGGAGGGAGTTGTCATAACGTCGCAAGTGAAGAACTTTGCTCCAAGCTCCAATTGCCCAAGACGAAGCATCCACATCCATACAAAGTGCAATGGCTTAGCGACTCCGGCACCATCCAAGTCGAGCACCGAGTACAAGTCTCCTTAAAAATTGGCGCCTACGAAGACACCTTGGAGTGTGACATCGTTCCAATGACCGTTTTCCATCTTCTCCTTGGACGCCCATGGCAACTTGATAGAGGAGTCACCCACAATGGCCGAATGAACCACTACATCTTTAGGATGAAGGGCAAGGAGTATGTACTTTGTCCAATGTCGCCAAGTCAAGTTGTCGCCGATAAGCACGCCACCCATCGCGGAGATCATAGTGAGAGAGTGAGCGCCACAAGCCCAAATCGAACACCTCCACGATGAGCGACAAGAAGAACTTAGTCCTATTTGCCACCAAAAGTGAGATAAGAGGAGTGTGTGAGAACCCATCTAGTGTCCTACACTACGTCATCGTGTGCAAGGACAATGCCCCACAAATTAACACTTCTCACACTCTACCTCTAGTGTTGTCTTCTCTTTTGCAGGAATTTCACGATGTTTTCCCCGACGAGCTACCTCCGGGACTACCTCCACTACGAGGCATTGAGAACCGCATCGACCTCATCCCCGGAGCACCGCTTCCGAACAAAGCTCCCTACCGCGTCAACCCCGAAGAAACCAAAGAAATACAAAGGCAAGTAAAGCATCTCATAGACCATGGACATGTGTGTGAAAGTTTGAGCCCTTGTGCCGTCCCGGTCATTCTTGTGCCAAAACGAGACGGTAGCTTTCGCATGTGCTCTGATTGTAGACCTATCAATGCTATCACCGTTCGCTATAGGTATCCCATCCCAGGCCTAGATGATATGCTTGATGAGCTTACCAGTGCCACTATATTTTCCAAAATTGATCTTAATAGTGGTTACTATCAAATCTGCATACAAGAGGGTGATGAATGAAAAACCGCTTTCAGAACCAAGTTTGGCTTGTATGAGTGGTTAGTCATGCTTATGGGTCTATCGGAAGCACCGGGTACTTTTATACGTCTTATGAATCAAGTCTTTCGCCTTTACATTGGTATATTTGTTGTGGTCTACTTTGCTGATATCCTTGTTTTTAGCAAGTCTCTCAAAGAGCATGTCACCCATGTTAGAACTGTTTTGCAAACTCTTCGAAAAGAGCATCTCTATGCTAATATGGAGAAATGCCTTTTTGGCATTGACAAGCTCGTTTTCTTGGGTTTTGTTATTTTCTCTAAGGGTGTTCATGTTGATGAGTCCAAGATCAATGCTATTAAGACTTGGCCACAACCAACCAATTTGCAACAAGTGCGTAGCTTTCTTGGACTTGCGGGTTTCTATCGTCGCTTTGTGAAGGATTTTAGCACCATTGCTTCGCCTTTGCATGCTTTGAGCAAGATGAATGTGCCTTTTGTTTGGGGACCATCGCAAGATACCGCTTTCAATGAGCTTAAGAATGTGCTTACTCATGGTCCCGTGCTTACTTTACCCAACTTTGACAAACCCTTTGAGATTCATTGCGATGCTAGTGGTAATTGCGTAGGATGTGTGTTAATGCAAGAGAAGCGCCCCATAGCTTACTTTAGTGAGAAACCCTCCAGAACGCAACTCAATTACCCCAACTATGACAAAGAGCTATATGCTTTAGTCCACGTTTTGCATGAATGGGAACACAGTCTTCGCCCTCATGAGTTTATCATTCATACCGATCATGAAACGCTCAAGTACCTCAAGGGCCAAACCAAGTTGAACAAGCGTCATGCTAAATGGAGTGAATTTATTGAGTCTTTTCCTTATGTCATCAAGTACATTAAGGGCAAAGAAAACATTGTAGCGGATGCCCTTTCTTGCATATGCATGCTTGTTACTCAACTTGAATTGGATGTCATTGGTTTTGAGCATATCAAAGACTTGTATGAGCATGATCCTACTTTTGCTACTCCTTATGCCAAGTGTTTGTCGCACACATCTTGGGAACGCTATTACATCAAAGATGGATATCTTATGAGAGATAACAAACTTTGCATCCCCGAGTCTTCTCTTCGTTTGTTGCTTTTGCAGGAATCTCATCGAGGAGGCTTAATGGGACATTTTGGACGCGACAAGACGTTCGCCACGCTCTCGACAAACTACTTTTGGCCAAAGATGTTTCGCGACGTCAACCACTTCACCAACCGTTGCTCTACATGTCGCAAAGCTAAGTCCAAATCTCAATCCCACGGCCTTTATATTCCTCTTCCAATTCCATATCAACCATGGGAAGACATTAGCATGGACTTTGTACTTGGTTTACCTAGTACTAGAAATGGCAAGGTTTCGGTATTTGTCGTTGTGGACCGTTTCTCAAAAATGGCACATTTCATTCCTTGCAACAAGATAGACGATGCTTCACATGTTGCTAATCTCTTCTGTAGGGAAATATTGCGCCTATATGGAGTGCCAAAGACTATCGTCTCGGACTGCAACGTCAAGTTCCTTAACTACTTTTGGAAGACTCTATGTGCCAAGCTCAGAATCAAGCTGCTCTTCTCTACGGCATGTCATCCACAAACCGACGGCCAAATGGAAGTTACCAACTGCACACTCTCCGTTCTACTTCGGGTGCTCATCAAGAAGAACATCAAGGAGTGGGAGGAGTGCCTACCTATCGCCGAGTTCGCCTACAACCGAGCAAAACACTCAACAACCGGCAAGTCCCCTTCGAGGTCGTCTACGGTTTCAACCCTTTGTCCCCTTTGGACACTCTACCTCTACCACTCCAAGAGTGCATCAATTTGGACGCAAGTGCACGTGTGACACATCTCAAGAAGGTGCATGAATATACAAGAAACACCATCGAGCGCCAAGTTCAACGCCTTGCGACCAAGCTCAACTTCAACAAGCAACCTATGATCTTCAACATTGGTGATCTTGCATTGCTACACCTTCGCAAGGACCGTTTTCCAAAAGAACGCAAGTCCAAGCTTCGACCCCGAGCAGATGGACCTTTCAAGGTGCTCGCACGATACAACGACAATGCTTACAAGATCGACCTTCCGCGCGACAAGTACAACGTGAGCGACATCTTCAACGTCAAAGATCTTTCTCCCTTCCATGGTGATGAAGAATTTGATCCGAGGACGGATCTTCCCCAAGGGAGGTGAGATGATGCGGAGCATCCCAAGGCCATCCCCATGGACCCAACTACATCTCCTTCGACACCTCTTGGACCCATGACACGAGCATGTGCAAGAGCTCTTGAAACCGAGGTGACATCTCTCCTCTCACAATGCCACTTCGATGCACATGAGACATGGTTACTACCTCATATTGACAATTTGTGCATACTTAGGTATCATGGAGAACCTAAGGAGCAAGGACAAGAAGAAGAGGAAGATGGATGAGAAGACGGAGAAGAAGGAGGGCTGAAGGAAAAGTCCCAGCCACCGGACGACCGGCCGGGAAGATGCAACAAGGCAATCATAATGTGAGTCAATCCATGCATAAGATACAAATTTGTCATGTGTATGATATGTACATCGAGCATGACATGTGTGAGCACAATCAACAAATATGGAGGTGTTGGTGTACCAATTCTCGATGTCGTGGCATGAGTGGATGTTCGAAGGTGCATCCAATAACTCCGAGCGCTCCTCAATGTGAAGGCCCATAGAGCCAATCTCCCATGTCGCACCTCCGTTCGCGAGATGTATCATGTAGACAACAAGAAGGAGACAAGAATGAAAAAGTGACCCATCCAATATGCGTAATTGAGGATGGCTCAAAGGGAAGGGGTTCACCTTTAGGAGATTCTTGCAAATGTTGGTGTTGCACATCGTGTATGCCTTCACATGACCAAATTGTCTCACGACGGTATCGCCTTGTGAATCCTTCAAAATGAAAGAACATGACAAACACTTGGAAAAACAAATGAGGTTAGCGGAAGTGCAAAACCTATCATTCGTGAGGTAAAATACCAAATAAGTGTATGCATCATGCTCATCATAAGAAAGGACAAGGAAGCATTTCATAGTATGGAGGCATATGATGCGAGAACAACCAAATAGAATAGGCGCAATCAAGCAAGAATGCATCACAAGTAAAGTGTCCAAGTTTCCGAGATCAATAATCATAGATGCAACAATTGGAGGCAAGCGACAATGAACAATATGTATCATGTGAGAGGCATGACTATATAGGTCCTCAACCCAAGGAAACGGGTAAGAAAGGAACATGGGTGATGCAACAAACCAAGCAATCATAGCAATCAAGTGGTTTAAGCTAGTAGTGCGTAGATGCAACATACTAGAGGGAATCATGTCAAGCATGTCATGTGTGCAAATGGTGGTCATATCATAAGCATGAAGACGAGATATGAGAAAAATATCATCATGTATTGGCGAGAGGCCATATGTAAATAACAATGGGACATCATGACTCTCCCAGCACAACAAGCATCAATAGCATGAGGCATATGATAAACATGGCAATAGCAACAAGGGTCTCCACCAAGCATGCAAATACACATAGAAATAGTATAATGGTTAATCATGGGTAAATGCACGCAAGGGTCACAATTGCATGGCAAAATCATAGAAAGAGGCATAGCATGAAAAGTAAACACGAGAAAATGGGCATAACGTGACAAATGGTAAATAGCCCATAGTCGTGTGAGAGCCAAGTAAAAGGAATGTGCGAAGTCGTTGCGCGAAGAGGATGGTGGTAAGAATAGTCCACGGGATCCCAAAGCGTCATTGCTCTCAAGAGCTCGTTTCGTCAACTATTGGGATTGAGAGATTGACGCGTATACATGAGTACCTACAGAAGACAAAGACAGGTGTGTGCGTGGTAGACGTACACATCATCCATCATGATGCGCACATGCATGTGTTGGTTAGCACAAAATAGCCAATGCCCAAATAAATTAGATGCGTGATATAGAAACATGCCATCCATCATGATAGGTTTGTTGTTATGTATAGCATAACGGAGACTCAAATTGTGTAATGCATCACAAGAAATATGTAGAGCATTGTTATTCATTGAATGCATATGGTGCAAGCAATTATGGGAATCATGCAAAGTATGGAATGCATCAAAATCTCCTAATATGTATGAAGAAACTATGGGGTCTCCTCATGAGCATTTGTAGAAATATCACATGGAGAATATTGACAACATCCAAAACAAAGCATATTTGGAATAACGTGATAATGGCATGGTATAGTAGATGAATTGCGCAAATCATGTAAAGGAAGCATAGCAATATCATCACATGAAAAACAAAAGCCAATGACCATCATCTCGTCATCTATGCCATAAATGCAAATGGGATTTATTTTAATGGGGCATGCATAGCTACTATGTTGAGATTGAAATGATGCAATATGGGAAATCTCACTCATAGCATATGACAAGTTTAATGGATTGTTAAACATGATGTGACCAAAAGAATTTTCACATGATATCCTATGGAGCATAGCATCACAACTAGGAAACTCAACATGCTCATCATCATATTCATCATAAATAGGTAAGTCATGACATGAAGAAGTCGCACTAGCATGAGCATGGGAATAGGTGGATCAACATCATGCAAGCAATCATTGGTAAGATAGTCCGCTAGTGGGACAAGAGATGCACCATCACCTATGTTACCTTTGGAGCATCGCTCATGTGTTGTAGGTGAGGTGTCGAAGACCATGTCGTGGTCATCTTCATCTTGATGGAACCATGTGGGGAGCGCATCATCGTCCACCATGGCCATCGTCATCGTTGGAGGTATGGACTCGTCGAGGGTAGGCATGTCGTCATGTAGGAGACCTAGCACCAAAGAAGAAAACACACTTGGAGTAGAGGGTAAGTCGTTAGAAATCATAGTGGCCTCACATGCCGTCTCAACTACCTCACTCACTAAGTGTTGTGGATCACTCACTCTCTCTTGGATGCTCTCACTCATATGGTTGGTGGAGTCACTCACATGGCTCTCAACCTCACATAGGATGTGTGGCATGCTCTCAAGTGTGGGGCTAGTGGTGGTCACACTCATCCACTCATAGGAAATGCACTCAATGTCACATATGGTGGAATCACTCATATCACTCGTGGGGTGGTGGCTCTCCTCACATGGCAATGGGGGAATCTCGTCACATGTCGGTGTCAGAGAGATGTTGGTACAAATGTCTCCATGCTCAATCATGTCGTAGTCGTAGCCGTGCATGAAGGCCGAGGATGGCACATCATCACTCTCCTCTAAGACCAAAGATAAGGTCTCATGTGTGGTCCCGTAGCTTGACTCGGAGAATGAGTCCCTTGGGGGCGCCGTCTTCATGTAGTTGAAGAGGTTCATGCTTGGCGCCGTGGTCGAAGGGGATGGCCCTTGCTCAACCTTCTTGTCGCCGTCTTGTTGTAGGAGGCCCATATGATGTGGCACCTCGTAGCTCGTCTCCATGACCGAAGGGAATGTCCCATGCTCGGCCATCTTCCTTGGGGGGCCTCCGAAGATGGAAGTGTCACCCTCGCTCGCAGGTGGTCGCCTTGTACTTCATGATGTCGATGTAGGCGAACTCATGGGAAGTAGGCGAAGATGCCGTGATGCAGAGCATCCCAAGGTCATCCCCATGGACGCACCTACACCTCCAACGACACCACTTGGACCAATGACACAAGCCCGATCCAAAGCTATCGAAGATAAGGTGAACTCACTCCTCTCCGAACTTCCACTTTCTATGCATGAGACATGGCTACTACCTAAGTCCGAGGTGTTGTGCATGATTAGGCACCAAGAGGGCCCTCCCGAAGATGCGCATGAAGATGTACAAGTCCCCAAGTCCACAGATGAGGAGAGCCAACGGAAGGAGCCAAGAGCATCTCCCAGGCCCCGGACATCCGATCAAGGCCCTGGACATCCGGCCCCTGGAGCGTCTTCCACTACAGCAGCACAGCCGCCTGAAGCTACAGGCCCCGGACATCCGGCCCCGGTAGCCCGGACATCCGGCCTCTCCCGAGCCCCTAGATATCCGGCCACCGGCCCGGAAATCCGGTCCCTCCGAACCCGAGAGCAGCAAATGCCATCACTCCAGCCCGGACATCCAGCCCCCCAGCCCGGACATCCGGCATCGCCTGAAAGCCCGGACATCCGGCCCGACCAACCCGGACATCCGGCCTCCTCTGTCTGCGCACAGTGAAGGGCCGAGGCCCGTGTATCCCTTCTCCCCCTATACTATATATACTCCACCCCATACAACTTTCTAGGGTTAGCAAAGGTTTAGCTCATGCTTGTGTGAGAGCTTTGCTCATCCACTTGGTTACCTTCTCCACGGAGATTCGAGCCTCCACCAGAGAAGATTCCCCCAAGCGGATTCAAGACCCCTCTTTAGGGAAGAACTCAAGACCTCCTCGCGGAGAAGACCGGCTACCCTTGTATCGTCCTTAGTTGTCCGTGGATCGTGTATCTTCTCTTATGTATTCGAGGATCTAGCACTTGTGTGACTTGTTCTTGTTAGTTTGAGTGTTCCTCTTGTGTCTCCGCTTGTGATTTCCCTCGTTTCCCTCTTTGTGTTCCTCGTGTTCTTCGCGGGATCCGCCCCTTTCGTGAAAGATCGGCCGATTAGGGTTCTACCCTACATCATCTTGGTATCAAAAGCCACGTTGATCACGATTTCGGAGCCTCCCCGTCGTGTTTCTAGCCTTGTTTTGTTGTTTTTCGTCCTTATTCGAAAATTCCCCACCAAAAATAGCCCCAGATTTTTTTTTTGTGATTTGTTGGTGTGTTGAGATTTTGTTGGTTTGGATCCATGGATTTGCTTTGTTTTGAGTGGATCTAGCTTCCCATCCTTTTCCCCCCCAATTTCCATCCACAAATTCTTCTGAATTTCGGCCGGACTTAACCTCACCACGCGGTGTTCATCCCGTTCGTCCCCAGATCCAGAGCCCGGACATCCGGCCCGTCAAGCCCGGACATCGTGCCCCACCCGGACATCCGGCCTTCCACCCGGACATCCAACCCCTGGCAGCAACATCTCCATCCACCGCCCCGTTTTCCGCCCAATTTCCACCAAATTTTGTTCCGGTGCCCAACATATACCATATATACTTCCGCATACCTCCACCACTTCCGCATAACCCAACCATTTTTGGAGCGTTTCGCCCTCCGACACATTTGCTACTTTGAGGTTTGAGAATTGGGTGTGGTACCGTATCCTTTTGTGTTTCGGCTATCTAGGTACGGTTCGACATCGACATCACCGCCGCTCATCTTCGCCACGGACGTGTCTTACATCATCACTGTCGTCCTACATCGTCATCAACAACGACCACCTCGACTACATCTTGGTATTCGTGCCACCATTTTGACACCATACCAGAAGCAAGACCGGTAACCTCATATTGGTATTGGACATATCACTCTTGCCATTACATTGATAGCCATCATAGCCTTACTCCTTTGCGTTGCTTACCCATCGAGACTAGCCATTGAGTATTGCCGGCAACGAGACTTGTGCACAATAGTGATCATACTTCCCATAGCATACATACATCATTGTTGCATATATTGGTATCATCTCTTGTGTCACAAAGTTGTCATCCCATATTCATTTGCTATCTTGGTTCGTCAAGCCTTGCATGAGAAAAGAGCTCAAACATCAAAGAGCCAAACAAGCTTTTAAGCAAAGAGAAAAGATAAGCAAAGAGCTTTTAAGCAAGAACCATAGCATCTTACAACATGAAGATTGTCATACTCGATCATCTTGAATCATATCATAGCAACACCTTGCATAAAGAAATATTTGGGATAGAAGTCGTTGCATTTTTGCTAAGTAGGTTGTGCGCAAGTTCTTGTATCCGCCTATTGTGCAATCGTGCTAGCGTCTCTCTAGTGTTGTGCAACAAGAGCATTTTTGTGGATTCCACATTTTGGCTCACCCTTGGTTGCACAACCCCACTTATCTTTTTGCGTGTGTGTTTCCGTGTACCTTATATGCTTGGTCTACTTGTTACATTGCATCTTGCGAATCTTTTCCAACATTATTGAAGCTCACTTACAATTGCATCAAATTTTGTGCCACCATCCTAACCAAGCTCCACCAAAATCTTTTACTTGTGTAGGTGTGAGAAACCGACAAGAACTAGTACCAATTGTGCTATTTTCTTGTCCTACATTGGAGTGATCCTCGATCCACTTTCAACTTCGGTCAAGGGAGCAAGACGACAACATGAACTCCTTCGTCACCAAGAGTCACCTCTTTGGTGCTCAACGTGCTTTGCATCAAGAGAAACAAACTATGAGTGAACGCATCGACAACCTTGCTGCCGAATTGCGACATTCCGAGCAATGTACAAGGGACTACTTCGACCACAAGCTCGACGATCACAAGCAAGCGAATGACGCAAGGATGGACGGAATTCGTGCTTTGTTGCTCAACCGCTCATCTTCCACTACAAGAAGGAGCCGTTCAAGCCGTCACTCTGACTTCACCCTCTCCGGCTCAAGTACACCGACATCGAACACCCTTCGCCGAGCCGCGCGCACCGACCATCAAGCAAGCCTCAATCCACTACGAGACACCGACTCTCAAGAGCGCCGACAACGTCAAACTCAAGAGGCCTTTGCGCTAGCACGAGAACGGCAACGACAATGCCAACATGAAGACGAAGAGCGAGCGCGTCTACACCAAAATGCTCAAGATGCCGAGGCACAACGTCAAGAACAACAACTCCGTGACGCTCAAGCACTGGCGGCGCAACAAGCTCTACGCGATTCGAGTCGAGCCGTAGCCGACCGAAGCCGACAAGCCCGTGAACAAATAGGAAGCACTTCACGAAGAAATTCAAGAATGAAGATTTCAAGCTCGCGTGCATCATCAATTTCCTCCTCGAGCTCGACGAGCTCCTCCACAAGCTCGCCAGGAACAACAAGTCAATCCAGATCATGAAGACAATGGAGATCCTCCACGGCAAGAACAACATGACGATAACAACCCTCCGCGCCAAGAGCACCACGAGTTGATCAATCATCAACAACATGGGCGTCATCATCCTCGACCCCAACACAATGAAGAGCAACGTTATGGCAAACTCAAGTTCACCATGCCCATGTTCAACGGAAGAAACGATCCCGAAGAGTACCTTTCATGGGCATTGAAGGTTGACAAGATCTTCCGTTTGCACAATTATGAAGAAGAGAAGAAGATCGCGATGGCATCCCTTGAGTTCCTAGACTATGTCCTCATTTGGTGGGAACAAATCATAGAGCGCCGAAAGGCAAGAGGTGAACCACCCATCACTACTTGGGCGCAAATGAAGGATGTCATGAGAGCACGCTTCGTACCTACCTACTACAACCGCGACCTCTTCAAGAAACTCCAACAACTCAAGCAAGGAATAAAGAGCGTTGAAGAATATTACAAGGATATGGAGATTGCAATGATAAGAGCCAATGTCACGGAAGATGATGAGCAAACAATGGCACGTTTCTTGAATGGACTCAATCATCCTATCAAGAAGATCGCCGACTCCCAACCATACTCAAATCTCATCGAGCTAGTGCACCAAGCTACCAAAGCGGAACGCCAAGTGCAAGATGATTTCAAGTATGCCAAGTTCTCATCCAAGTCCTACGGCTTCTCCAACAACCAAGCTTCAACGATTCCAACACCGACTACAAGACCTTCTACTTCCAACATCGACAAGTCGACTTCCAAGAAAGCTTCGTAAACTACAAGCCATCCTCCTACGAGCAACTTCAAGGCGAGAGCTTCATCATCATCAACCCCAACCGATGAGACCGTCAAGACGAGTTCCTTCAAGTGTTTCACTTGCGGAGGCCGGGGCCACAAGTCCTACGAGTGCACCAACAAGCGAACTATGGTCTTCAATGACGATGGCACTTATGACTCCATGAGGGAAGGCGAAATGGAAGCCCTCGAGCAAGTCTCCATGCACCGCCAAGTGAACAATGAAGAAGAACAAGTCTTTTGTGATGAAGACTCAAGTCCCGCGCTTGTTGTCTCCAAAGTCTTGACTCTCCAACATCACCAAGAAGAAGACCAACGATGCCACATATTCCACACCAAGGTCGGCATCAATGGACGATCCGTCAAGGTCATCATCGATGGCGGGAGTTGTCATAATCTCCCAAGTGAAGAACTTTGCTCCAAGCTCCAATTGCCCAAGACGAAGCATCCACATCCATACAAAGTGCAATGGCTTAGTGACTCCGGCACCATCCAAGTCGAGCACCGAGTACAAGTCTCCTTCAAAATCGGCGCCTACGAAGACACCTTGGAGTGCGACGTCGTTCCAATGACCGTTTGTCATCTTCTCCTTGGACGGCCATGGCAATTCGATAGAGGAGTCATCCACAATGGCCGAACGAACCACTACATCTGCAAGATGAAGGGCAAGGAGTACGTCATCCGTCCAATGTCGCCAAGTCAAGTGATCGCCGACAAGCAAGCCACCCATCGTGGAGATCATAGTGAGAGAGCGAGCCACCAAAAAGAGAGTGAGCGCCACAAGCCAAAATCGAGTGCCTCCACGTGAGCGAAGACAAAAACCTAGTTATGTTTGCCACGAAACGTGAGATAAGAGAAGTGTGTGAGAACCCACCAAGTGTCCTACACTATGTCCTCGTGTGCAAGGACAATGCACCACAAACTAACACTTCTCACACTCTTCCTCTAGTATTGTCTTCTCTTTTGCAGGAATTTCAAGATGTTTTCCCCGGTGAGCTACCTCTGGGTCTACCTCCTCTACGAGGCATTGAGCACCGAATCGACCTCATCCCCGGAGCACCTCTTCCGAACGAATCTCCATACCGTGTCAACCCCGACGAAACAAAAGAAATACAAAGGCAAGTAAAACATCTTATCGACCATGGACATGTGCGTGAGAGTTTGAGCCCATGTGCCGTCCCGGTCATTCTTGTGCCAAAACGTGACGATAGCTTTCGCATGTGCTCCGACTGTAGACCTATCAATGCTATCACCGTTCTCTATAGGTACCCCATTCCACGCCTAGATGATATGCTTGATGAGCTTAGCGGTGCCACTATATTTTCCAAAATTGATCTTAAGAGTGGTTACTATCAAATCCGCATACAAGAGGGTGATGAATGGAAAACTACCTTCAAAACCAAGTTTGGTTTGTATGAGTGGTTAGTCATGCCTATGGGTCTTTCGGAAGCACTGGGCACTTTTATGCGCCTTATGAATCATGTCTTTCGCCCTTACATTGGTATATTTGTCGTGGTTTACTTCGATGACATTCTTGTGTTTAGCAAATCTATCAAAGAGCATGTCACCCATGTCCGCACCATTTTGCAAATCTATCAAACTCTATGCTAATATGGAGAAATGCCTTTTTGGTGTTGATAAGCTCGTTTTCTTGGGTTATGTTGTTTCTTCTAAGGGTGTTCATGTTGATGAGTCCAAGATCGATGCTATTAAGACTTGGCCGCAACCAACCAACTTGCATCAAGTGCGTAGTTTTCTTGGCCTTGCGGGTTTCTATCGTCGCTTTGTGAAGGATTTTAGCACCATTGCTTTGCCTTTGCATGCTTTGAGCAAGAAGAATGCGCCTTTTGTTTGGGGACCATCCCAAGATACCGCTTTCAATGAGCTTAAGAACTTGCTTACTCATGCTCCCGTGCTTGCCTTACCCAACTTTGACAAACCTTTTGAGATTCATTGCGATGCTAGTGGTAATGGCATAGGGGGTGTGTTAACGCAAGAGAAGCGCCCCATAGCTTACTTTAGTGAGAAACTTTCCAGAGCGCAACTCAATTACCCCATCTATGACAAAGAGCTATATGCTTTAGTCCGCGGTTTGCATGAATGGGAACATTACCTTCGTCCCCATGAGTTTATCATTCATACCGATCATGAGACCCTCAAGTACCTTAAGGGTCAAACCAAGTTGAACAAGCATCATGCTAAATGGAGTGAATTTATTGAGTCTTTTCCTTATGTCATCAAGTACATCAAGGGTAAAGAAAACATAGTAGCGGATGCTCTTTCCCGCATATGCATGCTTATCACGCAACTTGAGTTAGATGTCATTGGCTTCGAGCATATCAAAGACTTGTATGAGCATGATGCAACTTTTGCTACTCCTTATGCCAAGTGTTTGTCGAATACATCTTGGGAACGCTGTTACATCAAAGATGGCTATGTTATGAGAGCTAACAAACTTTGGATCCCCGAGTCGTCTCTTTGTTTGTTGCTTTTGCAGGAATCGCATGGAGGAAGGTTAATGGGACATTTCGGATGCGACAAGACGTTCGCCACGCTCTCGAAGAACTACTTTTGGCCCAAGATGTTTCGGGACGTCAATCGTTTCACCAACCGATGTTCTACATGTCGCAAAGCTAAGTCCAAAGCTCAATCTCATGGCCTCTATATGCCTCTACCAATTCCTTACCAACCATGGGAAGACATTAGCATGGACTTTGTACTCGGTTTGCCTAGGACTCGAAATGGGAAAGATTCCATATTAGTCATTGTGGACCGTTTCTCAAAAATGGCACACTTTATTCCTTGCAACAAGATAGACGATGCTTCACATGTTGCTAATCTCTTTTGTAGGGAAATATTGCGTCTCCATGGTGTGCCAAAGACCATCGTCTCGGACCGCGACGTCAAGTTCCTTAGCTACTTTTGGAAGACCCTATGTGCCAAGCTCGGAATCAAGCTACTCTTCTCCACGGCGTACCATCCTCAAACCGACGGCCAAACAGAGGTGACAAACCGCACACTCTCCGCTCAACTTCAAGTACTCATCAAGAAGAACATCAAGGAGTGGGAGGAGTGTCTACCCATCGCCGAGTTCGCCTACAACCGAGCAAGACACTCAACAACCAGCAAGTCCCCTTTCGAGGTCGTCTACGGATTCAACCCTTTGTCACCATTGGATATTCTCCCTCTACCACTCCAAGAGCGCATCAATTTGGACGCAAGTGCACAAGCGACCCATCTCAAGAAGGTGCATGAAGATATAAGAAACACCATCGAGCGCCAAGTACTACGCCTTGCGACCAAGCTCAATGTCAACAAGCACCCTATGATATTCAACATTGGAGACCTCGTGTGGTACACCTTCGTAAGGACCGCTTTCCCCAAGAACGCAAGTCCAAACTTCGACCACGCGCGGATGTACCATTCAAGCTGCTTGCACGTTACAACAACAACGCATACAAGATCGACATCCCTCATGACAAGTACTCCGTGAGCGACATCTTCAACATCAAAGATCTCTCGGCCTACCATGGTGATGAGGATTTCGATCCGAGGACGGATCTTCCCGAAGGGAGGGGAGATGATGTGGAGCATCCCAAGATCATCCCCATGGACGCACCTACACCTCCAACGACACCACTTGGACCAATGACACGAGCCCGAGCCAAAGCTATCGAAGATAAGGTGAACTCACTCCTCTCCGAACTTCCACTTTCTATGCATGAGACATGGCTACTACCTAAGTCCGAGGTGTTGTGCGTGATTAGGCACCAAGAGGGCCCTCCCGAAGATGCGCATGAAGATGTACAAGTCCCCAAGTCCACGGATGAGGAGAGCCAATGGAAGGAGCCAAGAGCATCTCCCAGGCCCCGGACATCCGACCAAGGCCCCGGACATTCGGCCCCTAGAGCGTCTTCCACTACAGCAGCACAGCCGCCGGAAGCTACAGGCCCCGGACATCCGGCCCCGGCAGCCCGGACATCTGGCCTCTCCCGAGCCCCCGGACATCCGGCCACCGGCCCGGAAATCCGTCCCCTCCGAACCCGAGAGCAGCAAATGCCACCACTCCAGCCCGGACATCCGGCCCCCCAGCCCGGACATCCGGCGTCGCTGAAAGCCCGGACATCCGGCCTCCCATGTCTGCGCACAATGAAGGGCCGAGGACCGTGTATCCCTTCTCCCCCCTAGACTATATATACTCCACCCCGTACAACTTTCTAGGGTTAGCAAAGGTTTAGCTCATGTTTGTGAGAGAGCTTTGCTCATCCACTTGGTTACCTTCTCCACGGAGATTCGAGCCTCCACCGGAGAAGATCCCCCCAAGCAGATTCAAGACCCCTCTTTAGGGAAGAACTCAAGACCTCCTCACGAAGAAGATCGGCTACGATGAGCAGACCTAGCCTCCCTTATACAAGAGCAGGCGTTCCAATCCAACCCGGCGCGCGTCGCTTAGTCGCTGACGTCACGAAAGCTTCGGCTGATACCACGACGTCGAGTGCCCATAACTATTCCCGCGTAGTTGGTTAGTGCATATAGGCCAGTGGCCAGACTCAGATCAAATACCCAGATCTCGTTAAGCGTGTTATTTTGAAGTAACCGCGAACACCGACCAGGGCCAGGCCCACCTCTCTCCTAGGTTGTCTCAACCTGCCCTGTCGCTCCGCCTCAAAGTAATAGTTGGGGGCTGTCGGGAACCCAGGCCCACCACTACCTGGGTGGAACCACCTGCCCCTTCAAGCCCCAACATCGGAATCACTTGCGGGTACTCAATGAGCCAACCCGGCTTTAGTCACAACATGTATAGTATGTATGTATAGTATATACCCGTGATCAACACCCGACGTGATCATGACCCGATAGTATAGCATGGTAGACAGACAAGAATGTAGGGCCACTGATGATAAACTAACATCCTATACTAAGCATTTAGGATTGCAGGTAAGGTATCAACAGCTGTAGCAACAATGACAGGCTATGCATTGGAATAGGATTAACGAAAAGAAGTAACATGCTACACTACTCTAATGCAAGCAGTATAGAGGAGAGTAGGCGATATCTGGTGATCAAGGGGGGGCTTGCCTGGTGGCTCTGGCAAGAAGGGTTCGTCGTCGATGTAGTCGATCACCGGGGTACCGACATCGGTCTCGGGGTCTACTGGAAAGAAGTAATGGAGGGGAACACAATAAATAACAGAGCAATCAAAGCAACGCAAAGGATAACATGGCAATACGCGGTGCTAGGGTGACCTAACGCAGTAGTAGGCGATACCGGTGAAGGGGGAATCATCCAGATATGTATTCCCAGTGTTTCGCGTTTTCAGACAGGCGGACCGAAGGGGGAAGGTTACAGGTTCTCTATGCTAGGGATGCGTGGTGGATGAACGGACTGTGTATTCGGATTCGCCTTGTCGTTCTGAGCAACTTTCGTGTACAAAGTATTTTCATCCGAGCTACGGATTAGTTAATATGATTTTTCAAAGTTTATAGTATTTTCTATGATTTATGGAATATTTTTATTTAATTTAATCCGAATTTGACCAAGTCAAACTGACTAGCCAAAAGGAAGGATGTGTCCCACATGTCATTGACACATAATTCAATTGATGGATAAACTAAAATGGAGGGGTTAAATTAACATAAAGGGCCACATGTCATAGGCTAGCAATTATCCAAAGTAGTACTAATTAGTCTAACTACTAATTAGCTACTAAACTAAATAGGGCCGGTCACATCCAGAGACGCAGCCGGCCACACACACGCTGCATACACACACACACATCTCACAACTACAAAGGGCCGACCAGAGGCACGGCCGATGCTAGGCGCCGACAGACCGGTGGAAGCGTGCGCCGGTCAGCTAATGACCGTTCGATCAAATTAATTTAATCCGTCCGATCGTATGTTACGTGGGTCGGTCGTCCTTTTTCCTTGCTTATTATACTATATTAATAAATCCACAAACCGTTATTACTCCATACTTCATGCGTTGCCGTACTTGACGCCAGAAAATAAGGAGATCGTTTACTCCTCCCACACTCAACGCTGGATGCCGGCCCTTGTGTGCGTCATCGGCCCAACGCCTCCAGCCATGGCCGCTCGTACGTCGCGGCATAGGTGTCGGTGGCGTCCAACCAGCCGTCCCATGGTCTCACAACTTCGAGCATTGCGTGTCGCAGGAGTCGTCGTTCGTTGTAGCACCTAGTCGCCACAGTAGTAGCATGCCACACGGCCGTTCCAGCGGCACCATGCACCACCGCGCAGCTCCTTCGGTGTCACCACTTGCACCATGGTCAACTCTGCCATCGCCGGTTGAAGCTTTTTCTATCGCCGATTGTAGCTTTTTTGGATGCCCGTTGTAGCTTTCTTTGGTCTCAGTTGCAGCTTTCCTCACTGCGGTCGCAGCTTTCCCTATCACTGATTGCCGCCGTCGCTTCACCAGTTGCAGCTCCATCGTGGGACGGTTGCATCTTGTCGTAGCAAGGTTGCAACATTCCCCATGGTTTCGTAGTGGCCGGGCGCCCTCGTTGCCAGTGGTCGCCGTTCGCAGATCCGCCCTTGCCATTCAAGTAGGAAGTAGTCGCCCCGTAGAAAAACGCCGCCGTCTTGTAGCAGGCTGACACCTATGTCATTGCAGGACCTAGTAGCCGCCATCGTAGCACATTCGTCACTGCATCGGTGTGCTGCCGGCCGCAGCACTCAACGTCGCCGCTCACACCATCGACGCATTCAGTTGAAGTTTTTTCTCACACCGGATGAAGCTATTTCCATGCCGGTTGAAGCATTTTTCATAAGTTCAAGCTTTCCACCATCCGGACTGAAACTTTTTTCATCAATTATTGAAAGCTTGTTCTGTAAACGGTTGCAACATCTTTCGTTTTGGGTTGCTGGAGCCTCTGGCTTACAAGGAATGATAAGATCTTCAGACGGGCTCTGATTCATCTAGCTACTTGGAAATTCTACCTAAGAGAAAGTCTACAGATCACTACTTTTCAAGCTAAGCATGAAAAGGCCACATTGATCAATAATTGGATAACATTTCATCTGTAATCATTACGATGTTTCATAGAACCGGTATTGGTTGACATTCTTGCTCGGACATGGCATGTCATGTAACATTTGTACTTTGTTGCATTTTATAATGAAAATTACCGTAGAACGATTGTTCTACGGTCTCGGCTCAAAAAAAAACCTTCTTTCGTTTTGCAGTGCCCGATTGAAACTTTGTATATCTTCCAGTTGAAGGTTTTACACCTATGGTTGAAGCTTTTTAAGTAACGGTTGCAGCTTTTTCAGTTTGGCAGTGGCTGGTCGAAGCTTCCGCTGTCGATGAATGAAGCTTTTTCGATCTAGGCTTGAAGCTTTTTTTGTCAATGGTTGTAACACCCATATCGGTGGTTTCAACATCTCCGCCGCCCATCTGTTTTTATTCATCGGTTCCAGCTTTTGGATTCATCGGTGGATTCTGTAGGAAAAAACAACGATGGATGCAACAAAAATGGCGTCGCTACCGTCGGGGCTCAGGGCGCCGTCATGAATGGTTGCAGCAAAACATCGCGTCGGTGATAGC
The DNA here is from genome assembly GCF_003073215.2 of Triticum urartu. NCBI lineage: Eukaryota > Viridiplantae > Streptophyta > Magnoliopsida > Poales > Poaceae > Triticum > Triticum urartu. The sequence goes on along the minus strand of NC_053023.1, from coordinate 214,429,660 downwards.
AAAAACGACGACAGATGCAGCAAAACGTCGTCACCGCCGTCGTGGGTCAGGGCGTCTTGCAGCAAACGTCAACGACGATGGATGCAGCAAAAACAACGTCGCCGCTGTCATGGGTCGGGGCGCCATCATGAATGGTTGCATCAGTCTTCATCGCCGGTGGTAGCATCCTGTAGGCCGGATGCAGCTCCCACGTTTGCCTGTTCCAGCTCTCGGCGTACATGGTTGTCGCATGGCCAACGCCGTGTTGCCTCATCCTGTAGGCACCGATGCAGCGCCCCGCATAGCCGGTTCCAGCTCCCAGTGTACATGGTTCCAGCTCCCTGTTGTACACGGTTGTAGCATGGCCGTGGCCGATGGCAGCACCGCGCGCACGGGCCGCAGCTCTGTAGATGCACCCTACACAGATAGGAGGAGGAAAAGTGGTGATGGTGCAGTTTGGTTGGGGACGACGGGGAGAAAACATCCAAATGCGGTCCTTGCTAGAGAAAAACGAGTAGACGAGGTCCATGAGGAAGAAGATAAGGCCGAAAAGGGGAGAGTAATAAATGCCTGGGCCACAGGTCAGTGTGTCGCGCGTCCAAGTGACCGGCCGAAACATTAGCCGGTCAGCCGGCAGCAAGCGTTTCCCATCCGGCTATGCATGTTGTGCACACACACGCCATGCCCAAGCATCAGCAGCAGCCGGCTGCAGCAGTAAACAGAGCAGCAGCAAAGCGAAGCAGAACAGCAACGCAAGAAGGAGGAGCAGCAGGGCGAGCAGGGGGCAAGAGGAGCAGCGGCTGCGGAATCGGGCGAGCAGCGGTGAGGCCATGCGCGGGAGTCGGGCTGCGCGAACGGGCGGTGCGCCGTCTCGCAGAGGCGGGCTCCGGCATGGCGCGAGGCCAGGGCGGCAGTAGCATGGGACATCACAGGCTGTAGGCGCGAGCGGCGGCCAGCGGTAGCGGCAGGATTAGTAGCGGCCGCAGCAGTACAGAGCAGCAACATGCAGTCGCGGTAGAGAGCAGCAGTAAGTATGCATACGCGTACTAGAGCTTCGGGGCAGCCATGGCGAACGAACCTCGCGAGGCGGACACTACGGGCACAGATCGAGCCAGAAAAAAGTAGCAACCAGAGGAGAGGCTCACCGCGGTGCCGAAAGTGAGCTCGAGGTGGCCGGGAAGGAACCGGAGATGAGGGATCGAGCGACAATGGCGCCGGCGGCCGTGGGTGAATAGGTGGACGATGCGTCGATTGCAGTGGCGTTCTCATCCGATCCAGTGATGTAGTCGATGTAGAGGTCGATGGTGCTGCTCCTGGACAATAGTGTGCCGCGCTAGAGGGCTTCAGAGGACGTCTACGACAATGGCACAACGGCGGCTTTGCTCGGGTGGGCTCGGGATCGGGAGGGAGATGCGTGGGGGAGGCGAACGAGGGGAATAGGGTTCAGAGGGGATTGTAGGGCAGCGGGGGCTCATCTTATCTATCACCGTGACCGTGGGATGGCCAACAGCGCGACATCCACCGCGTGGACGGCGTGCGAGCAAGGCTCGACGTTCCCCTCGGCGAGAGGTTGAGGAAAAGGCCGGCCAGGTTGGGCCGGGCCAGCCTGTAGCAGGGGCCGGGCCGATGCACTGTGCACTTAGGCCCAGTGCCCCAGGGAATTTCCTTTTCTCCTTTTTTTTGGTTTTAGTAATTTATCTTACTATCCAATGATCTTAGTTTAGTAAGCAACTTGGCACTTAAATACTAGGCCATAACTAGGAGTGGTCCAAATATTTTGAGGTCAAATGGACTTAATGATATATTTGTTTATTATAAAAGGCTATTTAGTTGATGTGGGACCTCTTTACAATTTTCCTAGGAACTACTAGGTGAGTCAAATAATGTTGTTTTATGTATGAAAAATAGTTAGTGAAAATTTGCAACCAAACCTACATTTTTATTTTAATGTTTGAAGAAGTAATAATTTCACTTGCTAATTAAATTTGAATTTGGGTTTGAATTTTATCCAGGGGAAATTGATCTTTGTAATTAGGGTGATATGGAATCATTAACGTGGGATTACTATAGCCGGATTTTTCGGGCATCACAAGCAACCACTAATGCTATATGGATCACAATGGGTTAGGTTGCGGAAGTCAGTGGTGGTGTAGCGGATGATGTGGTCGAAGCCCTAGGAAAAGATGCCAAAGTTCACAAAATTTTATGGTGTAAAACCATGGAGGTAGTGTTTTATGGTAAGGGGGATGTCAAGAGCTTCAAAACGAGCTAAAGAACGTCAAAATCGGAGTTCGAATGAATTAGTTATGGCCGAAACAAGAATCAGCCGAAGTATGAAACTACAGGTTACGGACGTCCGTAAAAGGATGGATGTCTGGGGCCCGGACGTCCGGAGTGCTCGGAAATCCGTAAATTTGGCTCGGGTTAGGGGTTCAGGACGTCCGTAAAATGTCGGTCATCCGGTGGGTCGGGGTCAACGCGAGATGCGAGATCCGGGGCGCGATTTTGGGCGGATAATGGGGATTTTGGGGTCAAAATTGATGAGATTTCGTGGATGAAAGATGGGGAAACTTGGGGAGATGCTAGATCCACTTGAAACCAAGCAAATCCATGAATCAAATCCAACAAAACTTAGTCAAACCAACAAATCACAAAAAAATGAGCCTATTTTTGGTGGGGATTTTCGAAATTGGGGAAGAACACAACAAAACTAGGCTAGAAAACGAAGAGGGGAGGCTCCGAAATCGTGATCCTCCCCGTTGAGCCACGATAACCTCCTCACGGTTCTACCCTACATTATCTTGGTATTAGAGCCATGTTGATCATGATTTCGGAGCCTCCCCGTTGTGTTTTCTAGCATAATTTTGTTGTGTTCTTCCCCAATTTCAAAAATCTCCACCAAAAATAGCCCTTTTTTTGTGATTTGTTGGTTTGACGAAGTTTTGTTGGATTTGATCCATGGATTTGCTTTGTTTCGAGTAGATTTAGCATATCCCTACTTTTCCCCACTTTCCATCCATGAAATCTCTCCAATTTTGCCTTTGGAATCATCCATTTCCGCCCCCAATTCGAAAATTTCCGCCCCAAATGAGATCTGGATTCATCGGGCCAGACATCCGGGCCATCGGGCCGGACATCCGGGTCCCTGGCCGGACATCCGGCTCCTGGAGCACCAAATCTGCTCGGTTCTGGACAGACAGCCCCGGAAATCCGGGCTCCACCCCGGACATCCGGCCCCTGGGATTTCAGCCTCCCCCGTTTCACCGTTTTGTCCATAACTAATTCATACGGAGTCCGTTTTTGACGTTCTTTAGCTCGTTGAAAAGCTCTTGACATCCCCCTTCCCACAAAAATACTACCATCATAATTTGACTCCATCAAATTTTTGGAACTTTGGCATCTTTGCCTAGGGCTTCCACCACAACCTTCGCATAACCATCACCGACTTCCGCAACCTAACCAATTTTGTTCCCTATCGCATTGGTAGTTGCTTGAGGAGTGATTTGAGTCTCCTAAGGTGTCTAGGCTACTTAGGGATGATTTCTTCTTCATCAACCACCACGACCACTACCGCATAGGCTTGACCACTATACACTTCCGCCACCCCAACTTAACCCAATTTTGTTTGTGTTGTGAGTTGTGTCTCCTAAGGTGTTTCGGCTACTTAGGGACCGTGCTTCCAACTCCGACACCATGTATAGTCCACCACCTTACCCTCCACTTCCGCATTGCGTTTCAAAACTCATCATTGCATCTACGCAATCCCATTGAGCTTCCGCAACCACCACCGCATCCCGCTACCACTATTTGACATTTGAGATTTTGAGTTCGCGGTTTTTTCGTTTCCTAAGGTGTTTCGGCTACTTAGGGACGAGTCTCCATCATCTTGGTATATCCATCAAAATCACCGCCACTCATCATCGACATAGACGGTAACCTCCATATCATCTTGGTATCGTGGTATCCCTCCATTGTATATTCCCTTGCCATTGCATTGTTAACCCCTGGCCCATTTTGCGTCACTTGCCTATCGAGACTAACCATTTGAGTACTGCCGGAAACGTTACTTGTGCACATTAGTGATCTACACCATACATTACATACATACCATATCATATTGGTATCATATTATCTCGTGTGCCTCAAGTTTGTTCTCGCATATACACAATTTCTATCTTGGTTTGTGCATTGTGCAAAAGTGGCCATACAAAAAAAGAATAAAGCTTTTAAGCAAAAGAGAAAGAGAAAAGAAGCTTGTAAGCAAGTGCCATAGCATCATACCACATTGCATAAGATTGTCATATCCGATCATCTTGGATCATAGCACCGGAACAGCATACATATATAGCATACTCGGGATAGAAAGTTGATACATTTTGCATCTTATAGGTTGTGCACAAGTGTGGAATCCGCCTATTGAGAAATCGTGCTAGCGTCTCTCTTGAGTTGTGCAACACGAGTGTTTTCCGTGGACTCCACATTTTATACTCATTCCTTGGTTGCACGACCCCATTTATCTATCCGTGTGTGTGTTTCCGTGTGCCACATATTGCTATTGGTCTACTTGTTACACTTGCGAATTTGTGAATCTCTTTCAACATCATTGACTCTTGCTAACATTTTGCATTAAAATTTTGTGTCACTATCCTCACCGAGCTCCACCATAAGCCTTATTTGTGTAGGTGTGAGAAACTGACAAGAATTGGTACCAATTGTGCTATTTCCTTGTTACATCATTGAGTGATCATTGATCCATCTTCAATATCGGTTAATAGTGGTATAGTTATTCTCCTTTCTCCACTCACATTTTCTCGAGTCTTGTGATGGATAGGCAAGGCATTTCATCTTTGGTCTACAATAACAACGACGAGTTCGATGCCACGAATAACTCTACCAACGCCAAGATGCAAGCTCAAATGGAGGAGATCAAAGCCCTCATCAAGTCCTACAAGCGATCTTCCTCATCTTTGAGAAGACGCTCAAGAGCACATGCCTCCGAGCTACCATCTCCGGCAAGATCACATCGGCATCGACACCATCACCAACAAAGATGTGAAGGTCAAGAGCTCAACACCAACAACCGCTCAATGACTTCACCATCTCCCTTGGCATCTTCGCCAAGCGACTTCAAGGCATCTTCGCCTTCGGATATACGGTATCTTCGCCAACAAGCACCTCAAGACTACGCTCAAGAGAAGCTCCCCAAGCTCAAGTCTGCGAATTCCACGAGCTACTACGACCTCGACATCGACCACGCAATTCCTTTTTATGGGACTCAAGAACCCGGGGAGTATCTCGAGTGGGAGAGTTTTATGGACGACTACCTCAAGCTACATCAAGTTCCTCCCGAAGATCAAGTGAAGTGCGCCACAAGGAACTTCCACGACTACGCGTCCACATGGTGGCTTCGCACACCTTCGGAGACCTACGATATGAGTTGGCCCAAGACGAAGAGAGCTTTGCGGCATGAGTTCGTGCCCCCAACCTACACGGAACAACTTCAACGCCAATTGGAGAACACCATCCAATGATCCAAGTCCATAGACGAGTACTTCAAGGAGATGAAGAAAGCCTTGCGACGAGCCGGCGTGGACGACTCCATTTCGATGAAGCTCCACATCATGATGGGATTACACAACGACATCTCCAAGACAATCTTCCTCGAGAACTACAAGTCCCTCGACGACAACTACATTGGTGCTCTCAAGGCGGAACAAGAACTCATGAAGGCCAAAGCTTCTCCACCCCAAGCTCACTTGGCGACGACCAAGCTCCATGAGAACGAGCATGAGGCTAGTACCACTAAGATGTCCAAGCCCGATGAGTTCCAAGACGATGCTCCCAAGTCCGACTTCACCGCCATCCCTCTTTGTGGCATTGATGATGCTGAGTCTAGTTCGACTCTTTTTCAAGATGGTGTGGCGACAAGTACGACTATGGAGAACGTCAATGACCAAGCTTTGGAGGTGAGCGACAAGGTGGCGAGCAAGGGTGATGTTTCCATCTTAGGAGGCGAGAGTGATGATGTGCCATCTTCGGCCTTCATCCATGGCGACAACAACGAGATGGTTGAGCATGGGATTTTCCCTTCGACCACGGCGACGTATGATGACTTGAGTGACTTTTGCCACCATATTGAGAGTGAGAGTGACTTCACCACTAGCACCATATATGTGTTGCCACAATTCACATATGAGGAGAGCCACAACCCCCACCACTTGAGTAAGATGAGTGACTCCACCATATGTGAGTTTGAGTGCACCTATTTTGATGGAGTGAGTGAACCACCACATAGAGAGAGTGAGATAGTTGATAGGTCATATGAGGCCACTTTTAACACTAACGACTTGACCTCTACCTATATTGTGTCTTCTCATTTGATGCTAGGTCCCTTATATGATGACGCGCCGATTCTCGACGACTTCGTCCTACCTTTGAAAAAGACGATGGCCATGGTGGAATGTGATGCACCCTCCACATGGTTCCATCAAGATGTAGATGACCACCATTTGGTCTTTCCCACCTCACCTACACCACATGAGTGGAATGACAAAGGTAACATAGGTGAAGGTGATGCTCTAGTCCCACTAGTGGACATTCTTGACATTGATTGCTTGCATGATGTTGATCAACCTATTTCCATGCTTCATGCTAGTGTGACTTCCCCATGCGATGATTTACCCATTTATGATGAGTATGATGATTTCCATGTGGAGTCTATTAGTTGTGATACCATGTTCCATAGGATTTCTTGTGCTAATTCTCTCGGCCACATCATGGTAGCTAATCCGCTTGACTTGTCATATGCTATGCATGAGATCAATCATGTCATATTTGCAATCTCTTCATAGTGACTATGTATATGCCGTTAAAATTAACCCAATTTGCACATATGGCATAGATGACAAGCCCATGGTTATTGGCATTTGTTTTTTTTGTGATGATATTGATATGCTCCCTTTGCATCGTTTATCTCATATGTCATGCCATGACTACCTAGCTTCGGATATTCATTGTTTTGGATGTTGTCCATTTTCTCCATATGATGTTTCCAATATTGCTCATGAGGAGACCCCCATAGTTTCCTCATACATTTTAGGAGATTTTGATTCATCCCATTTATTGCATGATCCCAATACTTATGTGCACAATATGCTCCCCATGAATACACATGATATTGATGTGCCATATATTTGTATGCTCAATTTGCATCCCCATCGTGTTATACACAATAACTATTCTTTCATGATGGATGACATGTTCTTATACCATGCATCAAATTTCTTTGTGCAACGCTTATCGTGTGCTAACTCTCACGTGCACATACACATCATGATGGATGATGTGTACATTTACCACACACACAATCTCTTTCGTTTGTGTCTCTTTTGTGTAGGTACACATGAATTCTTGTCAACCTCGCAATCCCACGAGTTGACAAAACGAGCTCTAGATAGCAATGATGACTTGGGATCCCATGGAGCGTCTTTCCCACCGCTCTCTTTCACGCAAAACTTCACGCATTTCTTCTACATGACCCTCACTTGGCTATGGGTTATTGTCCATTATATATCCTTTGCCCATCTTGCCATGTTCACTTTGCATCATATGTTCATTACTATGCCTTTGCCATGCATTCGTGACCCATGCTTTGCATTACACATGATGATTGATTCTCATACTAGTATGTGTATTTGCAAGCTTGGTGGAGATATTGCTTGTTATTGCCATGTTTGCTTTGTGCCCCGTGCCTATGATGATACTATGATTTGCTTTGTGTTTGTGCTTGCGATATGTCGTGTGCATTGCCTATACCTATTATTTACTCACATGACATCATTGTCATGATTTCCTCTAGTGTGTTGCATCTTCGCTCCACTAGTTTGCACGATATGATTGTTATTGCTTCTTGTCATATCTCTCCATATGTTGCCTCTCTCATTGAGGGAGTCCTGGATTAGGGGGTGTTCGGATAGCCGGACTATACCTTCAGCCGGACTCCTGTACTATTAAGATACAAGATTGAAGACTTCGTCCCATGTCCGGAAGGGACTTTCCTTGGCGTGGAAGGCAAGCTTGGCGATACAAATATGCAGATCTCCTACCATTCTAACCGACTTTGTGTAACCCTAACCCTCTCCGGTGTCTATATAAACCGGAGGGTTTTAGTCCGTACGACAACATACACAACAACAATCATACCATAGGCTAGCTTCTAGGGTTTAGCCTCTCTGATCTCGTGGTAGATCTACTCTTGTACTACCCATATCATCAATATTAATCAAGCAGGACGTAGGGTTTTACCTCCATCGAGAGAGCCCGAACCTGGGTAAAACTTCATGTCCCCTGCCTCCTGTTACCATCCGGCCTAGACGCACAGTTCGGGACCCCCTACCCGAGATCCGCCGGTTTTGACACCGACATTGGTGCTTTCATTGAGAGTTCCTCTGTGTCATCGCCGTCAGGCTTGATGGCTCCTACGATCATCAATAGTGATGCAGTCCAGGGTGAGACCTTCCTCCCCGGAAAGATCTTCGTCTTCGGCGGCTTCGCACTGCGGGCCAATTCACTTGGCCATCTGGAGCAGATCGAAAGCTATGCCCCTGGCCGTAAGGTCAGACTTGGAAGTTTAAACTACACGGCCGACATCCGCGGGGACTTGATCTTCGACGGATTCGAGCCACTGCCGAGCGCGCCGCACTGTCACGACGAGCATGATCTAGCTCTGCTACCGAACAGTGCCCTGGAGGCCACACCCGCATCGGCTTTGACCCTTAATTCGGAGCCAACTACACCGATCGAGGATGGGTGGTTGGACACCGCCTCGGGGGCTGCGATCCCAACGGCGATCGAGCCGAACACCAGCCCCGCACTCCGCGAGACTCATGACTCCAAGGAGCCGGACTCCTCTCCGAACTCCGAACCCCTCACGCCCCTGCCGATCGAATCTGATCAGGCGCCGATCATGGAGTTTATTGCCGCGGACATCTTTCAGCACTCGCCTTTCGGCGATATTCTGAAGACACTAAAGTCTCTCTCTTTATCAGGAGAGCCCTAGCCGGACTATGGTCAGCAAGGTTGGGATACGGACGATGAAGAAATTCAAAGCCCACCCACCACCCACTTTGTAGCCACTGTCGATGATCTAACCGACATGCTCGACTTCGATTCTGAAGACATCAACGGTATGGACGCCGATGCAGGAGACGATGAAGAACCAGCGCCTATCGGGCCCTAGAAAGCCACCTCTTCATATGAAATATACATGGTGGACACCCCAAAAGAAGGAGATGGCGATGGAACAGCGGAGGATGACCCCTCCAAGAAACAGCCTAAGCGCCGGCATCAGCGGCGCCGCTCAAAATCCCGCCAAAACAAATACGGTGACTCCAGCACGGGAGATAATAATACTCCGGAGAGTGCCGAAGAAAACCCCCTCCAGCAAGACTTAGCACAGGAGGATGGAGAAGCCAGCCCTCATGAGAGAGCAGCAGACAAAGAGGTCGAGGACGACAATTATATGCCTCCCTCCGAAGGTGAGGCAAGCCTCGACGACGACGAGTTCATCGTGCCAGAGGATCCCGTCGAGCAAGAGCGTTTTCAACGCAGGCTTATGGCCACAGCAAAAAGCCTCAAGAAAAAATAGCAACAGTTTAGAGCTGATCAAGATTTGCTAGTCGACACATGGACTGAAGTCCTTGCGGCCGAAGAGCATAAACTCGAACGTCCCTCCAAGAGCTACCCAAAGCGCAGGTTGCTACCCCCACTAGAGGAGGAAGCATTTAAACCTGCATCACCTGCACTCGATATGGCCGATCGGCCACCTCGTGGCTGCGACAGAGAGGCCTCTCGGCCCTCCACTCAAGCCGCACCCCGTACCAAGGCACGGGAAAATGCGTCGGACCTGAGAGATATGTTGGAGGACAAGGCAAGGCAAACAAGATCGATCTACGGATCGCGTGGGCGCCCCACGACTCGAGACGGTAACCGTCACGCCGGCCACAAATTCGGCAGGGCCGAACACAGTAGACAAAGCTCATTGGAGCTACGTCGTGATATAGCCCAGTACAGAGGCACCGCACACCCACTATGCTTCACAGACGAAATAATGGATCATCAAATCCCCGAGGGTTTCAAACCCGTAAACATCGAATCATATGATGGCACAACAGATCCTGCGGTATGGATCGAGGATTATCTCCTTCATATCCACATGGCCCGCGGCGATGATTTCCACGCCATCAAATACCTCCCACTCAAGCTTAAAGGACCAGCTCGGCATTGGCTTAACAGCTTGCCAACAGGATCAATCAGTTGTTGGGAGGACCTGGAAGCCGCATTCCTCGACAATTTCCAGGGCACTTATGTGCGACCCCCAGACGCTGATGACCTAACTCACATAATTCAGCAGCCAGAAGAATCGGCCAGGCAATTCTGGACACAGTTCTTAACAAAGAAAAATCAAATAGTCGACTGTCCGGACGCTGAGGCCCTAACAACCTTCAAGCACAATATCCGTGACGAGTGGCTTGCCCGGCACCTTGGACAGGAAAAGCCGAAATCTATGGCAGCACTCGCGACACTCATGACCCGCTTTTGCGCGGGAGAAGACAGCTGGCTTGCTCGTAGCAACAATATGACCAAGAAACCTGGTAATTCAGATACTAGGGACAGTAGTGGCAGGTCGCGTCGCAACAAGCAGAAGCGCCGCATTAATGGCGACAACGCTGAGGATACGACAGTTAATGCCAGATTCAGAGGCTCTAAATCCGGTCAGCGAAAAAAGGCATTCAAAAGAAGTCCTAGGGGCCTGTCCAGTTTGGACCGAATACTCGACCGCTTGTGCCAGATACATGGCACCCCCGAAAAGCCAGCCAATCACACCAACAGGGATTGTTGGGTGTTCAAGCAGGTAGGCAAGTTAAATGCCGAAAATACAGACAAGGGGCTGCATAGCGATGACGACGAAGAGCCCCGGCCGCCGAACAACAGTGGACAGAAGGGTTTTCCCCCACAAGTGCGGACGGTGAACATGATATACGCAACCCACATCTCCAAGAGGGAGCGGAAGTGTGCGTTAAGGGACGTATACGCGATAGAGTCAGTCGCCCCAAAGTTCAACCCATGGTCCTCCTGCCCGATCACCTTTGATCGAAGGGACCATCCCACTAGCACCCGTCATGGCGGATTCGCCGCATTGGTTCTAGACCCAATTATTGACGGATTTCATCTCACTAGAGTCCTTATGGACGGCGGTAGTAGCCTGAACCTACTTTACCAGGATAAAGTGCGGAAAATGGGCATAGATCCCTCGAGGATTAGGCCCACCAAAACGACCTTTAAAGGCGTAATACCAGGTGTAGAGGCCAACTGTACAGGCTCAGTCACACTTGAAGTGGTCTTCGGATCTCCGGATAATTTCCGAAGCGAGGAGTTAATCTTCGACATAGTCCCATTCCGCAGTGGCTATCACGCACTGCTCGGACGAACCGCATTCGCCAAGTTCAATGCGGTACTGCACTACGCATACCTTAAGCTCAAGATGCCAGGCCCTCGAGGAGTAATTACGGTCAATGGAAACACCGAACGCTCCCTTCGAACAGAGGAGCACACGGCGGCCCTTGCAGCGGAAGTACAAAGCAGCCTCTCTAGGAAGTTCTCCAGTCCGGCCACTAAATGACCGGACACCGTCAAGCGCGCCCAGAGTAACCTACAACAAGACTGCCTGTCACGATCCGAGCAGGCGTAGCAATGCGGCCCCAACCCCAGCCCTCGCAAAAAGGCGACGCCAATGCTTCGCGTACATAACTACGTTCTAGAAATACCATGGGTACAGGGGGAGGGGCACCATCACGGCACGCCCGAAACATGGCTTAAACCGCACCAGGGGCTGCCGATTTTTTAATTTTCTCTTACTTTCAGGACTCCATTCTTTGGAAGGCCTGTTCGGCAGTTCAATTGCCGCACAAACGATGCAAGAACCAGGGAAGCAGACAAGCCACGCCGCATTACGGAACTCCCAGGTGGTCTCTATCACGAGCAATATACCTGTTTCGCATACCTTTCCGCAGCCTGCCCCTGGAACGGACATGTTAAATAGTCCAACCTTTTGCTTACCGCATTATTTGTATCGTTCTGCTTTGATTGCAGCCCTTTTTAATAAACAATGCATAGCTTTTTGTCTATTTTCGCATTACTCTTTTTCTATAAATATATGTTCCTTAACGACATGTTGCACCCGTACACTTTGGTATGGCCAAAATACGCCAGGGGATTTATTATCCCTCAATATGGTGTGAGAAGTCCGAACACTTTAACAAGTTCGGCACCCCGAACTTATAGCATTATATGCATCGGCTCCGAATCATGTCTTGGGTCAATAGTTGGGTTTGCCCGGCTCCTATGTTTTTGTGCCCTACGTTCCGCTATATCGGCTAAGGTAGCACTAGGAGAACCACTGCGATTGTGCCCCAGTTGAGCTGGATCGAGCACCTCAGTGGAGAAAGCTAAAACTGACTGTCATGATGAAGCGAGAGCTGGTTGCTGTTCGAGAGGTTTTTTGAGTCCCTAAAGACTTATGCCGCTTAGAGCGAGGAGCCGGCTCTGTCCGGCCAAAGGCGTGGATAGCGCCCCAAACTAGGTCTTCCGAATACCAGGGGCTTCGCCGGAATTTAAAATTATAGAATTCTATGGCTAAGTGAGAGTGTTCACGCATTATAGTCCGATTGCCTTATTCGTTGGGCTGAGCGCCTCCCTCGAAGGACCCAAACATGGGAAAAAGATCGCTCAGGTTTATCCCCGAACACCCCAGCACTAGCGGCATGGGGCAGAAGCCGACGACTCGCCATCTATCAGTATTGATAAACAGCCGCATAGAAGGTAATATTTTAAATTCCAACAGCATTGCTTAGCGCATATGAACAAGTTTTCAGCACACAGGACAAAACGAGCAAGTTTCACTCAAAAATTACATCCCTAGAACATTCATCCGCCACAAGGCAGGCACCCTTCAGAACATCCTTATAATAATTCTCGGGCTTGCGATGCTCTTTCCCCAGCGGTGGCCCGTCCTTCACAAGCTTCTCAGCGTCCAGCTTGCCCCAGTGCACCTTAGCACGGGCAAAGGCCCTACGGGCACCTTCAATGCAGATGGAGCGCTTGATGACTTCGAGCCTTGGACAGGCCTTCACCAGCCGCCGCACCAGACCGAAATATCTTCCAGGCAGAGCCTCTCCAGGCCACAGCCAAACTATGAGGCCCTTCATGGCCTATTCGGTCGCCTTGTGGAGCTCGACCAGTTGCTTCAGCTGGTCGCTCAGGGGCACGGGGTGTCCAGCCTCAGCGTACTGAGACCAGAACACCTTCTCTGTCGAGCTGCCCTCCTCGGCTCGATAGAATGCGGAGGCATCGGACACACTCCGGGGAAGATCTGCAAACGCTCCTGGAGAGCTCCGGATTCGGGTAAGTAACATGTAAGTCACGTTTATGTGTTTGCTTTGCATAAAAAATGCCTTACCCGCCGCTATCTTCTTCACCTCATCCAACTCCTGGAGGGTTTTCTGGGATTCGGCCTTGGTAGACTCGGCATTTTTAATAGCCGCCGCGAGCTCGGACGCTCGCGTCTTTGAGTCAAACTCCAAACGCTCATGTTTTTTCATGAGAACCTGGAGCTCTTGCTGTACCTTGCCAACCTGGGTCTCGTACCTCTCCTGCTCGGTGCGCTCCGTGGTCGCCCTCTTCTCGGCCTCGACCAGCGCTTGCTTAAGGGTCGCCACCTCAGACGTGGCCCCTACAATAGCCACGATAATCCTGTCATTTTTTGCAATTGCACCTTTTTATATATATATTTAAAAAAGGTATTTCTTACCTTCATTGTCCTCGAGCTGCTTCTTGGCACGCCCGAGCTCTTGCTCGGACTGCTCGAGGCTCTGCTTTAGCGTGTCCACTTCCGCAGTAAGTGCGGCGGACGCCAGCAGGGAAGCCTGCATACGCATATTGACTCCTTTTTGTTAGACTCCTGCGAACTTTATTTGATCCTCTATTCGGCTTTTCTTTCCGAATGCCAAACAGAGCATCAAGGGCTATTGTCTATGCTGTAATATTATTTACACATTCTTTACTTACCGCAAAGCCTATTAAAAGGCTAGTACAAGCTTCAGTCAGTCCGCTCTTGACGGACTAAACCTTCCGGACCACCGCACTCATAATGGTGCGGTGCTTCTCGTCGATGGAGGCGCCTTGGAGCGCCTCCAACAGATTGTCCGGTGCCTCCGGTTGGACGGGGGTCATCGGCACGATGGGCTTGATCCTCTTGGAAGGAGGTCGCCCGCCGGACTCTAGAACCTTTGAAGGTTCCGGAGCGGTGTCCGGCCTTGAGCCGAACTTGGAGCTCTGGGGGGTTTTATCCCCTTTACTCCTGGAGTCCGGGAGGTCGCCTTGCGGTGCCTCCAGGACCACCTCCTCCCGGCTTGGAACCTGTTGAGACAACACTTCAGCATCGTCCGCAGGGCGGGGGGAGGAAGCCGTCGGAAGCGAATTCACATCTCACGAGTCCAGTGAACCGCTCGAAGATGCGTCGAGCCGGTCTTTGGGTGGGCTGCATAATCATATTCAACATAAGGGAAAGCTGTGCAATAAAGGAATACTATGAATTACGCTGGTATCCGGATACTTACGATTTTGCCAGGAGCTTGGCCCTGAGCGGCCACTCCTCTCCATCGTCATCGGCGTCGGTGGAGTAGTCCGAAGGAAGGGTTTTCCCCTTCTTGGACTCTCCGGCCTCCCCAGAGAGGGCCGCCTTCCTTTTCTTCTCTCCTCCCGCTGGGGGGGAGAGGTCTCTTCTTCTTCCTTCTCGTCTTCACGGGAGGAATGCGCCTCGGAGCCATCGGATGATGAATCCGACACCTCCTGGCGCCGGGCACTCTTTCGAGTCCCCGTGGCCCTCTTTGTGGCCTTCTTCTCCGGCACCACATAGGGTGCCGGAACTAGCAGCTTCGCCAAGTGGGTATCGGCTGGGTCTTCGGGCAAAGGAGCCGGACAGTTGATCTGTCCAGACTGCGCCTACCAAGCCTGTCAAAGGTAAGGGAGCTTAGATCCCGCATAGAGTCAAACTATGAAAAACTAATACCCTGTAAGAGGGACAAACAACTTACCACGCTAGCATGACGCTGCGCGCTGAATCCGCGATCCTCGATAGCAGATGCGGGAGCTTCGGCGCGCTTGAAGAGCACCTTCCAGGCATCCTCGTACGTCGTGTCGAAGAGCCTGCTCAGAGTTCGGTGCTGCGTCGGATTGAACTCCCACAGATTGAAGGCCCGTTGTTGACACGGGAGGATCAGGCAGATGAGCGTAACCTGGACTACGTTGACAAGCTTGAGATGCTTGTCCACCAGGGATTGGAGGCATGTTTGCAGTCCAGTCACCTCTCCCTTGCTGCCCCATGACAGGCCCGTTTCTTTCCAGGACGTGAGCCACGTTGGGGTTCCGGACTGGAACTCGGGGGCTGCGGCCCATTCAGGGTCGCACGACTCAGTGATGTAAAACCACCCCGACTGCCACCCCTTCAGGGTCTCCATAAAGGAGCCCTCGAGCCATAAGACGCTGGGCATCTTGCCCACCATGTCGCCTCCGCACCCCGCCTGGTTGCCGCGCACCACCTTTGGCTTGACGTTGAAAGTCTTGAGCCATAGGCCGAAATGGGGGCGGATGCAGAGGAAAGCCTCGCACACAACGATAAACGCCGAGATGTTGAGGACAAAGTTCGGGGCCAGATCATGGAAATCCAGGCCATAGTAGAACATGAGCCCCCGGACAAATGGGTGAAGAGGGAAGCCCAGTCCGCGAAGGAAATGGGGGAGGAACACCACCCTCTCATGGGTCCTAGGGGTGGGGATGAGCTGCCCCTTTTCGGGAAGCCGGTACGCGATGTTGTTGGACATGTATCCGGCCTTCCTCAGTTTTTTGATGTGTCCCTCGGTGACGGGGGAGACCATCCACTTGCCTCCCGCTCCGGACATGGTTGGAGAAGGTTGAGGTGAGGAGTGCGGACTTGGGCGCTGGAGCTCGAGTGCGTGAGAATGGATAGGCAAAGGAGGAAGAAGGCGTAGGTAAAAAGGTGGATCCTTATCCCCTTATATGGGTGGACGCAACTACGTGTCCCCACCAGCCTGGTAAAACTCACTTATCTCCAAGCGCCATAATCAATGGCGCGGTTGGGTTACCCACGCCCATATTGATGAGAATCCCGGAATAAGGGGACACGATCTCTGCTTTGCAAGACGTGCCAAGGAAACCGCCTCGCATGACGCGCTGAGGTGGGGTAATAAAACGACTCGGATAAAGGCTTGGCCGTGGTGTGTCACACTACGGAATACGTCAGCAGATTAGATTTGTGTAAATATTATTCTCTCTATGGCAATATGTGGAAACTTATTTTGCAGAGCCGGACACTATCTTTGTGTTCAAAATCTTCTATGAAAAACTTGGAGGAGGAACCCGCCTTGCAATGCCGAAGACAATCTGCGCGCTGGACTCGTCGTCATTGAAGCCTGGTTCAGGGGCTACTGAGGGAGTCCTGGATTAGGGGGTGTTCAGATAGCTGGACTATACCTTCAGCCGGACTCTTGGACTATGAAGATACAAGATTGAAGACTTCGTCCCGTGTCCCGAAGGGACTTTCCTTGGCGTGGAAGGCAAGCTTGGCGATACGAATATGCAGATCTCCTACCATTGTAACTGACTTTGTGTAACCCTAACCCTCTCCGGTGTCTATATAAACCGGAGGGTTTTAGTCCGTAGGACAACATACACAACAACAATCATACCATAGGCTAGCTTCTAGGGTTTAGCCTCTCTGATCTCGTGGTAGATCTACTCTTGTACTACCCATATCATCAATATTAATCAAGCAGGACGTAGGGTTTTACCTCCATCGAGAGGGCCCGAACCTGGGTAAAACTTCATGTCCCCTGCCTCCTGTTACCATCCGGCCTAGACGCACAGTTCGGGACCCCCTACCCGAGATCCACCGGTTTTGACACTGACACTCATGCTAGATGATTTGCCATGTATTGAGTGCAATTATGCCTTTAGTCTTGATAATGAGTTTGCCCCCATAGCATTCTCACATATATTTGGAGATTTTGACATATTTCTTGTGAAGCATGCTTGCCTTCCTTCTTTGCACCATATACCTCGTGCCATGAATATTGCCATTGTTGCATCATATTATTCATGCACTTGTGCTTCTAATGGTTATGTGCAAAAGAAGAGAACCATCATGATGGATGATGTGTTAATCTACCATGCGCATACGTTCTTTCTTTTGTTGTGTGCATGTGTAGGATACTTGGACTTCGTGCCAACTTCCATGTCACGTGAGTTGACAATCCAAGCTTTTGAGAGTGAACCACCTTCTACCACGGCGATTCTACATCGCACTTGCTTGTACTTCGACATTGTGAAGGACGCACAAGAACATGCTTTCAAGGTGATATCCTTCTCTTTTGAGAACCCCCAAACCATGAGCATGCATATTGTGGATCATACTACTTGTGTTTCTTGCACCATGCGACTTATTTGTCATCTTGGACCCCTTGCTTGCGCACATGTTAGAGATCTTTCTTCCACTTGTCATTTTCACAATTCCATGCATCATGATATATATGCCTTGTGTGTTGCATCCAATTCTTGGATTACTTGCTCCTATCACATGTTTGGTTGCAACAATGTCATCACTCCACATATGCCATGTACCATTGACTGCTACATGCTTGCCTTGATTGCCTCACACATGATGAAAATTTGCTCTTTCCATTATGTGGAGTGCCACACGATATTCACTACACCCAATGCACATTATGATTGGATTGTCTTGCACTTGACCCATGTGTTTAGACACTTCATTTTATTTGGTGTTGTGAATGCTTCTTATGCCTACCATAGACCTTTCATTGAGCAATTTGCCCATGCTTTCTATGAACTTGAGGTAGATGCTTCTTCTCTTGTCACAAATATGTGCATCACTACCTCACATTCACATGATTCTCCCCACAATTTCTTTGCTTGTGCTCGATTGATATGCTTACATCTCATGTCACAATCCTTTGTCACACCATATGCTTTGCATGATCACGACACTTGTTTGGTGAATCTCCTCTTGAATGCTTGGTTTTGCACTAGCGCTAACCACATTTATTTTTCCAAGTGTTTGTTGTCTTTGCTACTTTTGAAGGAATCCCAAGATGGTGCAACATTGGAGAGTGCCCATTTCGAGCTTCAAGATGACGAGAACTTGGTGATCGACCACTCCTACACGGCGACGCCATCTCTTTCCCATGGTGATTTGGATTTCGATCCAAGGTAGGATCTTTCCCAAGGGAGGGGAGATGATGCGGAGCATCCCATGGACATCACCATGTCAAGAGTCTGTTTGGCAAGTGAAACATGCAACATCTACTTCACATACATAAAGGTGAATCATCTCCTTTAAACGTGCTCACTTGACCCCTTCGATGATGGTATACTACTTGACACCCCTCTCGTGTGCATGCATAGGTATTGTCGGAACACTACGGACGCCGAGGAGGAGTGCAAGCTCCAAGGAACAACTACACCATCCGCGAGGGAAGCATGGAAGCGACGACGAAAGAAGACGGAGATAGCTTCCAGGACCCAGACATCCGGCCCCTGGACGTGTCACCAGCAGCATGGAGCCAGCGGCCAAGTCTACAGGGCCCGGACATCCGGCGACCAGCCCAGACATCCGGCACGTCCCGAGCCCCCGGACATCCGGCCTCCAGCCCGGAAATCTGGACCCCGCCATTCTAGAGAGCAACAAGGTTGGACCCTGCCAGCCTGGACATCCGGCGCCAGTGCCCGGGCATCCGGAATCTCGGGAAGGCCCGGACATCCGGCCTGACGCCCGGACATCCGCCCCCCTACCTGCGTGCAGCGCATCTGGGTCGTGGCCCATGTACCCCTTCGCCCTTAGACTATATATACTCCCCCTCCACCTACGTGTTTGGGTTAGCATTGGTTTAGCTCATATTTAGAGATAGAGCATTTCTCATCCACATCGGATCTACTCCATGAGAGAGACTGCGGCCTCTACGGAGAAGATCCCTTTGGATTCAAGACCTCCTTTTGGAGAAGAACTCAAGACCTCCTCATGGAGAAGACCGGTTACCTCTTGTATCGTCCATTGTTGACTTTGGATCTTGTATCTTCCTTTGTGTTCATGGATCTAGCGCATGAGTGATCATATTTGTTGGTTTCTCATGTTCCTCTCATGTTTTCCCCTCATTTCCATCCTCGTGTTCATCGTGGGATCCGCTCCTTTCGTGAAAGATCGGGCCACTAGGGTTCTACCCTACATCAAATGTGGAACAAGGAAATGGCACAATTGGTACCAATTCTTGTCGGTTTCTCACACCTACACAAGTAAAATCTTATGGTGGAGCTTGGTTATGATGGTGGCACAAAATTTGATATAATTGTTAGTGAGCTTCAATAATGTTGGAAAAGATTCACAAATTTGCAAATGCAACAAGTAGACCAATAGCGAAATATGGTACACGGGAACTCACACACGGAGAGATAAATGGGGTCGTGCAACCAAGTAATGAGCCAAAATGTGGAAACCATGAAAATGCTCTTGTTGCACAACACTAGAGAGACGCTAGCATGATTGCACAATAGGCGGATACAAAGACTTGTGCAGGACCTACTAAGCAAAAAATGCAACGACTTCTATCCCAAGTATGCTCTATGTATGGTGTTCCAATGATAGGATCCAAGATGATCTAGTATGACAATCTTAATGTAGTATGATGTTGTGGTTCTTGCTTAAAAGCTCTTTGTTTATCTTTCCTTTTGCTTAAAATCTTGTTTGGCTCTTTCTATTTTGAGCTGTTTTCTCATGCAATGCTTCATGAACCAAGATAGCAATTGTGTATGCGATGACAACCTTGTGACGCAAAAGATGATACCAAGATATGCACCAAGATGATATGGTAAGTATGCTATGGGAAGTATGACCACTAATGTGCACAAGTGACGTTGCTGGCAATACTCAAAGGCTAATCGCGATGGGTAAGATACGAAAAATTGGCCTATGATGGCTATCAATGCAATGGCAAGATTGCATAATAATGGTGTATCGCGATACCAAGAAGAGGTTACCGTTCTTGCTTACGGTATGGTGTCAAGATGGTGGAGTGGTTGTTGTCGATGATGAATCCGTGGCAAAGTTGAGCAGTGGTGATGTTGATGTCGAACCGTCCCTAAGTAGCCAAAACACGTTAGGAAACAGGAATCGCAACTCAAGTTCTCAAAACTAAATGTGGCAAAATTGTGTCGGAGTGTGAAACACGTAAGAAAATGGTGGTATTGGGGGTGCATATGCAGAATTGGAAGTGGAGTGGTAGTGGCCTAACTGAACGTTTTCAGTTTCGTCAGGAAACGCCGGATGTCCGGTGGTGGAGCAGTCGTTCGGTCGTCGGACGTCCGGTGCCTAGGCGGTTTCGGGCACGGGATGAACAGCTAGGGTTCGTGGTGGTGGAGGCAAAATCGGTCAAATCCGGGCGATTTTATGGATGCAAAAAGGTGGGGATGATGGGGGAAAGGTAGATCCAGTCATGGAAAAACAAATCAATGGATGAAATCCAACAAAACTTCATCACACCAACAAATCACAAAAAAAAATTGGGGCTATTTTTGGTGGGATTTTCAAAATTCGGGAAGAACACAACAGAATCAAGCTAGAAAACGAAGAGGGGAGGCTCCAAAATTGTGATCAACGTGGCTCATGATACCAAGATGATGTAGGGTGGAACCCTAGAAGGCCGATCTTTCATGAAAGGGGCGGATCCCAAGATGAACAATGAAGAACACGAGGGGAAAACATGGAGGGGAACACAAGAGAATCACTCAAACCAACAAGAACGATCACACATATGCTAGATCCTCGAACACAAAAGAGATACACGATCTGAATCCAACAAAAGACAATACATAGGTAACCGCTTCTTCTTTGTGAGGAGATCTTGAGGTCTACCCGTTAGGGGTCTTGAATCCAAGATGGATCTTCTCCGAAGAGGTGTCGATCCCTCGCGATGGAGTAGAACAGGATGAATGAGTGAAGCTGATGCGGAGCATCCCAAGGTCATCCTCATTGACCTACCTACGTCCCCTACGACACCACTTGGACCAATGAAAAGAGCCCGATCGAAGGCTATCGAAGATAAGGTGAACTCTCTCCTCTCCGAACTTCCACTTTTTATGCATGAGACATGGCTACTACCTAATTCCAAGTTGTTGTGCATAATTAGGTACCAAGAGGACCCTCCCAAAGAGGCACATGAAGATGTACACGTCCCCAAGTTCACGGATGAAGAGGAACACCTAGAGGAGAAGAAGGCAGCTCCAGGACCCGGACATCCGGCCCCAAGACCGGACATCTGGCCGCTGGAGACTTCGACCACAACAGCCTACCAGCCGCCGCGCATCTACAGGCCCCGGACATCCGGCCCCATCCCGGACATCCAGCCCGGCCCGGAAATCCGGCCTCGAGCCCGAATATCCAGACACCACCTTCCCGAGAGCGACATGGCCACCTTCACCAGCCCGGACATCCGGCCTCCATAACCCGGACATCCGGCACGACGCCCGGACGTCCGGTCTCCCCTATCTGCGCACAGTGTAAGGGCCGAGGCCCGTGTACCCCTTCGCCCCCTAGACTATTTATACTCCACCTCGTCCAAATTTCTAGGGTTAGCAAAGGATTAGCTCATATTTCGTGTGAGAGCTTTGCTCATCCACTTGGTTACCTTCTCCTAGGAGATTCGAGCCTCCACCGGAGAAGATCCCCCAAGCGGATTCAAGACCCCTTTTAGGGAAGAACTCAAGACCTCCTCATGGAGAAGACCGGCTACCCTTGTATCGTCCTTAATTGTCTGTAGATCATGTATCTTTCCTTATGTACTCGAG
This sequence comes from Triticum urartu, assembly GCF_003073215.2. Classification (NCBI taxonomy): domain Eukaryota; kingdom Viridiplantae; phylum Streptophyta; class Magnoliopsida; order Poales; family Poaceae; genus Triticum; species Triticum urartu. The sequence continues at coordinate 214,407,694 of NC_053023.1, read as the reverse complement.
GATCTAGCACATATGTGACTTATTTGTGTTGGTTTAGTGTTTCCTCGCGTGTTTCCCCTTGTGTTTTCCCTTGTTTTTCCCCTCATGTTCCTCGTGTCCTTCGCGGGGTCCGCTCCTTTTGTGAAAGATCGGGCGATTATGGTTCTACCCTACATCATCTTGGTATCATGAGCCACGTTGATCATGATTTCGGAGCCTCCCCGTTGTGTTACTAGCCTTGTTTTTGTTGATTTTGTCCCTAATTCGAAAATTTCCCCACAAAAATAGCCCCAATTTTTTTTGTGATTTGTTGGTGTGATGAAGTTTTGTTGGATCTGATCCACGGATTTCGTGTGTTGCAGGTAGATCTATCTTTCCATCCACTTTTTCCCAACTTCCATCCACAAATTTCTCCAAATTTTTCCCGGATTTGACCTCTCCTCGTGAAGATCTTCGATTTCATCCCCGGATTCCGGGCCCGGACATCCGACCCGACAAGCCCGGACATCCGGCCATCAAGCCCGGACATCCGGCCCCTGGCAGCATCACATCCTCTCCACCTCCCGTTTTTCATCCATATTTCGCCAAATTTTGTTCTGGTGCCCATATATACTTCCGCATACGACCACCACTTCCGCATAGTACTGCCATATACCACATACACCACCATCGCTTGCCACTACCAACTCCGACAATTTTGGTCCAATTTTGCCTTGAGAATTTGAGTTGCGGTTACGTTTCCTACTTGTGTTCGGCTATTTAGGTACGGTTCGACATCAACATCACCACCGCTCATCTTCGCCACGGACGCGTCATCAACAACGACCACCTCGACTACATATTGGTATTTGTCATACTATTTCGATCACCGTCATCCGCTATTGCATACGGACGAGGAACCAAAGAAACAGTAACCTCACCTTGGCATTGGACATATCACTCTTGCCATTACATTGATAGCCATCATAGCCTTACTGCTTTGCGTCGCTTACCCATCAAGACTAGGCTTTTAGTTTTGCCGGCAATGAGACTTGTGCACATTAGTGATCATACTTACCATAGCATACATACATCATTGTTGCGTATCTTGGTATCATCTCCTGTGTCACAAGGTTGTCATGGCATACACAATTGCTATCTTGGTTCGTCAAGCATTGCATGAGAAAAGAGCTCAAACATCAAAGAGCCCAACAAGGTTTTAAGAAAAAAGGGAAAGATAAGCAAAGAGCTTTTAAGCAAGAACTATAGCATCATACGACATTAAGATTGTCATATTAGATCATCTTGGATCATATCATCGAAACACCTTGCATAGAACATACTTGGGATAGAAGTTGTTGCATTTTTCCTTACTAGGTTGTGCACAAGTCTTTGTATCCGCCTATTGTGCAATCGTGCTAGCGTCTCTCTAGTGTTGTGCAACAAGAGCATTTTTGTGGACTGCACATTTTGGCTCACCCTTGGTTGCACGACCCCACCTATCTTTTTGTGTGTGTGTTTCCGTGTACATTATATTGCTTGGTCTACTTGTTGCATTGCAATCTTGTGAATCTTTTCCAACATTATTGAAGCTCACTTACAATTGCATCAAATTTTGTTCCACCATCCTAACCAAGCTCCACCATAAGCTTTTACTTGTGTAGATGTGAGAAACCGACAAGAATTGGTACCGATTGTGCTATTTCCTTGTCCACATTGGAGTGATCATTGATCCACTTTCAACTTCGGTCAAGGTACATGTGGTATACGTTCTTCTCTTTCTACCACTCACATTTTTCTTGGAATGATGGATAGGCCAAGTACTTCTACCAACCCACTCTTCATTGAGCACGACGACGACATGAACTCCTACGTCACCAAGAGCCACCTCTTTGGTGCACAACGTGTTTTGCATCAAGAGCAACAAGCAATGAGTGAACGCATCGACAACCTCGCCGCGGACTTGCGACTCTCCGAGCAACATACAAGGGACTACTTCGACCACAAGCTCGACGATCACAAGCAAGAGAATGATGCAAGGATGGACGAGATTCATGCTTTGTTGCTCAACAGCTCTTCTTCCACTTCGTCTTCATCAAGAAGGAGCCGCTCAAGTCGACACTCCGACTTCCCCCTCTCCGGCTCAAGTACACCAACATCGAACACTCTTCACCGTGCCACGTGCAATTATCGTCAAGCAAGCCTCAATCCCCTACGTGACACCGACTCTCAAGAGCACCAACAATGTCAAACCAAAGCGGCTTTTGTGCTAGCACGAGAAACACAACGACAACGCCAAAATGAAGAGGAAGAGCGAGCGCGTCGACACCAAGATGCACAAGATGTCGAGTCACAACGCCAAGAACAACATGATGCGGAGCATCCCACGTTCATCCCCATGTACACTCTGACTACTCTCCAAGCCCCAAGGATACATAAGATGAGACCTCGACTATACACCATTGGACACAGGGTGAACTCGCTCCTCTTCGAACCATCACTCTCCACATATGAGACATGGCTACTACCTCAAACATGCGTGCTATGCATGACCAGGAACCAAGAGGAAGCCCATGGAAAAGAAGGCGAGGACACCAAGCGCGAGGCACAAGAAGATGGGCCACGGAAGAAGCTCCAGCCACCGGACGACTGGTCGGGACCGGATGTCCGACGCCTGAAGACCCACTGGACGACCGACGATCCCGCACCCGAGCCAAAATGAGCGGACGTCCGACAAGTCCTGGACGTCTGACACACTCCAGCATCCGGACGTCCGACCGCCCCCGGAAATCCGGTGACACCTCATCCGAGCCAAAACACCGGACGTCCGACAACTACCGGACGACCGGACCCTCGCGAGCCACTGGACGTCCGGTACCTGTCGGACGACCGGCCCCTGGCTGTGTCCAGTGTTGCGGGCCGAAGCCCATGTACCCCTCACTTACCCCTTCATGTCCCTAGACTATATATACTCCTCCACCACCTCCTAGTTAGGGTTAGCATTGGTTTAGCTCATACTTAGAGATAGAGCATTGCTCATCCACATCGGATCTACTCCACGAGAGAGACCGCGGCCCCTCTTTGAAGAAGATCCCTTTGGATTCAAGACCTCCTTGCGGAGAAGATCATCAAGACCCCCTCTTGGGCGGCCCCATCAAGTCCTCCTCATGGAGAAGACCATTACCTCTTGTATCGTCCGTTGTTGACTTTGGATCTTGTATCTCCATTTGTGTTCATGGATCTAGCGCATGTGTGATCATACTTGTTGGTTTGAGTGTTCTCTTGTGTTTCCCTTGTGATTTTCACCTCGTTTCCCTCCTCGTGTTCTTCGTGTTCATTGCGGGATCCGCTCCTCTCGTGAAAGATCGGCCCAGAGGGTTCCTACATGTGGTATCATGAGCCACATTGATCACGATTTCGGAGCCTCCCTGTTGTGTTTCTAGACTAATTTTTGTTGTTTTTCGTCCTAATTCGAAAATTCCCCACAAAAATAGCCCCCAATTTTTTTGTGATTTGTTGGTTTGACAAAGTTTTGTTGGATTTGATCCATAGATTTGTTGGATTTCAAGTAGATCTAGCATCTCGCCAAGTTTCCCCATCTTTCATCGACGAAAACCACTCTATTTTGACCCCCAAATCATCATTTTCCGCACAAAATCGCGCCCCGGATCTCACATCTCGCGTTGACCCCCACCTCCGGACCACCGACCTTTCACGGACATCCAGAGCCCCTCGACCGACCGGACATTCGTCCTTTTCCGGACGACCGGAACCCCTAACCCGAGCCAAATTTACGGATTTCCGAGCCCCCCTGGATGTCCGGCCACCGGTCGTCCAACCATCTTCGGACGTCTGTAACCTGTACATTCCCATTTCAGCTGATTTTTTTTGTCCATAACCAATTCATCCGGAGTCCGATTTTCGTGTTCTTTAGCTCATTGAAAAGCTCTTGACATCCCCCTTCCAACAAAAATACCACCAAAACCATTTGAGTCCATCAAATTTTTGTAACTTCGGCATCTTTGCCTAGGGCTTCCACCACAACCCCCGCATAACCACCACCGACTTCCGCAACCTAACCAATTTTGTTCCCCATCGCATTAGTGGTTTCTTGAGGAGTGATCTGAGTCTTAAGGTGTCTAGGCTACTTATGGACGGTTGCTTCTTCATAAACCACCACCACCACGATAACTTCCGCATAGTTTTGACCACTATACACTCCCGCCACCCCAACTTAACCCAATTTTGTTTGAGTTGTGAATTGAGTCTCCTAAGGTGTTTCGGCTACTTAGGGACCGAGCTTCCAACTCCGGCAATGTGTATAGTCCACCACCTTACCCTCCATTTCCGCATTGCGTACTCCACAATCCATCATTGCATTTCCGCAATCCCTTTGAGATTCCGCAACCACCACCGCATTCCCGCTACCACCATTTGACATTTGACATTTGAGATTTTGAGTTCGCGGTTTTTCTATTTGCTAAGGTGTTTAGGCTACTTAGGGACGAGTCTCCATCATCTTGGTATCTCCATCAAGATCACCGCCACTCATCATCGCCACGGACGGTAACCTCCATATCATATTTGTATCGTGGTATCCCTCCATTGTATATTCCCTTGCCATTGCATTGTTAACCCCTAGACCATTTTGCGTCACTTACCTATCGAGACTAGCCTTTAAGTATTGCCGGCAACGTTACTTGTGCACATTAGTGATCTACACCATACATTGCATACATACCATACCATATCGGTATCATCTTGGGATCATATCATCCTTTGGGCCACAAGTTTGTTCCCACATATATACAATTGCTATCTTGGTTTGTGCATTGTGCAAAAGTGGCCATGCAAATAAAGAAAAGAATAAGCTTTTAAGCAAAAGATAAAGATCAAAGAATCTTGTATGAAATAGCCATAGCATCATACCACATTGCATATAAGATCATCTTGGATCACCTTGTGAGAAACACCTGGAACCATACATACATAGCATACTTGGGATAGAAAGTTATCCATTTTGCATCTTATAGGTTGTGCACAAGTGTCATATCCGCCTATTGAGCAATCGTGCTAGCGTCTCTCTCGAGTTGTGAAACACGAGCATTTTCCGTGGATTCCACATTTTGTGCTCATCCTTGGTTGCACGACCCCATTTATCTATCCGTGTGTGTTTCCGTGTGCCACACATTGCCATTGGTCTACTTGTTTCGCTTGCGAATTTGTGAATCTCTTTCAACATTATTGACTCTTGCTAACATTTTACATCAAATTTTTTTGTGCCACTATCCTCACCGAGCTCTACCATAAGCCTTACTTGTGTAGGTGTGAGAAACCGACAAGAATTGGTACCAATTGTGCCATTTCCTTGTCCACATTGGAGTGATCATTGATCCACTTTAAACTTCGGTTAAGGTACATTTGGTATTCGTTCTTCTCTTTCTACCACATTGGAGTGATGGATAGGCAAGGAATTTCAACTCCGGTCTTCCACAACAACGATTACGTTAACAACAACATCACCAAAGCGTCAATCTTCGATCTACAATGACAAATCCAAGGCGCACAATCAAGATTGAGAGAGCGCATCGAGAACCTCTCCATTGACATTCGCCAATCTGAAGCGAGGAAAAGGGACTACATCGACAACAAGCTTTCCGCACAAAAGGAGGAGAAATATGCAAGGATGGAGGAGATTCGGGCCTTGATCATGTCTACTTCCCCTTCATCATGTTCAAGGCGGCGACGAGTAAATCGATCATCTTCGGAGCGCCCAAGCGACACAAGCGCAAGTCGTCCATGTCCACATCTCCATGGCGAGCAACATCACGTTCGCGATCCACATCATCATGAAGGGCAAGTCACCTCCAAGCAACATGTGCACGACGACGACTGAGGGAGTCCTGGATTACGGGGTCTTCGGAAAACCGGACTATATCCTTCAGCCAGACTGTTGGACTATGAAGAAACAAGATTGAAGACTTTGTCCCGTGTCCAGATGGGACTCTACTTGGCGTGGAAGGCAAGCTAGGCAGTACGGATATGGATATCTCCCCCTTTGTAACCGACCTTGTGTAACCCTAACCCCCTCCGGTGTCTATATAAACCGGAGGGTTTTAGTCCGTAGGACAACATACGATCATACCATAGGCTAGCTTCTAGGGTTTAGCCTCTCCGATCTTGTGGTAGATCAACTCTTGTAATACTCATATCATCAAGAATAAATCAAGCAGGACGTAGGGTTTTACCTCCATCAAGAGGGCCCGAACCTGGGTAAAACATCATGTCCCCTGCCTCCTGTTACCATCCGCCTTAGACGCACAGTTCGGGACACCCTACCCGAGATCCGCCGGTTTTGACACCGACATTGGTGCTTTCATTGAGAGTTCCTCTGTGTTGTCGCCGTTAGGCTTGATGGCTCCTACTATCATCAATAGCGATGCAGTCCAGGGTGAGACTTTTCTCCCCGGACAGATCTTTGTGTTCGGCGGCTTCGCACCACGGGCCAACTCGCTTGGCCATCTGGAGCAGATCGAAGGTTACGCCCCTGGCCACCAGGTCAGGTTTGGAAGCTTAAATTACACGGCCGATATCCGCGGAGAATTGATCTTCGACAGATTCGAGCCCCTGCCTTGTGCGCCACGCAGTCACGATGAGTATGATTTAGCTCTACCATCAGACTGTATTCATGAGATCGCACCAGCAGCCGCTCCGAGCCTCACTTCGGAGCCAGTTGCGCCATCCATGGACGGGTGGATAGACCCCGTCACGGAGGCCGTATCCTCAGCGGTGATCGAGCCGAATATCGACCTTACCCTTCACGAGAGCTGTGTTGCTAAACTGCCGAATCCTTCTCCGGCCACAGACTCCGAAACGCCTGCGCCCGTTCCTGTCGAATCCGATTGGGCGCCGATCATGGAGTTTACCTCCGCGGATATTTTTCAGCACTCGCCCGTTGGCGACATACTGAACTCATTAAGGTCTCTCTCCTTGTCAGGAGAATCCTGGCCGAACTACGTCCGGCAGGATTGGGATGTTGATGACGAAGAAATTCGCCGCCCACCCACCACCCACTTAGTAGCCACTATCGATGACTTAACCGACATGCTCGACTCCGACTCCAAAGACATCGACGGTATGGACGACGATGTGGGAGGCGAAGAGGAACCACTGCCCACAGGGCACTGGACGCCCACTTCATCACATGACGTATACATGGTGGACACACCCAAAGAAAATAAAGACGAGGAACGGAAGGACGCAGCGAAGGGTGGTTCCCTCGAGAATCAGTCAAAGCGGCGGCTATGCTCCAAATCCCGCCTCGGCAGAAATAACGATCATATAGACCCGACATTAGAGCAGGGCAAACCATTGCCCGACCACGACAACACGGAAAATCAAGCCGAACAACCCAACCCCGTCGAAGATAACAGTCTGAACGACATCACACCGGACAGGCGCCAGGAGCAACATAATGCCCACCAAAGGCTTGTTGCCACGGCGAGGAGTTCGAAAAAACAGAAGCAAAGGCTCAAGGCTGCACAAGACACACTCAAAATCAAATGGAGTGAAGTACTTAACACTGCAGCGAAGTACGGCAGTAATCGCCACACCAAGAGCTATCCGAAGCGAAAGTTGCTACCTGAATTTGATGAGGAGGCCTTAGATCCTCCACAATCAAAAAATAAAACGTCCATCCGGTCGGATAGACGACCTCATAGCCAACATAAAGTGGCAAACGACACCGCACATAAACCAGTACGCGATCCGCGTAAGGTCTCGCATCAAAAGGTAGGCGCAACCAGATCCATCTATGGACCACATAGGTGCACTCCAACATACAATGCAACACAACAAACATCCGAACACCATGGTACACCCAAATACAGGGGTGCCGCACACCCTCTATGTTTCACCGACGAGGTGTTGGACCATGAATTTCCAGAGGGATTCAAACCCGTAAACATCGAGGCGTGCAACAGAACAACAGACTCGGGGGTCTGGATTGAGGACTACATCCTCCACATCCATATGGCCCGAGGAGATGATCTCCACGCCATCAAGTACTTACCCCTCAAGCTCAAAGGGCCAGCTCGGCACTGGCTTAAAAGCCTCCCCGAAACTCCATCGGAAGCTGGGAAGAGCTTGAAGACGCCTTTCAGGAAAATTTTCAAGGGACGTATGTCCGACCACCAGATGCAGACGATTTAAGTCATATAACTCAACAGCCCGGTGAGTCAGCCCGAAAACTTTGGAACAGGTTCCTCACTAAAAAGAACCAAATAGTTGACTGTCCGGACGTCGAAGCCTTAGTAGCCTTCAAGCATAGCGTTCGAGACGAATGGCTTGCCAGACACCTCGGTCAAGAAAAGCCGAGAACAATGGCAGCATTAACAAGCCTCATGACCCGTTTCTGCGCGGGCGAGGACAGCTGGTTAGCCCGATGCAGCACCAATGACCTAAGTACATCCGAAGTCAGGGATGGAAATGGGAAATCACGACGCAGCAAAAATAAACGCCGGAATAAAGAAGACAGCCCGAAGAGCATGGCGGTAAACACCGGATTTAGAAGCTCTCGGCCAGGGCAGCAGAAGCCGCCCTCCAAAGGCAACAGAGACGAATTGTCCAGCCTAAACAAAATTCTGGACCAAATATGTCAGATACATAGCACCCTAGATAAACCTACAAATCATACCCATAGAGAATGTTGGGTCTTCAAATAGTCCGGCAAGCTCAACGCCGAACACAAGGGGCAGGATACACCAAGTGAAGACGAGGACGAGCCTCGCAAGCAAAGCACAGGGGAGCAGAAGAAATTCCCACCAGAAGTCAAACACAGTCAACGTGTTACACGTGATAAAAGGGAGAAACAAAGCGGCACCTTTAGAGGAACACGCCCCAGGGCCTATCACTGCGGAGCTCCGCCACTGGTCGTCCCAACCGATCACCTTCGACCATCGGGATTACTCGGCAAGTATCCAGCGTGCAGGATGGGCTGCCTTGGTATTAGATCCAATAATTGACGGATACCACTTCACCCAAGTCCTAATGGATGGCAGCAGCAGTTTAAATCTGATATATCAGGACACAATCCGCAAAATGGGGATAGACCCAACAAAAATTTGCCGCAGCAATGCTACCTTTAAAGGAGTAATGCTAGGCCCGGAGGCTCACTGCAGGGGCTCCCTGCTACTAGAGCTTATATTCGGCTTCCCCGATAACTTCCGCAGCAAAAATTTAACTTTATACGTTGCTCCATTCCAAAGTGGCTATCAAGCACTACTCGAACGCGAAGCTTTCACTTGCTTTAATGCAATACCGCATTATGCTTCCCTCAAGCTCAAGATGCCTGGTCCACGCGGCATTATTACAGTAAATGGAAATATTGAGCGCTCCTTGCACGCCGAAAACGGTGCGGCCGCCTTGGCCGCCGCACACTAAACGGCCTCACCAACTCAAGAATTTGACAGGTCGTTAAGACCACAGACACGGCTAGACGAGTCCGGCTCAGCTATATGTAATTAATACAGGTTTGATGGCTATACCCCTATTACAATACAAGGGGCTCAACGCGCGTGCAAAAGTGGCAATAAGGCTCACCTTTACTCATTTTCAACTATATATTGTTTATTTAGTATAACTTAACTTTTGCATGGCAACTTTTCAATTAAGTTCCTCTCTTTTTCATATCACCATCATGCTACACCCATCCAGGATACGGCACAACGGAGACGCAGGCGCAGACGTGTAGCAGGGACCCATTCCAAGGATTCTTTGTAGATTAAGACCCTGCGTAAACCTTTTTTTATTGTTTCTTGTTGATTTACATCCCTCGGATTCTCAGTACAACCGAGAAGGCTGCTGACGTCTTGGCATGTGGCCACGCCAGAATAATGCACGTACCTGGACACCAGGGGCTTATGACAAAGGGTACTGTTTAGACCCGGTTTACACCATAAAGACTGAATACTTTATGGAGTGTTCGGCGTCGCGAGTTTGGCCCTATACGCATCAGCTCCGAATCATGTCTTTGGTCAAATGTTGGGTTTGCCGAGCTCCTGTGTTTTGCTGCCTTATGTTCCGCTCTATCGGCTAAGGCGTCACCAGGAGTACTACTGCGATTGTGCCCTGGTTCATCCGGACGAGCACCTCAGTAGAGAAAGCCGAAAACGGACTGTCATGATATAGCGTGAGACTGGTCAACCACTCGATGACTTATTGGAATCGTTGGGATTCCTCCGCATTAACGAAGGGCCGTTTCCCGGCCAGGCATGTATGCACCCCGAATTCGGATGAGTGCGGAGCCACCAGGGGTTATATAGTAGCCCCACCGTGAAACTCCTATGGCTAAGTGAAAGTGTTAAAGCATTATAGTCCGGTTGCCTAGTTCGTTGCGCTATCACCTCCTTAATAGGACCAAGACGTTGGATTAAGTGTGAATACGCGTCTTCTGTGAACACCCCCGCATTATATGCGCGGGGGCTGAAGCCGACGACTGCAATCTTTCAGGTTATATACAAGTATACATAAACGGCCGCACAGGAGGCATCACAATACTTTCGGGCAAAAGTATAAATACAGCCTTGATAAATTCAATAAAACGTTGTTTTTACAACGGGAATACATGTCACTCAAACATAACATTCTTCGAGCACTGGGCCTCTATCGAACGAGCGCCCTCAAGAACTTCTTCAAAATAGTGCTCGGCTGCCACTCGGCCTATGGCCGAACCCTGCGCCGCGACAGTGGTGGCATCCATCTCCGCCCAGTATGTTTTGACACGGGCAAGGGCCATCCGCGAGCCTTCTATGCACGCCGACCTCTTCATCGCATTAATGCGTGGCACAGCACCAAGGAACTGATGCACCAAGCTAAAATAGTTGTTCGGCTTTGGCCTTTCCGGCCACAGATGATCCACGACAGACATCATGGCGAGTCCGGACAATCTATTGAGTTCGGCCCATTGGGCAAGCTGATCAGTCAATGGAAGCGGACGCTATGGAACGTTAAATTGCGACCAGAACAGCTTGTCCACTTCACGATCTGTTTGATCTCGGAAGTATTCGACCGCATCGACAGCGCTCGCCGCTAAGTCCATATATGCGTCGGCCGAACTCCACAGCCGATCCAGAGGGGCATACCGCGGATCTCCGAACTTCCTCCGCAGCATAAAGGGCTTCCTAGCCACAATGTCCCCGGCTTCACGCAGTTCCTCCTTCTTCGCTCTCATTGCAGAGCGGGTGTCTTTGGTCGCCATTATGGCCTTTTCAAGGTCCGTAGCCTTCGCCAGGTTTTCTTCTTCAAGAAACTGGCAGTGGTCGGCAATGTCTTTTAACTTCACAGCCATTTTGGCCATTTTTTCTTTGCTCTCGCTATGAGCGGCCTTCTCGGCTCTCAACTCTTCGGCTGCCTTCAAAGCGGCCGCATTACTACTCCTTGCTTGCTCCTTGGCTCGGGCAAGCTCTGCTCGTAAGGCCTCCACGGTGGCAGCTCCATCTGCAGTCACAACATATTAAAGAAACTGGCATCACGCTGCTCTTACTATGTGACATCCACTATAAATATCACCTACCCTGGGCCTCGTCAAGCCGCTTGTTAACAAGCTCGATGTCGGCATCCGCCGCATCCAGTTGCCGCTTTAGTTCGGCAACCCCATCAGTCCGGCTAGCCACCGGAGCTCTAGACACCTGCACATAAAGGCGGTCTGGTTATTACCTGGGACTATGATCCTCTGTTCACCGCCGTTTTCGATGACAACCAGAGTCTCAGGGGCTAGTACCGACACAGGGCACACCTAAAAATGTGCGGTTCTACCACAAATGCATATCATTTCACGTACCTCAAAGCCCATCAGTAGACTCATAAAGGCTTCATGCAACCCGCTTTCGGCGGACAAAATCCTTTCAATGACCGTACCCATCAATGTACGGTGCTCCTCTGAGATAGTGGCTCGCCCTACCAGATCCCTCAGTCCGTCCGACCACATACTAGACGGTGCCGGATTCTTTTGGTTGCTCTTTTCAAGAGCCGAATACTGAGGGCTTCGGGTGACCATGGGATTACCTTCTGGCCTTGCCGGATCCAGAGAAACTCTCCGTGATGACACTTCAAGGTCGCCCGCTTCTTGAGACGGGGAGTCCCGGGGAGGCGTTTCGCTCTCCATCATCTCCGGAAGAAGATCCCCCGAAGACGAGCTCTGCTGAGAAGGGCTCAGATCCAAACTGCAAGATAGATGCTTTGGTTATCTTCCTCAGAAGTAAGGTAGTATATCCTCGCTATTAAGTACTTTTTGATTACTTACAGCTCGTTAGAGGGCTGATCCCCGCACGGACTTTGTGCGGCAAGAGCACCCTCTGAGGCAGGACCCTCTGGTTGAGTTTTCTTCTCCCGTTTGGAAACCTTGGTTTCCGGATCATCAGAGGTAGTCCTCTTCCTCCCCCGGGGCGAGGGAATCTCATGGAGGCACTCGTTCCCTCGGTTGGAATAGGTAGTGGTGGGGCCCGCTTTCGCCCTCTTTATTCCCCCCTTCATCTTCCTTTCAGGGCACCGGGCAAGGTGCTGGCTCGAGCATCTTTTCCAGCACCGGATTGTCCAAGCCTTCGGGAAGGGGGGGCGAATACCGGATCATCTTTTCCTTTGTTATCCAGTCCTGGTCAAAAAGCGATTCTTCAGAATGACATCATGATGAATGAAAGACAGTGTGTTCGGCTAGAGGATAAATTACTTGGGCCGCGGTGCGGTTGCTGCTTAGGCCCATGTCCTCGGAGGTGTCCGGACACTCTATTTGGGGTCCAAAGAACGACTTGTACATCTCCTCGTGCGTTAGGCCGAGGAAATTCTGAATAGCGCGCGGTACTTCTGGGTTGAATTCCCACAAGCGGTGGGGCCGGTGTTTGCAAGGCTGGACTCGACGAACCAGCATGACTTGCACTACCATAACCAAACTAAAATCTCCCTCGAAGAGATCTCAGATGCGGCTCTGCAGTATGGGCACATCCTTGACTGGACCCCAGCTCAGCCCCCTGCTGATCCATGACATCAGTTATGGAGGAGGGCCCGAGCGAAAGGCGGGGGAAGCTACCCACTTGGCACTTCTGGGAGCGGTGACGTAGAACCACTCCCGTTGCCATAATCCGGACACCTCTGGAAAGGAACCTTTTGTCCATGGAGCTCCAGCAATCTTGCTTATTAATGCACCCCCGCACGTTGCATACTGCCCCTCGACCGTCTTCGGCTTCACATCAAAGGTCTTGAGCCACAGGCCGAAGTGAGGGGTAATGCGGAGGAAGGCCTCACATACGACAATAAATGCCGAGATGTGGAGAAAGGAATCCGGGGCTAGATCGTGGAAATCAAGCCCGTAATAGAACATCAAACCCCTAACAAAGGGATCCAGAGTGAGGCCTAGTCCTCGGAGGAAGTGGGAGATGAACACGACGTCTTCATTGGGTTCAGGAGTAGGGACGACCTGCCCTCGGGCAGGCAGCCGATGTGAGACTTTGGCGGTCAGGTATCTTGCCGCCCTCAACTTTTTGATATCCTCTTCCGTGACAGAGGAGGGCATCCACCGGCCCTGGAGGCTGGATCCGGACATGATTGAAGGTCCGAAGCACCTGACCTGGGCTTTGAGTGTTAGAACTCGAGGCGGGGGAAGGATTCGATTGAGCACGGGAGGAAAAAAGTAAAAGCATTGACCCTTTATAAAGAGGGTGAATATCAAGCGTCCTCCTCTTGGCCGTTTGGGACTTGCCTAAAATCTAGGAGTCCTATGCGCGGTTGGGTTACCCACGACCGTATTGATGAAAATCCCGTAATAAGGGGAATAGGATCTCTGCTTTGACAAGATGTGTCAAGAAACTGCCTCGCGTTATGTGCGGGGCTAGTTAAAGAAAAACAGTTCGAATAATCACTAAGCCATGGCATGATGTCATCTTGCCAAAGCGTGTCAGCATATAAGATTTGTGGAAATATTATTCTCTCTACGGTGGTATGTGGAACGTATTTTGGAGGGTCGGACACTATCCTTTTATTCAAACTCTTCTGTGGTGTGTCTGGAGGAGGAACCTGCCTTGCAATGCCGAAGACAACACTGCACGCCGGACTCATCGTCATTGAAGCCTGGTTCAGGGGCTACTGAGGGAGTCCTGGATTAGGGGGTCTCCGGACAGCCGGACTATATCCTTCGGCCGGACTGTTGGACTATGAAGAAACAAGATTGAAGACTTTGTCCCGTGTCCGGATGGGACTCTACTTGGCGTGGAAGGCAAGCTAGGCAGTACGGATATGGATATCTCCTCCTTTGTAACCGACCTTGTGTAACCCTAACCCCCTCCGGTGTCTATATAAACCGGAGGTTTTTAGTCCGTAGGACAACATACAATCATACCATAGGCTAGCTTCTAGGGTTTAGCCTCTCCGATCTCGTGGTAGATCAACTCTTGTAATACTCATATCATCAAGAATAAATCAAGCAGGACGTAGGGTTTTACCTCCATCAAGAGGACCCGAACCTGGGTAAAACATCGTGTCCCCTGCCTCCTGTTACCATCCGCCTTAGACGCACAGTTTGGGACCCCCTACCCGAGATCCGCCGGTTTTGACACCAAAAATGATGAACAACATCTACTACGAGCTCAAGCACGACAACGACATCATCATCATGATGATGCTCCACAAGCACCTACCTACAAGTCCCAACAAGCCCTACTTCACGCCAAGTACAAACTTCATGATCACAAGAGAAGACCGCGAGACAAGCACAACCAAGACGGAGCTACGGCTACACCAACCACTTCGGCATCTTCGCCAAGTGCTATCAAGGCATCTTCGCCTTTGGACGTACGACATCTTCGCCTACTTCCCGTGAGTTTGCCTACATCGACATCATCAAGTACAAGGAGACCACCTATGAGCGAGGGCGACACTTCCTTCTTCAGAAGCCCCCCAAGCAAGAAGGTCGAGCTAGGGCCATCCCCTTCGACCACGGCAACGAGCATGAACCTCATCAACAACATGAAGACGACGCCCATATGGGACTCATACTCCGAGTCAAGGTACGAGACCGCACATGAGACCTTATCTTTGGTCTCAGAGGAGAGTGATGATGCGCCATCGTCGGCCTTCCTCCACGGCTACAACCACGACATGATGGAGCATGGAGACTTTTGCACCAACATCTCTCCAACACCCACATGTGACGAGATGCCCCAATTCCCATGTGAGGAGAGCCACCCCACCATGAGTGATATGAGTGACTCAACCATTTGTGACATTGAGTGCATTTCCTATGAGAGGATGAGTGTGACCACCACTAGCCCCACACTTGAGAGCGTCCAAGAGGGAGTGAGTGAGCCACCACACTTAGTGAGTGAGTTAGTTGACACGGCACGTGAGGCCACTATGATTCCTAACAACCTAACCTCTACTCCGAGTGTGTTTTCTTCTTTGGTGCTAGGTCTCCTACATGACGACATGCCTATCCTCGACGAGTCCATACCTCCAATGGAGACGATAATGGCCATGGTGGACGATGATGCACCTCACATGGTTCCATCAAGATGAAGATGACCACGACTCGGTCTTCGACACCTCACCTACAACACATGATCGATGCTCCAGAGGTAACATAGGTGATGGTGCTTCTCTTGTCCCACTAGTGGTCTATCTCACCAATGATTGCTTGCATGATGTTGATCCACCTATTCCCATGCTTCATGCTAGTGCGAATTCTTCATGTCATGACTTACCTATTTATGATAAATATGATGATGAGCATGTTGATTTACCTAGTTGTGATGCTATGCTCCATAGGATATCTTGTGAAAATTATTTTGGCCGCATCATGTTTGACAATCCATTAACCTTGTCATATGCTATGAGTGAGATATCCCATATTGCATCATTTCAATCTCAACATAGTAGCTATGCATGCCCCATTACAATAAATCCCATTTGCACTTATGGCATAGATGACGAGATGATGGTCATTGGCTTTTTTTCATGTGATGATATTGCCATGCTTCCTTTACATCATTTGTGCAATTCATCTACTATGCCATGCCATGATCACATTGTACCAAATATGCTTTGTTTTGGATATTGTCATAATTGTTTGCACCGTATGCATTCCATGAATAACAATGCTCTACATATTTCTTGTGATGCATTACACACTTTGAGTCTCCATTATGCTATACATAACAACAAACCTATCATGATGGATGACATGTTTCTATATCACACATCTCATTTATTCGAGCATTGAATATTTTGTGCTAACCAACACAAGCACATGCGCGTCATGATGGATGATGTGTACATCTACCACGCACACACAATTTTCCCTTTGTCTTTGTTTTGTGTAGGTACTCCCGTATACTCGTCAACGTCTCAATCCCAACAGTTGATGAAACGAGGTCTTGAGAGCAAAGATGACTTGGGATCCCATGCACTATCCTTACCACCGTTACTTTCGCGCAATGACTACGCGCATCTCTCTCACTTGGCCCTCACAGGGCTATGGGCTATATACCGCTTGTCGCTTCATGCTCATTTTCCTGTGTTCACTTTGCATGCTATGCTTTCTTCTATGCCTTCGCCATGCAATTGTGACCCTTGCGTGCATCTACCCATGATTCACCATTATGCTACTCCTATGTGTATTTGCATGCTTGGTGGAGATCCTTGTTGCTATTGCCATGTTTATCATGTGCCTCATGCTATTGATGCTATTTTGCTCATATCCTCCTTTCATGCTTGTGATATGTCTTGTGCATTATTCATGACCACTATCTGCACACATGACATGATTCCTTCTAGTACATTGCATCTTCGCACTACTATCTTGCTTGCCTTGATTCATATGATTGCTTGCTTTGTCGCAACACCCATGTTACACTCTTACTTGCTTTCTTGGGTTCATGACATATATGTTCATGCCTCTCACATGATACATCTTGTTCATTATCGCTTGCCTCCAATTGTTGCATCTATGCTTATTGATCTCGAAGACTTGGACATATTACTTGTGATGCATGCTTGTTTACTTGAGACTATTGTATTTGGTTGTTCTCGCATCATAAGCCGCCATACTATGAAATGCTCCCTTGTCCTTTTTTACGATGAGCATGATGCATACACTTGTTGGGTATTTTACCACACTAATGATAGGTTTTGCATCTCCACTAACCTCATTTGTTTTTCCTAGTGTTTTTCATGTTCTTTCATGTTGAAGGATTCACAAGGCGATACCGCCATGACACAATTTGGTCATGTGAAGGCATACAAGATGTGCAACACCAACATTTGCGACAATCTCCTAAAGGTGAACTCTTTCCCTTTGAGCCATCCTCAAATATGCATATTGGATGGGTCACTCTTTCATTGTTGTCTCCTTCCTGTTGTCTACATGATACATCTCGCAAAAGGAGGAGCGACATGGGAGATTGGCTCTATGGACCTTCACATTGAGGAGTGCTCAGACTTATTGGATGCACCTTCTAACCTCCACTCATGCCACGACATCGAGCATTGGTACACCAACACCTCCAGATTTGTTGATTGTGCTCACACATGTCATGCTCGATGGACATATCATACACATGACAAATTTGCATCTTATGCATGGATTGACTCACATTATGATTGCCCTGTTGGATCTTGTATTCCCATGTCATCCATGATATATGAGCTTGTGCATTTCCTTAGCAAATTTGTTGTGATCTTTCTTGGTGGCATATTTATACATCATGATCTTATTGCCTACCATCAATTGCATGATCACATCACATTGAGCATCCATTACCATATTCATGCTTTTGATAAACCGTCTCACTATGACATCATTTTGCATCGGGGTTTCATTGATCATATTCTTGCTTTCGCTCCCATGAATGTTGTGCATACATTTCCATACTTTTGGATAAACCTCATGCATCTTGTCATGATCAATATTGTCGCACGGACACATGTTTATTTGATGGACACTTTGTGTGTGCTAACCATTGTATTTCCAAGTGTACTTCGTGTTTGCTCATTTTGCATGTACCACATACCGGAGACACCTTAGAGTACTTGGATTGCGCCATGCCTTCAACTCCGTCCAACTACAAGTCCATCCACGACAACCATTTCCATGGTGATGAGGATCATGATCTGAGGTCGGATCTTTCCCAAGGTGGGAGATGATGAGGAGCATCCCACGTTCATCCCCATGTACACTCCGACTACTCTCCAAGCTCCAAGGATACATAAGATGAGACCTCGACTATACACCATTGGACACAAGGTGAACTCGCTCCTCTTCGAACCATCACTCTCCACATATGAGACATGGCTACTACCTCAAACATGTGTGATATGCATGACCAAGAACCAAGAGGAAGCCCATGGACAAGAAGGCGAGGACACCAAGCGCGAGGAACAAGAAGAAGGGCCACGGAAGAAGCTCCAGTCACCGGACGACCGATCGGGACCGGACATTCGACGCCTGAAGACCCACTGGACGACCGGCCCAGACCGGACGACCGGCGATCCTGCACCTGAGCCAAAATGAGCGGACGTCCGACAAGTCCCGGACATCCGACAAACTCCAGTGTTCGGACGTCCAACCACCCCTGGAAATCCGGTGACACCTCATCCGAGCCAAAACGTCGGACGTCCGACAAGTACCGGACGACCGGACCCTCGCGAGCCACCGGACGTCCGGTACCTGTCGGACGACCGGCCCCTGGCTGTGTCCAGTGTTGCGGGCAAACCCATGTACCCCTCACTTACCCCTTCGTGTCCCTAGACTTCACCACCTCCTAGTTAGGGTTAGCATTGGTTTAGCTCATATTTAGAGATAGAGCATTGCTCATCCACATCGGATCTACTCCACAAGAGAGACCGCGGCCCGTCTTTGGAGAAGATCCCTTTGGATTCAAGACCTCCTTGCGGATAAGATCATCAAGACCCCCTCTTGGGCGGACCCATCAAGACCTCCTCACGGAGAAGACCATTACCTCTTGTATCGTCCGTTGTCGACTTTGGATCTTGTATCTCCCTTTGTGTTCATGGACCTAGCGCATGTGTGATCATAGTTGTTGGTTTGAGTGTTCTGTTGTGTTCCCCTTGTGATTTCCCCCTTGTTTCCCTCCTCATGTTCTTCGTGTTCATCGCGGGATCCTCTCCTTTCATTAAAGATCGGCCCATAGGGTTCCTACCCTACATCACAACAACTCTATGAAACTCAAGCACTTGCGGTGCAACAAGCCCTCCAAGATTCTACTTGAGCCGTAGCCAACCGTGGCCGATAAGCTCGTGAACAAGAAGATGCACTTCGCGAATAAATTCAAGAAAGAAGATTCCAAGCTCACGTGCACCGTCAAGTTCCTCAATTTCCTCCTCGAGCTCGACAAGCTCCTCCACAAGCTCGCCAAGAACATCAAGTTCATCAAGAGCATGAAGACAATGGAAATTCTCCATGACAAGAGCAGCATGAAGTGGACAAACCTCCTCGACAAGAGCAACACGATCTTGACAATCATCAACAACATGGACGTCATCATCCCCGACCCCAACACAATGAAGAGCAATGCTATGGCAAGCTCAAGTTCACCATGCCCAAGTTCAACGGAAGCAATGATCCCGAAGAGTACCTTTCACAGGCATTGAAGTTCGACAAAATCTTCCATTTGCACAACTTTGAAGAAGTGAGGAAGATCGCAATGACATCCCTTGAGTTCCAAGACTATGTCCTCATTTGGTGGGAACAAGTTATCGAACGCCGAGAGGCAAGAGGTGAACCACCCATCACTACTTGGGCACAAATGAAGGATGTCATGAGAGCACGCTTCGTGCCTACCTACTACAACCGCGACCTCTTCATCAAACTACAACTACTGAAGCAAGGAACCAAGAGTGTTGAAGAGTACTACAAGGAGATGGACATTGCCATGATAAGAGCCAATGTCACGGAAGATGATGAGCAAACTATGGCACGTTTCTTGAATGGACTAATCCACCCTATCAAGAAGATCGCCGACTCCCAACCATACTCAAACCTCATCGAGCTCGTGCATCAAGCTACAAAGGCGGAACGTCAAGTGCAAGACGATTTCAAGTATACCAAGTTCTCATCCAAGTCCTACGGCTTATCCAACAACCAAGCTTCAACGACTCCAACACCGTCTACCAAGCCTTCTACAAGCAACGTCGACAAGTCGAGTTCCAAGAAAGCTTCGTCAATTCCAAGTCATCCTCCTAGATGATATGCTTGATGAGCATAGGGGTGCCACTATCTTTTCTAAAATTGATCTTAAGAGTGGCTACTATCAAATCCGCATACAAGAGGGCGATGAATGGAAAACCGCTTTCAAAACCAAGTTTGGCCTGTATGAGTGGTTAGTCATGCCTATGGGTCTATCGGAAGCACCGGGTACTTTTATGCGTCTTATGAATCATGTCTTTCGCCCTTACATTGGTGTGTTTGTTGTTGTCTACTTCGATTATATCCTTGTTTTTAGCAAGTCTCTCAAAGAGCATGTCACCCATGTCTGAACCGTTTTACAAACTCTTCGAAAAGAGCATCTCTATGCTAATATGGAGAAATGCCTTTTTGGCGTTGACACACTCATTTTCTTGGGTTTTGTTGTCTCTTCCAAGAGTGTTCATGTTGATGAGTCCAAGATCAATTCTATTCAGACTTGGCCACAACAAGTGCGTAACTTTCATGGCCTTGCAGGTTTCTATCGTTGCTTTGTGAAATATTTTAGCACCATTGCTTCGCCTTTGCATGCTTTGAGCAAGAAGAATGTGCCTTTTGTTTGGGGACCATCCCAAGATACCGCTTTCAATGAGCTTAAGAATTTGCTTACTCATGCTCCCGTGCTTGCTTTACCCAACTTTGACAAACCCTTTGAGATTCATTTTGATGCTAGTGGTAATGGCATAGGAGGCATGTTAACGCAAGAGAATCGCCCCTAGCTAACTTTAGTGAGAAACTTTCTAGAGTGCAAGACAATTACCCCATCGATGACAAGAGCTTTATGCTTTAGTCCGTGTTTTGCATGAATGGGAACACTATCTTCGCCCCCATGAATTTATCATTCACACCGACCATGAAACTCTCAAGTATCTTAAGCGCCAAACCAAGCTGAACAAGCGTCATGCTAAATGGAGTGAATTTATTGAGTCTTTTCCTTATGTCATCATGTACATTAAAGGTAAAGAAAACATTGTGGCGGATGCCCTTTCCTGCATATGCATGCTTGTTACTCAACTTGAATTGGATGTCATCGGCTTTGAGCATATAAAAGACTTGTATGAGCATGATCCTACTTTTGCTACTCCTTATGCTAAGTGTTTGACGCACACCTCTTGGGAATGCTATTACATCAAAGATGGATATCTTATGAGAGCTAACAAGCTTTGCATCCCTGAGTCTTCTTTTTGTTTGTTGCTTTTGTAGGAATCTCATGGAGGAGGCTTAATGGGACATTTTGGACACGACAAAACTTTCGCTACACTCTCCAAGAACTACTATTGGCCCAAGATGTTTCGTGACGTCAACCGCTTCACCAACCGATGCTCTACATGTCGCAAAGCTAAGTCCAAAGCTCAATCCCATGGCCTTTACATGCCTCTACCAATTCCATACCAACCATGGGAAGAAATTAGCATGGACTTTCTACTTGGATTGCCTAAGAATCGCAATGGAAAGGATTCGGCATTTTTCGTTGTGGACCGTTTCTCCAAGATGGCACATTTCATTCCTTGCAACAAGATAGATGATGCTTCACATGTTGCCAATCTCTTTTGTAGGGAAATATTGCGTCTTCATGGAGTGCCAAAGACGATTGTCTTAGACCGTGACGTCAAGTTCCTAAGCTACTTTTGGAAGACCCTATGCACCAAGCTCGGCATCAAGCTACTCTTCTCCACAGCTTTCCATCCTCAAACCGACGGCCAAACGGAGGTGACAAACCGCACACTCTCCGCTCTACTTCGATTAGTCATCAAAAAGAACATCAAGGAGTGGGAGGAATGTCTCCTATCGCCGAGTTCGCCTACAACCGTGCAAGACACTCAACAACCGGCAAGTGCCCCTTCCAGGTCATCTATGGTTTCAACCCTTTGTCCCCATTGGACATTCTCCCTCTACCACTCCAAGAGTGCATCAATTTGGATGCAAGTGCATGTGTAACTCATCTAAAGGCGGTGCATGAAGATACAAGACATACTATCGCACGCCAAGTACAACGACTTGTGACCAAGCTCAACATCAACAAGCACCCCATGGTCTTCAACATTGGTGATCTCGTGTGGCTACACCTTCGCAAGGACTGCTTTCCCAAAGAACGCAAGTCCAAACTTTGACCATGAGAGGACGGACCCTTCATGGTGCTTGCACGCTACAACAATAATGCTTACAAGATCGACCTCTGCCGTGAAAATTACAACGTGAGCGATATCTTCAATGTCAAGGACCTCTCGCCCTTCCATGGTGATGAAGAATTTGATCCGAGGATGGATCTTCCCCAAGGGAGGGGAGATGATGCGGAGCATACCAAGGTCATCCCCATGGACCTACCTACGTCCCCTACGACACCAATTGGAGCAATGACAAGAGCCTGAGCGAAGGCTATTGAAGATAAGGTGAGCTCTCTCCGCTGCGAACTTCCACTTTCTATGCATGAGACATGGCTACTACCTAAGTCCGACTTGTTGTGCATAATTAGGTACCAAGAGGACCCTCCCGAAGAGGCACATGAAGATGTACACATCGATAAGTTCATGGATGAAGAGGAACACCAAGAGAAGAAGGCAGCTCCAGGACCCGGACATCCGGCCGCTGGAGACTTCGACCACAACAGCCTACTAGCCGCCGTGCATCTACAGGCCCCGGACATCCGGCCCCAGCCCGGAAATCTGGCCTCGAGCATGGATATCCGGACACCACCTTCTCGAGAGCGAGATGGCCAGCTTCACCAGCCCGGACATCCGGCCTCCACAGCCCAGGCATCCGGCCCTCCGTGATCACCCGGACTTCCGGCCTCCCCTGTCTGCGCACAGTGTAAGGGCCGAGGCCTGTGTACCCCTTCGCCCCCTAGACTATTTATACTCCACCTCGTCCAACATTCTAGGGTTAGCAAAGGATTAGGTCATATTTTGTGTGAGAGCTTTGCTCATCCACTTGGTTACCTTCTCCTCAGAGATTCGAGCCTCCACCGGAGAAGATCCCCCAAGCAGATTGAAGACCCCTTTTAGGGAAGAACTCAAGACCTCCTCACAGAGAAGACCGGCTACCCTTGTATCATCCTTAGTTGTTAGTGGATCGTGTATATTTCCTTATGTACTCGAGGATCTAGCACATGTGTGACTTATTCGTGTTGGTTTAGTGTTTCCTCTCGTGTTTCCCCTTGTGTTTTCCCTCGTTTTTCCCTCGTGTTCTTCGCGGGATCCGCTCCTTTCATGAAAGATCGGGCGATTATGGTTCTACCCTACATCAGAAGCTCGATCTCACATATGAGCTAACACAACGCTAACCCTAACTAGGAGGAGGAGGTCGTCTATTTATAGTCTTAGTGAAAATGGGGCGAAGTGAAGGGGTACATGGGCCTCGGGCATGGAACTATGCGCAGACAGGTACCGGACGTCCAGTGGGTTACGGTCTCCGGTGGCTCATGGGCGGCCAGACGTCCGATAGCTTCTAGACATCCGCTTGTTCTGGCTCGGTTGAGGTGGCACCGGATTTCCGGAGATGGCCAGTCGTCCGGTCGCCGGTCGTCCGGTCACGTCGGACGTCCGCTGTTTCGGCTCGGGTGGGGGGGCGCCGGTCGTCCGGTCCTGGTCGGACGTCCGCTCGCTGTAGCTTGCGTTGGCCGGGGCCTGGACAGGCTGGGGCTTCAGGTGCCGGACGTCCGGTGCCGGTCGGTCGTCCAGTGGTTGTAGCTTCCGTCGTAGCTCTTTTTCTTGGCACTTGGTGTCCTCGGCGTCTTGTCCGTTGGATGTAGCTGGTCCTTGGCTTTCCTCCAAGTACTTGATTACACATAGTGTTTTCGCTTCAGGTAACAGCCATGTCTCATGTATAGAAAGTGGTAGTTCGGAGAGGAGCAAGTTCACCTTATCTTCGATAGCCTTTGCTCGGGCTCTTGTCATTGGTCCAAGTGGCGTCGTAGGAGGCTTAGGTAGGTCCATGAGGATGACCCTGGGATGCTCCGCATCAACTCTCGAGGCTGATCCCCGACATGGCCTTCCATTGGAGGAAGAGCCACCGGTGCAGGCGCGGCCGAGGCACCACCAAGTCCTCCTCTTTCTCGAGCACCACGGCGACCTCAGCCTCACCCCCTCCGTCCTCCTCTCACGGCGGGCTCCACCACCGCAGGATCCGGAGGAGGGGGTGCGCCGTCGAGTAGAAGCCCTCGTCGCCGCCACTGGAATACCACCGCACCCTCGTCCTCTCAACATGGCCAGTGAAGAAATATTGCGGAGGGGAAGAAGAAGCGTGTGTGAAAATGCACTGCTCATGCTCCCTCTTTTAGAAGGATGACTCAGGGGCTACCCTCTCGTGCAGGGAGCGGCTGCCCTGCTCCTCCAATACGACCTCCCTGTGCCTTCTGTGGCTCTAAGAATTAAGGCTGGCCCTCTGCTCCAACCATTGACGCCTGGTTTTCTGCCATGGCACTCGTCCTCGCGCTCTCCGCATCCACCACCTACCGCGCCCAATGCATGCAGAACACATGGCAGGAGTGTGTGACGCAGGAGGCAAGTAGGATGGTAGTTTCCACCCCATGATCGTGGGGCGTGGGCGATCCGCGGGCCACGATCCAAGTTTTTTCGCAACATTGCACACAACACGCAGGAAACCGAAAACTGGCCCGGGCTCAAAGTTAATGAAGAAGTGAAGAAGACCTCAAGAGACCAGCCTCTTCTGCACCCCTGCATGTACACTTATTAGGGCCTACCCCGACGACGCTTCGCAGTGCGTTCGAGGCAGGCCCGGGGGCTTTTGTCAGTGCAACAAACCCTGGGTCCATTACCCAGACTGTGCACATGCACGGGAGCAAGACCGCAACACCAGGCCAGGCCAGAGTACAAGAGACCAAGATCTTTGAAGGACCAACAGGCCGATCAAAAGGACCAAGACCAAGCCAGTGAAGCGAGATACTACCAGGAGAAAAACCTCCTTTGCCGGGCAGTCGAGCCTGCCTAGGATGAGGCTGCCCCGGAAGAGAGCATCCAAGGCGTCCCGACAAGGCCTGCCGAGACTCGTAGAGGCAAAGATAACCCACCCAACCACTCCACCATGACCCACATCGTCGATCAGTGCGGTGTCAAGCCGCAGTGATTAAGTGGCAGCCATTCGCCACATGGAAGCCTCTTTCTACAAGAAATACCTACAAACAACACCCGTCCTGCGACGTGTCAAGCGAGCACGCGTGAAGCTGGCAAAATAGCCCGGCAAGGCTTGTCGGGCAAGCGATGATGTGACGTTGAGCGGCGCATTTAATGCGCCCTGTCAACCTGTGGAGTTAGGTATGATAGCATTGTTTTCTATCTTATCAGTTCATAATGACTACTTTGCCATTGTGGTGACCCCTTAATCTATAAAAGGAGGCCCATGGCAACCGTAGAAAGCGTTAGAAGGTTGGACACCCACACATTCATACACGCGTAGCCACTGTCGCCCTAAGGCAACGCTGCTGGGCAAGTGTACTACACTCCACCACCATCAATCCACCAAAGCAGGAGTAGGGTTTTACGCCTCACGGCGGCCCGAACCTGGGTAAAATTTCCTATGTGATCTCTGTTGTGCTGGCCCACATTCTTCTGCTCTTTGTGCAACGTGCCATCCCCCCGCCGAACCAGCAAGGGACCTTTGGTCCCATAGGTGGTCGTGGTTTCCCACGACACTCCTAAATACATTGCCTATGCTAAACTGGTTAAGATTGCAAAATCACAACAAGATGAGCTTGAAAAACTTGAAAAGAATCTTAGGAAAACCGAAGGATTACTGGTCGAAGAGATGGAGAAGAATAAAAAGTTGATTGAAGAGCATGATGCTTTTTCTTCAGCTATTGATGATCTTTCCAATCGATATGATTCCCTTATAGTCGACTACGAGAGTTTATCAGATGAACTCCTTAATAGGAACCAAGAACTCGCCAATGAAAGAGTCTCATAACGTGCTTGCTAAAGAAAAAACTTCTCTCTTCATTGAGCAATCTAATCGTCTTCCTGATGATTTTGTCCCTCCTTGGTCTATATGCCTAGAATGTTCCAATGATGATTCAACTAATGAAACATCTAATGTTGTTAGCAAGAACATTGCAAGAACTATGAATGCTAAGTCTAACCCCTCTTCCGAGGAATCTGTTGCTATCATTGATGAAAATTGCAGGTTAAAGAACTTGCTTGAGACACAAATGCTAAAGAGCCTCAAAGGGCGTCAAACTCTCTGTGATGTGCTCAAGAAGTCAATACTGCACAAAAAACCCCAAAAGGAAGGACTGGGTTTCAAAAAAACACAATGTTGATGGAACCTACTGGACTCCCAAGCAATATCCTCGAATGAGTTCGGTTCTTGCTAAAAGTAAAACTCTCGAACCTGCAATTCTGTCTAGATATATAGTACTCCCATTTCTGTTGTGTCTGACGAGTCTGATGACTCAAACTACAAATTCTTCAAACAACAGAATGGTAAGGTTTTCACTCAGTATGTTGGTACTAACTGCAGGTCTGGTTCACCCAAGAAGCAAATCTTGGTGAAGAAGTGCATCATTGAAAATTTATCTATCACGCTAAAATGAATATGCAGAGTAATTCTCCTTGAGGAAATGATTATCATTTGTAGATTGGCGCTGGAACCTCCTCGAATGGGTATCGATCAAACCTTTGACAAAAGAAGTACATGTGTACCTCTTCAAATAATTATGCTCATTTCTGTGGAAACAACTTCAATGCACATTCATATGATTACTCTCTAAATGCACAGGCGAACTACAGAATTCATCGGAGAAATGTTTCTGCTCAGACAAAGCGAATGAGATTCTCGCCGCCCACGCAATTGTGGGTTGCGAAGAAGAACAGACCCCTCTTGAAGGATTTCTCTCAGGGATTCCACTCGCTTATTCTCTGCCCTAAGAACTATTGTTGTTGCTCATGTTTATTTGCCCTCTTTCATGTGTTTGTCTTCGTTTCGTTGTGTTTGTGTTGCGTCCGATGAACAATTCACTCATAGCTCCGTGTGTTTGTGTTTCCCTTTTCTGGCTGAGTGTTTTGTTTTGGAACCTTTTATCTCTCTATTCTATCCCATACAAATATTTGTTGTCTGTCATAACCATGCAATTTGATCTGAAGAAAATTTCTATCCAACGTCCTTGGTTGCGAAATAAATCGACTTCGAACTTTTATCCTATTTTGGCGCTTGCCCTTCTTGGAACCATTCGGTCTCCCACTCTCATCCTGAGTTTTTGCAGGAAATGGTTGCCACGTACCCATGATCTCCATGATCGTTATCATATCCGTTCAATGCTGAACATCCCGGCTCCGTGAACCAAAGATTTCAGAGAGGTAGTTTAGCTCACCAGCTATAAATACCCCTCGCCGCATCTTCTTCCTCCCGTTCCTCAAACCCGCGTCCACCTCCACCCGAGCCCTTGCTCGAAGTAACTCCAGCGGGGAACCTCGCCATGCAACTCCGGTGGATCTTCGTTGCGGTTGATCACACTGGTGCGGTAATCTTTCCTCCCTCATTGATGTAGCTCATCCAAGTTGCCAAGTTAGGGCACTTGGATCTTGAACTGCTCATGTCCTCTTCTCTATGCTTAGGGCAGTTCATACCGAGACTATTTTAATTGATTTATTTCTCTGTGGTAGATCTTTAGTAATCACTATGATTTGACCGGTAAGGTTTGTAGATCTTCCTCGTACTTGTTTTCCTCCATCTAGGGTTCATGTATGCTTATCTGAAAGATTAGATAGTCTTTTATCAGCCTTTTTACATGCTATGGCTTATTTAAAATCTATCGAGGATATCTTCTCTAAGACTACCATGAATTCCTATGTTCCTCCAAAAAAACATTCCTTTTCTTTCAAACACCTTCTGTGCATATTTATGACCCTACCCCATTTTTCCTTGGCATCTATTCATTTGACAGGTTGGTCATGGCACAATGTTCGGAAGAGCATTCAGGTCTGAAGGAGAATCGCCTCGGTATCCACCAAGATCTAAACGAATGAGATTGATAGAAGGAGGAAAATCTTCAAAGACTCCCAAAGCACAAATGAAGAAACCTGAGTCTGAATCCTAAGAAGATAGTGAGGAAATTCCCTTTGCTCACACCCTAACCCTCTTCTTCGATGGAAATCTCAAAAAGGGTGCTCGTGGCAGAGAGAAGAATACCACTGTTGAAATGTGTGATCCAAAAAGTTACAGAAATCCACAACGTGAATCAGCGACTAAACGCAACAACAAGCTTCAAAGGATTCGCCGTCACTGGGCAAAGAAATGGTACAACTATGAAAATGTTTGGAAGAAGTATCAGATTCTGTTTGCCTTCACACCATCGTGGAATGACTGCATTGTTGAAAGATGTTTTTCCCCGATGATGAAAAAGTCAGACCACCACAGCCTCAAAATGCTCATGTCGACTCCCTCAAAATCATCCCTGATTTTCCCGAGGAAGTGGCTAAGAGGGCGAAAGCCAAAGCCAAGCATGATGCTAAGGAAGCAAAAAAAACCAATTTGAAGCTAAAAACGTCGCGCTAACTCAGCAAGACATCCAAATGAAGAAAGATCGTGCTTTTGCCTCCAACAGAAGCAAGTCCAGGAAATATGTTTCCCCTTGTGCTCCCCGAAAGAAAACCACTGTCAAGAAATCCAAGAAAGTTGTTTCTGACTTGTCTGATGAGTCATCCAGCGAAGATGCTGCTGATGAAATTCCCATGTATGATCAACATGCCATTCTCAACAAGCCATCCAAGAGCCCCTCACCAGTGAAAGTTTTGTGCTCTTCAAGGAGATCACCAAGATCCTAGTCTAAACCCACAGCAAATAGAAAGTTGCAGTCTGAAGGAAAAGCTGATGCTTTTGCTAAGAAGGTCAAACCCAGTGTTCCTGCTTCCACAGAGGTACAACAGATGACTTCAAGTTCATGATCGATGTGATTGACAGTGCAGCATATGATGCAAAATCTGATGATCTCAGCCATTTGGGATTACCTGACGATGTTACCAAAATGGTAACAAAACATTTCATTGAGCTGAGGAAAATCTCCAAGAAGTTGACTCAAGCTATCAAAGACAAGCAAGTTCTTGAGCAAATGAGGAGAGAGTCCAACACTGAATTCAAAAGAAATAATCTGAACAAAGAGATTGTTGAAATCACAAGGCTCTCAGACTCATGCAGAATAATAAAATTGATTGGCATTTGCGGCTGCACATGAAGTTATCTCAGTTGTGTGACAAGAGAAACGAGGAAATTGACCGCAATGTAGATCTTGCTCATAGAAGAATCAAAGAAGAAAAACGCTAGAAGGCTAAAGCGAGAGCTAGTGATGCGGAGCATCCCAAGGTCATCCCATTGGACCTACCTACGTCTCCTGCGCCACCACTTGGACCAATGGCAAGAGCTTGAGCAAAGGCTATCGAAGATAAGGTGAACTCGCTCCTCTCCGAACTTCTGCTTCCTACATATGAGACATGGCTACTACCTCATGTGGATACCCTATGTGTGATCAGGTACTCGGAGGAAAGCCACGGATCAGCTACACCCAATGGACAAGACGGCAAGAACACCAAGGATGAGGGACAAGAGAAAGAGCTGCCAAAGAAACTACAGCCACCGGACGACCGGTCGGGACCGGACATCCGGCACCTGCAGCCCAACCTGCCCAAGTCCCATCCGATGAGAGCTACAGCGAGCGGACGTCCTAATAGAGGCGAGGGTGTCCCGATGTTTCAATGAGATGGTGTCTATCATTTTCCGTGGGAGTCGACCTTGACGATCCGACTACGATCGTGCGAGACGTCGCGCCTTAGCAATCGCTAAACCAACTTCCGAGGGGTTATTAACCACGCCGGAGCATGATCAACCTGACCACGAGGGTCTATTTCCTGCGAGCAAATGATGAACAAGCAAGAAACTGAGATTGCAATCTGGATATTGCGAATATAAGATGAAAGCTTTATTGATCAAGGTGGGGTTCTATGACGCCTTTGTCTGGTCGATGAACACAAACGAAGTACACGAAGTTGCAGCTATGGCGAACTTTAATCTGAACAAAACCCAAAGTCTAAACGACGCCCTAAGGGTTGTATATATGGAGGAAGAGAGGGGGGGGAATTTCATGGCCCTTGGAGGAGGGGTCTGAAACCAACCCTTACTCTTGTTTCCCCACACATACGAATTCTAAAAACAACCTATACTTAAATACTTCGAAAATACATGGGCCTGGCCCAACAATAAGGTGACACAACACCTAGAATAGCCTCTGGATGAAATTTATGAAGTGGCATCTTGTATATTTCATCCAAGGCTTCATGCACTCCTTATGGTGGCTTCAAAGTCTTGAAATAATCACTTGTAACTCCGTTCTTGATCCCCTTGCGCATGCCATCATCTCCATGCTTGAACTTGTTCCAAGGTTCATCTTTCTTGTCCTAGCTAGGCCCTTCATTTGTAAGCAAAACAAATGTATCCAATTTAGGCATCATCATATTCTCATGAACATTAGAATCGTTACCAAGAAACGGAAGTACCTGATAATTCAATTGGCCAGCGCGAGCTCTAGTAATTGGTCCAGTATGTATAGCAGCAGGGGTTGTGGGTGTAACAATGGTATTGATGTCCTCATCATCCTCCCCTTCTTGAAATGAAGTCATCCTCGACGAAAGCTCATCTTCCACACCCAAATAAGGCTTCAAATCTGCAATGTTAAAAGTGGGACTAACCCCAAAATCTGCAGGTAGCTCAACTTTATATGCATTATCATTTATTTTCTCTAACACCTTAAAAGGACCAGCAGCACGTGGCATTAGCTTTGGTTTGCGCAAATTAGGAAATCTATCCTTACGCAAATGTAACCAAACAAGATCTCCAGGTGCAAACACAACATGTTTTCTACCCTTATCTCCAGCAAGTTTGTATTTAGCATTCATACGCTCAATGTTTTCCTTAGTTAAATCATGCATTTTCAAAATCAATTCAACACGTTCTTTAGCATCAAAATTAAACTTCTCTGAAGATGGAAGAGGCAACAAATCAATAGGTGCACGAGGTAGGAAACCATACACAATTTCAAAAGGGCACATCTTAGTAGTAGAATGCAATGAACAATTATAAGCAAATTCAATATGAGGCAAGCATTCTTCCCACATTTTCTTATTATTCTTCAAAACAACCCTAAGCATAGAAAACAATGTTCTATTGACTACTTCAGTTTGTCCATCAGTTTGGGGGTGACAAGTAGTACTAAAAAGCAGTTTAGTCCCCAACTTAGCCCATAAACATCGCCAAAAGTGGCTAAGAAATTTAGTACCATGATCTAAAACAATAGTATTTGGCACACCATGCAAGCGAATAATTTCCTGAATGAACAAATCAGCAACATTAACAACATCATCGCTTTTATGACATGGTATAAAGTGTGCGATTTTCGAGAACCTATCCACGACAACAAATATGCTATCCCTCCCCTTCTTTATTCGAGGTAAAATAAAACAAAGTCCATAGATATATCCTCCCAAGGAACAGTAGGTACAGACAAAGGCATATACAAACCATGAGGATTGAGTAGGGACTTAGTGTTTTGACATGTAGTGCAGCGAGCAACAAAACGCTGAACATCCCGTCTCATCTTTGGCCAAAAGAAATGTGTAGCAAGTATATCCTCCATCTTCTTGACGCCAAAGTGTCCCATTAATCCTCCTCCATGCGCCTCCTGCAACAACAAAAGATGAACGGAGCTAGCTGGAATGCATAGCTTGTTAGCACGAAACACAAATCCACCATTAAGAACGAACTTGTTCCAAGTTCTCCCTTCCTTACAATTCTGCAAAACATCTTTAAATTCAGCATCAAGCACATATTGATCTTTGATGGTCTCCAAACCAAATATTTTAAAGTCAAGTTGTGAAAGCATAGTATAATGACGAGACAATGCATCAGCAATAACATTTTCTTTACCCTTCTTGTGTCTAATGACATAAGGGAAAGTCTCAATGAATTCAACCCATTTAGCATGTCTACGGTTCAATTTTGCTTGACTTTTAATGTGTTTCAAAGATTCATGATCAGAATCTATAACAAATTCCTTGGGCCATAAATAATGTTGCCATGTTTCTAAGGTCCGAACAAGAGCATATAATTCTTTATCATAAGTAGAATAGTTCAGACTAGGCCCACTCAATTTTTCAGAAAACTATGCAACAGGTTTGCCATCTTGTAATAACACACCTCCTAATCCAATTCCACTAGCATCACATTCAAGCTCAAAAGTCTTATTAAAGTCAGGAAGTTGGAGTAAAGGAGCATGTGTCAACTTATCTTTCAATACCGTGAAGGCTTCTTCCTGTGCGGTACCCCAAACAAAAGGCACATCCTTCTTTGTAAGCTCGTTGAGAGGTGCAGCAATGGTGCTGAAATCTCTCACAAAACGCCTATAGAAACCAACGAGGCCAAGGAAAATCCTCACTTGTGTGACCGTTTTGGGCTGCGAACAACTCTCAATAGCTTGAATCTTTGCTTTATCAACTTCAATTCCCTGTGGAGTAACAACATAGCCAAGAAAAGATACTCGGTCGGTGCAAAAGGTGCACTTTCCAAGGTTACCAAACAAACGTGCATCATGTAGAGCAATAAAAACATCACATAAATGTTCCAAATGTTCTTCCAAAGATTTGCTATAAATCAATATGTCATCAAAGTGAACTACCACAAATCATCCAATGAAAGCACGTAAAACTTCGTTCATTAATCTCATGAAAGTACTAGGTGCATTAGTTAACCCAAAAGGCATGACTAACCACTCATATAATCCAAACTTAGATTTAAATGTTGTTTTCCATTCATCTTCCAATTTCGTACGAATTTGATGGTATCCACTACGCAAATCAACTTTGGAGAATATTGTAGAGCCACTCAATTCATCAAGCCTATCGTTTAGCCTAGGAATTGGATGACGATAAGGAATAGTAATATTATTAATGCCTCTATAATCAACACACATACGCGACGTACCATCCTTTTTCGGCACTAAAATGATAGGAACAGCAGAAAGACTAAGGGATTCGCATATATAACCTTTGTCAAGTAGCTCTTGTATTTGACGCATAATCTCCTTCATCTCCTATGGATTGGTACGGTATGGCGCATGGTTGGGTAATGATGCACCAGGAATTAAGTCAATTTGATGCTCGATCCCTCGAATAGGTGGTAATCCCCGTGGCACGTCTTGTGCAAAGACGTCAGCGAACTCCTGCAAAATGTTAGTGACAGCAGGAGGCAAAGAGGAAGACATGTCCTCGAATGAAAATAATGCCTCTTTGCACACAAAAGCATAGCAAACAGATTTGCTAAAATCTAGCTCATCAATATCAGTTTTTCTGGCAAGTAAACATGCATTTTCAATTTAATTTCAGAGGCAACACTAGATGGTTTATTATTAGGTTTCATTTGTTGCTCAAGTTCTTTTGCCACAATCTGATTTTCCTCTTATTTTTCTCCTGTTTTGCTTTATTTGCTCTATTAATATCATCTTTCAAAATGGATTCACGAGTCATAGGAAGCAAAGTAATATGGCTATCCTTATGAACAAGAGTATACTGATTATTTCAACCATGGTGTACAGAATTCTTATCAAATTGCCATGGTCTACCAAGTAATAAGGAACATGCTTGCATGGGTACCACATCGCAATCAACATAATCAGCATATGTAGAGATACTAAAATGCACACGAACAATATGTGTTACCTTAACCTTGCCGCTGTTGTTGAACCATTGGATGTAGTAAGGATGTGGATGCGGTCTTGTGGTGAGAGAGAGCTTCTCCACCATCTCCATGCTAGCCAAGTTGTTGCAGCTCCCTCCATCTATGATGACGTGAATAGAACATTCCTTCACAACTCCCTTTGTATGGAACAAATTATGCCTCTGATTTTTCTCAGCTGGTGTAACCTGCACACTCAAAACACGTTGAGCAACTAAACATTCATACCTGTTAGCATCTTCAGTAGCCATGTATTGTGTCTCATGATCAGAATCATCTCCACCATGTTCTTCATGTGTAATAAGAGCCATAGTCTCCTCATCATAGTCACTAGCGGACTCATACCCACCATCCTCAGTAACAATCATCACACGCTGAGATTTGCATTCTCTCGCAAAATGCCCTCTTCCCTTACAACGACGACAAATAATATCACTTGTGTGCCCCTGTTGATGCCATGGAAGAAGAAGAGCTCTGCGAAGGCCCGGCAGGTGTGCTCTTGGCAGATAGTGGTGGTTGTGCCTGCTTTCTTGTATCATGGCTGGAGGTGGCACCTGATGGAGGTGCTGGTGCAGTGGAAGTAGAGGATGTACGTGGTGTCCATGATGAAGATCGACCTGCAGAAAAGTTGGTT
The DNA here is from genome assembly GCF_003073215.2 of Triticum urartu. NCBI lineage: Eukaryota > Viridiplantae > Streptophyta > Magnoliopsida > Poales > Poaceae > Triticum > Triticum urartu. The sequence goes on along the minus strand of NC_053023.1, from coordinate 214,373,132 downwards.
CGCGCCAATGCCTATCGATCCTGCACTTCACGTTCAGCTTTACAAGCAAGATGTAATAAACGAGTGATATTAGTATACTCCTTATACTCTAGAATGGTCTGAATCTCTCTATATAATCCACCCATAAAACGTGCAAGCATAGCTTCATTCTCCTCAACAATACCACATCTAATCATGCCAGTTTGTAATTCCTGATAATATTCTTCTATAGAATTTTTTCGTTGTCTTAAACGCTGCAATTTTTGAGCTAATTCACGTTGATAATTTGGTGGAGCCCGATGAGTACGCATAGCAGTTTTCCAAGCAGCCCAAGTAGCTGGAATAGGTTATAATCTACAATGTTCAGACCACCAAACACATGCAAAACTAGTGAAAGCACAAACAGCAGCAGGAACAGTCTCTCCTCAGGATATTGTAAACATGTAAAACGTTGTTCAGTTTCTAACTCCCAAGTAAGATATATATCAGGAACATATCTACCCTCAAATGGTGGAATATTCAACTTCAGTTTAGGAAAAAGGTCATGATCTCGTACCTCAGGTGGTGGTGCAGCCCTACCGTTGCGATGATATACCTGAGGACGACCTGGTGGTGGTGGTGGTTGCACGTAGTTCTGATTTTGATATACCTCATCCTCGTAATGGTCCTCCACCTCTGCAGTAGTAGCAGGAGCTACAAAAGCATCAACAGCGGCACCAGAATTTTGCCCAGGGTCAATGGGAACACGCTGTGCTCGTCCCACTTGATTTGGAAGGCGACATTGTTGTTGTTGTTGTTGTTGTAGAGGTGTGTTAGGTGCATCCGGTGGTGGTGGTGGTGGAAGACGCGCGAGCAATTCATTAAACTTGTTATCGAGCTTTGTTTTGAACGCCTTCTCCATGTCATCTATCTTCTCCATGGCCTCTTCAAATTTGTTTAGCACATCTTGCACCAGTCCACTCATTATTTGCTGAAACTTATAATGCAACTCCTTATTCGTCATGTTCTCCCAGTTAGTCTCGTCGGCTTGTGATCCTGCAGTGGTTAGCAGCAATAGAAACACACAAGAATATGATCGTACAGACTACGAACAAGAGATGGTGGTGGGTGTCACAAATCCGTGAAGCAAATCTCTAATTCTTACTAGTTCTTACCCAGCAACAGGCGGTGATCGGCAACCGTCATAGTCAATACTTTCAAAGCTTGGATAGAGTGATTACCAGGGAGAGTCAAACGCACGACGTAGATGTATGTGGAGCTGGGAAGGCTTAGAATATGGTAGCAGAAAGGGTCAGCAATAATCATTTCAGAGATGCAAAGTTGAATAAACGCTCAACGACGGTACTGTGCTGGTCCTAGGCTAGACCGTGCTACAGACGCGAGAACACTAACAAAATCACGGCGCTGCACGTAAACAAGGGAAAAACACATTCTGGAACTTTCTTTTCGCTCTGTTTTTTTGGCGCTCCTTTTTTTTGTGCTCCTCATTTTTTTGCGAAAAATCACTATAATGGCGAGTGTCTCAAAACTCTTCATCAAACTGACAGGATGGGCACGAATTTTTTTTGATCTTTTTTGGAAATCAGGGCAGCGATGACGAAAAAGTGCGACAAAAAATCACTATGATGGCACGTGGCTCAAAAGACTCAGAAAAACCTAAAAATATGATAGGGAAAAAATGCGTTTGAAAATTTTGGCCTAAAAACTGCCCGGGGGTATCCAAATTTTTTTCCCGAAACCTACTCAGGCAAGGAAACACGAAATGGAAATTAGATGCATCTCAAAAACAAACCAAATATGAAAGGAACTCGGATTGGTGGTGGATATATGGTGGTAGGATATGGCAGCTGTGGTGGTATATGGATACGGATTGGTGGTGGTATATGGATATGGATTGGTGGTGGTATATGGATACGGATTGGTGGTGGTATATGGATACGGATTGGTGATGGTATATGGAGACGAATCGGTGGCGGATAAGCGGTGGCGGTAGATGGCAGGGGCGATGATGATGGTGCGGCGGCGGCGGCGTGACAACTTACGACCATAACTCGAAACTCTAAAAGACTAGACTCTAAGACCAACAACTAGACACGACGATGCAACCGCAAATTCAACAAAGCAAATTACTGAAAAGACTATGAAAAGGCTCAGACTGGTTTGGATATGATGAACTAACCCTAATTTTTTTGGCTTTTTCGTGGACTGTGGGTATGAAGAACAGACTCGATCTAAACTACGAAAAACTGTAAAATCTCATCGAGCAACCTGGAAATCTGATACCACTTGATACGGGCGAGGGTGTCCCGATGTTTCGATGAGATGGTGGCTATTGTTTTTTGTGGGAGTCGACCTTGACGATCCGACTACGGTCGTGCGAGATGTTGCGCCTTAGCAATCGTTAAACCAGCTTCCGAGGGGTTATTGACCACGCCGGAGCACGATCAACCTGACCACGAGGGTCTGTTTCCTGCGAGCAAACGATGAACAAGAAAGAAACTGAGATTGCAATCTGGATATTGCGAATATAAGATGAAAGTTGTATTGATCAAGGTGGGTTCTGTGACGCCTTTGTCTGGTCGTTGAACACAAACGAAGTACGCGAAGTTGCAACTATGGCGAACTTTAATCTAAACAAAACCCAAAGTCTAAACAACGCCCTAAGGGCTGTATATATGGAGGAAGAGAGGGGGGAATTTCGTGGCCCTTGGAGGAGGGGTCCGAAACCAACCCTAACTCTTGTTTACCCACACATACGGACTCTAAAAACAGCCTATACTTAAGTATTTCGAAAATACATGGGCCTGGCCCAATAATAAGGTGACGCAGCACCTAGAATAGCTTCTGGACGAAATTTATTAACTGGCATCTTGTATATTTCGTCCAAGGCTTCATGCACTCCTTATGGTGGCTTCAATGTCCTGAAATCATCACTTGTAACTCCGTTCTTGATCCCCTTGCGCATACCATCATGTCCATGCTTGAACTTGTTCCAAGGTTCATCTTTCTTGTCTAAGCTAGGCCCTTCATTTGTAAGCAAAACAAATGTATCCAATTTAGGCAACATCATATTCTCATGAACATTAGAATTGTTACCGAGAAACGAAAGTACCTGATAATTCAATTGGCGTGCGCGAGCTCTAGTAATTGGTCCAGTATGTATAGCAGCAGGGGATGTGGGTGTAACAATGGTATTGATGTCCTCATCATGTCCACCCAGGACCAGACGACCGGCCACACCTCCCAGCAAGCGGACGACCGGCCGGGACCAGACGACCGGCGTCACCGCACCCGAGCCCAAACAGCGGATGTCCGATGCCACTGGACGATCGACCATCTCCAGTAATCTGGTGTCACCTCAGCCGAGGCAAAGCCAGCGGAAGTCAGGCGACTACCGGACGTCCGGACGCCCACGAGCCACCGGACGACCGTAATCCACCAGACGTCTGGTACCTGTCTACGCACAGCTTTGGGCCCGAGGCCCGTGTACCCCTTCACTTCGCCCACATTTGTAGTAAGACTATAAATAGATCTCCTCCTCCTCCTCCTCCTTGTTAAGGTCAGCATTGTGTTATCTCATATGTGAGATAGAGCTTCGCTCATCCATCCGGATCTACTCCATCGCGAGGGACCATTACATCTTCGGAGAAGACCCATCTTGGATTCAAGACCCCTAACGGGAAGACATCAAGACCTCCTCACAGAGAAGAACCGGTTGCCCTATGTATCGTCCTTTGTTGGATTCGGATCTTGTATCTCTTTTTGTGTCGAGGATCTAGCATATGTGTGATCATTCTTGTTGGTTTGAGTGATTCTCTCGTGTTTCCCCTCATGTTCTTCGTGTTCATCGCGGGATGAAAGATCGGCCATCTAGGGTTCCACCCTACATCATCTTGATATCATGAGCCAGGTTGATCATGATTTTGGAGCCTCCCTCTTCATTTTCTAGCTTGATTTTGTTGTGTTTTTTCCAATTTTGACTCCACCAAAAATATCCCGATTTTTTTTGTGATTTGTTGGTGTGATGCAATTTTGTTGGATTTGATCCATGGATTTGCTTTGCCACGAGTGGATCTAGCTTTCCCCCATTATCTCCACCTTTTCCATCCACAAAATCGCCCGGATTTGACCGATTTTGCCGCCACCACAAAGAACCATAATTGTTCATCCCATGCCCGAAACCGCCCCGGCACCGGACGTCCGCAAGTCGCCGGACATCCAACGACCGGACGACCGCTCCACCACCGGACGTCCGACGTTTCTTGACGAAACTGAAAAATTTAGTTCGGTCACCACCACCTCCCCATTCCCACTTCCGTTTTCGCAACCCAATACCACACTCGCTTTCTGCAACCACCATTGCTTACTTGCTTCGCACTTCGACACATTTTTTACACGTTTTGCTTTGCGAATTTGATTTGCGGTTTCTGTTTCCTAGCGTGTTTCGGCTACTTATGGACAGTTCGACATCAACATCACCGCCGCTCATCTTCGCCACAGATTCATCATCGACAACAACCACTCCAACATTTTGACACCATACCATAAGTAAGAACAGTAACCTCTTCTTGGTATCATGATACACCATCATTATACAATCTTGCCATTGCATTGATAGCCATCGCTACAAGAACCTTGTTAATCCATGACGGATTCCTGGTGAAGTTCTAGATATCCATCATGGAAACCTTCACCGACCAACAATATGTGTTCGGGCCCAAAAATGGTAGCCCCTCAATGACGGATGTGTAGGTACCGTCACGAAAACCATCACAGCTAGACCAATCGGGCCTAGCCAGGCCTATCCCCCTCCCCCTTTATACACCATCTAGACCTTCATGAATTGTTCCTGCTGATGTGCATAGTCATATGAGTTTCATTGTAATTTGAATTTTCAATATTGTAAAAAAAACAAGGATCCTAATGTAATTAGATGGCACCAAACTGAATGAATATACTTATGTAGCATACAAACACGTGAGGCCAACATGAATCAGGTCTAGTACCAGGAACCCAAGGGCAAAGACACCAAAATATGAAACGGGTTGAAGCAAAGCGCGCGGAGGAAAACACATTAAAATCGTATACGCAAAAATGTCCGAAATAGGAAGCGCACGGAGGAAAAGACGTTCAAGTCATGTACGCGGCAAAATCCAAAACAGGAAGCGCGTGGGTCATCGAAGCAGAGAGTTAAAAAAATTCCAAGCCAACCCATTTAACTCCATAGCCCACCAGCCCGAGAGGCCACAACCTCGCACCTCTCCCCCCACGGCCACGGAAACCCTAATGCATCTCCACCCATAGCCGCCGACTCCTCTCCCTCCCTGTTCCCGATTCAGATCCATGCCCAGCCTCCCTCCCCGCGTGGCTGCCACATCCTTGATCTCCCGCGCCGCCGTCCCAAGCATCAAACGCTCCATCTCCGTCTCCCACCATCTATCGCTCCTCCACCGCCCCACCCTCTCCCCCTATGCAGCCTACTCAGATCTGCGATGGGGGCACCCGCGGCGGTAGCGGTGCTCCGGCATCCGCGTAAGGTGTAACACCCCGAGACCGTTGCGCCAGGTGTCCTCTAGTTATTCGCTGTTGTTGCCTTGTCATTTGCTTGCGTGTTGCATTTCTTGTCATGTCATCATGTGCATTGCATCATCATGTTTTCGAAACCTGCATTCGTCCGGGTTCCCCCACTTCCGTCCGTTGTCTGTTCTGAGCCCAGCCACACTTGCACGCGCCCGCGGCATGTCCGAAATAGTATTTTATAAGTGGCCGGAAAATCTTCTCGGAATGGGATGAAAGTTGGCATGCGGTGTTTTTATAGTGTAGATAGACCGCCTGTCAAGTTTCATCGCATTCGGAGTTCGTTTGATAGCCCAACCGTTAAACTATAGCGGCATTATAGCCGGTCTAACGTCGGACGTTTTCGGTCTCCGGAAATAGTCGCCGGGCCTCTCTCTCTCTTCTCTTCTGTCAGCTCGAGCCCTTCTGCACAGCCCACAAGTTCCAACCGACCCCTCGCGTGCGTGTCCGAAACTTCCCCGGACCCGACCCGGACTGTTGCCACCGTTGTGTCCGGATCATCCCCAAACATCTAGAAAATGTCTCAGTTTCTTATTTAGACTTTCCTAGCCTATCTATTCTCGACCGTCGTATTTTGATCGGATGATCCAACTCCCTTCTTTTCCATATAAATATCAGTCTAACCCTAGATCCTAGGGGCTTGTCCCATCTTTCCTTTTCGGCCGCCGCCACTCTCTCATCGGGATCCTTCCCGATCCACCCACCTACCTCTTTCGTTTTCCCCAGTGGCCAACCAACACTCGAGGCTTCCCCTCGATCCAATCCCGTAGCCCCTTGAGCGGGAGGGCTTCGCCTGCCTAGAGCCCCGCGTCCCCTCCTCCATCCAGTCATCCACATCGCCGGCGCACTCAGCAGATGAGCCGCCCTGCCGCCGCCCTCTTTTCCTCCATCTCTCCCTACGGCTCCCTCCTCTCACATCTCTCTCTCTCTGAACCAGGACGCCGCCGCATGGCCTCCAGCTCGCTGGCGCCGCCCACAGGAGACCACCTGCGCCGAGCCACACAACGCCATTCCGCCGCCTTCGTCTCGATCTGGGTCCATCCCCGACCTCCAGCCATCCCCTGCCTCCCCGGAGAACACCTCTACAGCGTCGTCCCGTTCCTCTGCTTCGTCGTCGTCCAAGGACGCCTTGAGTCCACCACCGCCGCCGTTTCGCGTCAGAGCCGGCCGAGGACCGCCAGATCTCGCCGCCCCCGCCATGGATCCCCCATCCCCAGACCTCTTGCCGCTCCCCGGAGTCCTCAGCGCGGCCGCTGCTCTTCTTCCTATCGAAAAGAGGAGGACGAAGCCTCTGCCTCAAGTCGTTCGATGCGACCACGTTGACTCGATTGAGTCAACCGCCAGATCCACTGCGCCAGGGCCCAGCGCTGCCGCATCTGCCTCGCCAGCCCAAGATCCGCGCCGCCTCTTCCAGCCTGCTTCCCCTCCGAACTGGGCCTGGCCCATGGGTGAGCCCCCCCAAGCGCCCTCCTTTTTTCTCCTTCTCTGTTGGGCCGGCCATATTTGGCCCAGTGTAGCATTTTTTTCAGATCTGTGAATTTGTCAATTTCCAGGGAATTGCAGATTTACAGAAACCCCCCTAGCCTTCATGCATTTAATATCTCACAAACTAAGCATCACATGTAAAAACTTTGTATATGAAACTTGCTTAGTTTTTCATCTAGTTTCATAATATGTCTTTTTCATCCATGTTTAAAATGTTTAATATGCTGTTTGTTTAAATTTGTTTAAATAACTTGCTAAAATGTTTTAATTCATAGCTAAATAACCGTAGCTCGGTTTCTAATAAACTTTATATGTAGATGGGGTAGAATTTTGCCTAGTTTAACATGGTGGCATCATCTTGCATGTTTAATAACTATAAAATATGGTTTAGGGCAGAAAAGTACCAAACCTAATATATGCATATGAGGAGTTTCCGGACTTGTTGTTTTGTTGTTCCGGCCTCATTTAAACTTGCCTAGATTAGATAGTTTCATCATGCTTCACCTCTTGCCATGGTAACAACATTTAACCTTGTTGGGTACATAAACGAGAGAGAACTAAATAAGTCATGTGGTGTTTTCTTCAATATGCAACTCCGTTGCATATTGAGCTCCACTTAATTTGTAGTTCTGTCTGTTGCACTTTGCCATGCCATGTATCTTTAATCATCATACTTGGTTGTGCATCATGCCATGTTTATGTGGTGGGTGTTTACTATGTTGTTTCCTTCTTTCCGATGTTGTTTCTTCGGGTTGGTTCCGTTAACATCGCGTTTGTGAGGATCTGTTCGACTACGTCCGTTTGTCTTCTTCATGGACTCGTTCTTCTTCCTTGCGGGATTTCAGGCAAGATGACCATACCCTCGAAATCACTTCTATCTTTGCTTGCTAGTTGCTTGCTCTTTTGCTATGCCTATGCTGCGATACCTACCACTTGCTTATCATGCCTCCCATATTATTGAACCAAGCCTCTAACCCACCAAGTCCTAGCAAACCGTTGTTTGGCTATGTTACCGCTTTGCTCAGCCCCTCTTATAGCGTTGTTAGTTGTAGCTGAAGATTGGAGCTTGTTCCATGTTTGGAACATGGATATTTTGTTGGGATATCACAATATCTCTTATTTAATTAATGCATCTATATACTTGGTAAAGGGTGGAAGGCTCGGCCTTATGCCTAGTGTTTTGTTCCACTCTTGCCGCCCTACTTTCCGTCATATCGGTGTTATGTTCCCGGATTTGCATTCCTTACACGGTTGGGTTATAATGGGAATCCCTTGACAGTTCGCCTTGAATAAAATCCTCCAGCAATGCCCAACATTGGTTTTACCATTCACCGCCTAGCCTTTTCTTTCCCTTGGGTTCTGCAGACTCAAGGGTCATCTTTATTTTACCCCCCTCCCCCCGGGCCAGTGCTTCTCTAAGTGTTGGTCCGAACCGAGTAGACTGCGGGGCCACCTCGGGGCAACTTGAGGGTTGGTTTTACTCGTAGGATGTCTCATCTGAGTGTGCCCTGAGAACAAGATATGTGCAGATCCTATCGGGATTTGTCGGCACATTTTCGGGCGGTGTTGCTGGACTTGTTTTACTATTGTCGAGGATGTCTTGTAACCTGGATGCTGAGCCTGATCGGATTGTCTAGGGAGAAGGAATATCCTTCGTTGACCGTGAGAGCTTGTGATGGGCTAAGTTCGGACACCCCTGCAGGGATTTGAACTTTCGGAAGCCGTGCCCGCGGTTATGGGCAGATGGGAATTTGTTAATGTCTGGTTGTAGAAAACCTGAAGTTGACCTTAATTAAAATTCATCAACCGCGTGTGTAACCGTGATGGTCTCTTTCAGGCGGAGTCCGGGAAGTGAACAAGGTGTTGGAGTTATGTTTGGCGTAGGTTGTTCTAGGATCACTTCTTGATCATAGTTGTTCAACCGTGCTTTCGCCTTCTCTTTTCGCTCTCATTTGCGTATGTTAGCCACCATATATGCTAGTCTCTTGCTGCAGCTCCACCTCATACCTTTTACCCTTCTTATGAGCTTAAATAGTCTTGATCACGAGGGTGTGAGATTGCTGAGTCCCCGTGACTCACAGATACTTCCAAAACCAGCTTGCAGGTGCCGTTGAACCGTGCAGATGACGCAACCAAGGTCAAGGAGGAGCTCGATGAAGATCTTGTCCTTTGTGTTGTTTCGTTCTAGATGATCAGTAGTGGAGCCCAGTTGGGGTTGATCAGGGATCTGTGTAGCTTTGGGGTAGTCTTCTTTTATTTTGGGTTCCATAGCCGGACCTTGATTGTATCTGGATGATGTAATGCTTTATTCATGTATTTGTGTGAAGTGGCGATTGTAAGCCAACTATGTATCTTTTCCCTTATGTATTACATGGTTGTGTGAAGATTACCTCACTTGCGACATTGCTTTCAATGCGGTTATGCCTCTAAGTCATGCTTCGACACGTGGGAGATATAGCCGCATCGAGGGCGTTATATAAGGTCAGCCCCTTGCTCATGTTCATGGGTGTGGTGGTCGAGGAAGGTGGTTGAGGTCGGCGAGATGAACGTTCTCGCCTACCCGTTGGCCAGGACCAAGGACGGCTGCCCCGACGCCGTCTCCTTCACAATCTCGCGCTAGGAAAGGAGGGGGTGACCACTGTTTTCTTCGGCACTCCTTGGCCTTTTTCACATCGCCACAGGTGACCTCGGCGGACCATTTGCTGTGAAGGTGAGAACCCTTTTTACTCTCCAAATTGAAGAATTATCTATTTAGGATGTCAGGATAGTGCTTTGCAGTGAAGTAACTTTTGTGGCTGGGACTAATTGTTTTGGAAAGATACCAAGATGATGTATTAGGTTCCATATTTTGCATAAACGTTTGTGTGACTGATTTTTTTTAAAATGTAGAGATTTATATTTACATCTTTTCTTCATCAACATGTACGTGTAACAAATATATGTGGGGTGCTCACATAGTTTCTGAGGTGGTGATGTGTTTATATGTGTCAATTTAGTTTACAGATATACATCATTGAGATGGATCAAATTATGATGTAGAGTATATATGACACTGAAAAGATGGTATGCTTAAAGCTGAAATAAATTATTGAGGGAATCCTATGCAGGAGTAACTATAGGGATACTTCAACTAAAACACAAGATTTATTTGTTTTCTCCATGGAATAGTTCCACTAAAGTTCCAATTATTATTCTATAGGTGGATGAGATAACTGAAGTCGAGGGTGTGGTTAATGACATCAAATGTGTTGATAAAATAGAGCCTTCTGAAGAACTGAGGAGAAAAATACAGAAAGGTCAGTCGAAACTACTTCTGCAGTACAAGATAATTAGCTAGCACTACAAACTATATATCCTTCTTTGTCCTGATGTTCATATCCTTAAAAGAAATTGCTTCACATATGACAATAGCTGCATGACCTACGAACGCTGTTCCCTGACCAACAGTGCTCTTGCCAGCATGCTCACTGTTGGTGCTACTATGGAAGAATTGTGCAAGCATCGGGCATGCAGGTGTTGTGTGTATAGTAGTGTCGATCCTTAAATATCTTCTTTGTGCTTTTTGTATTGTCGTAGTGTGTGTGTGTGTGTGCTTGTTTCCATTTTATACTTAATTTATTGTTTGCTGTAACACCTAGTTCCTCCTAGTTTGATAGAGTTGTTTGTTTTCTTCACGGTGGATGTATAATATATAAAATCTCATGGTATTTTTATAGTTGCATGCCTATTTTGACAAAATGTTGATTGCAAACATTTACTCTGTACCAATTACTTTACTGTGATGCTTATGATCCTTGTATCTATCTACCGTTCCTGATTGTTCTCTATTGCTCTGTAACTATTTCTTTTTATAAGAAAACACCACCCAGGACTATGTGATCAGGACGATTCTCCGATTCAGTTGCAAATCCTTGAATCTTTCTACCATTCCTGATTGTTCTCTATTGCTCAGTACCTACTTTTTATGAGAAAACACCACTCAGTACTATGTGGTCATGATAATTCTCTAATTCAGTTGACAATCCTTGTATCTATCTATTGTTCTTGATTTTTCTCTATTGCTCAGAACGTATTTCTTTTATGATAATACACCACTCGGACTATGTGGTCATTACGACTCTCTGATTCAGTTGCAATACAAGTGACATAATGGCTTGTTTAAAAGCTGAAGCTTGCTGATATGTTCCATCATCTTAAAAATGCTATATGGTTAAGAAAAATATATGAAAATATACCTACAAACAATGATAGAGATCACAAAAGTTGATCCAAGCAACTCAAAAAGTATCAACCTCGTAGTGCAGAATTCAGTTTGAGATCCTGAATGTGCGCGGTGCCTCTTACTCTTAGATGTGGAGTTTAATTTACAACTGATTTACTGACACAACCAAGGGCATTGTACGACATAAGATTTCCCATGGGAGTTCCCATACCATGCACATGACTGAGTTACATCCATTTTAAGCAACCTGTCAATAATTTTTAGCCAAAAGTAAATGTGATTGATTAAACTGGGAACCAAAATAATTTATACCATTATTTGTGTTTGTTTGAACCAAGTATCTTTTTTCACTACATTGTCACTCTATCAGTAAAGTGCTCCTGATACTACTTTTTACCTGTGTTCATTTTGAGTTGTTGGCCTTTTAAGGAAAACATTTTGTAGTGAATACTATTGCTCTAGATTATGGTTCAATGTATATATTTAATCATTTTATGTAGTGGTTAAGTGAAATATTTTATATATCTATCTCAACAAACATGTTGACTGAAATGTACATGTTTACTCATTTCATGTTCTTTGTTTCAATAGGGCATTTATTTCAAATGTCTTGGTATAGTTTTGGTCTATCCACATATATCAACTGATTTATGCGGTAATCTGTGAGGATAGATGTTCCACCAACCATCTCACTGCTAATATTCATATTTGATTTCTTTCTGTGTGATACCAGCACGTGCATATGTTTCTTTTTGCATGCCAAAATCCTTGTTTGATTGCTACTAAAATGGGCATGTTGACTGAAAAATGTGATGTTGCTATATATTGTTCCCTTTTCCTGTCATTTTATTGCAGCCGAGCTAATCACTATCATTTTAAATAAAGGCTTTGATTAATATTTCCCATAATTTATTCCTCATGCTAATAGTTCTCACAATTTGTTTTCTGATATCCTTTTGCAGGTCATTGAGGTAGAATAGAAGATATTAAACTAGTTCCGTTTTGAAGGGTAACTCGACCTAGGATGGAACAAATGATGCTACACTTAAGACAGGGAACACGATACACAGATTATATGTATCTAAACGTCTGGTGTGATTGTGAGATGTAATTGTAATTTGCTATGGTGGTCTGAATTTTGTAGTTGTGAATCTGTAGTTGTGCACTATATCATTATTTTTTTGCTAAATGGAGATTCATTACTTTCTTTGTGTGGATCCAATATTGGGCAATCTTGGCTGAAGATGGTTTGGAACAGGCAAAGGCTGATAATAACCTAGAACGTGCAAGCATAATAAATGTGTATGAATGGCGATGTAGAAAGAATATTAAAATATTTAAAAACTGGTGAAGGCCCAATAAACAATTGACTATATGGGCCTAAATCTAGAAAGATAAATGGGCTGTATTGTTGGGCTGCCAAGTCGGATCGACTATGATGCCACATCAGCTGCCATGTCATCTATATCCATGACGGAAAGGTCTGTCACAAAGGCTAGGGCTTGTTCTGGGCAAGATGGGCCTAGGGGTAGGTCGGTGACGGTCAAAACCGTCATGAAGGCCATGTTGTCAATTATGACGCGATATACATGACGGATTTAGAATTCGTCATGGATGTCCATCCATGATGGTTTTCCACTGTCCTGTGATGGATTAAAACTGTCATGGATTAGCAGATTTCTTGTAGTGCATCATAGCACAATTTTGCGTATCTTACCCATCGAGACTAGCCTTTGAGTATTGTCGGCAACGTCACTTGTGCACATTAGTGGTAATACTTCCCATAGCATACATACCATATCATCTTGGTGCATATCTTGGTATCATGTTTTGTGTCACAAAGTTGTCATAGCATACACGATTGCTATCTTGGTTCGTGAAGCATTGCATGTGAAAAGAGGCTCAAAAGAGAAAGAGCCAACCAAGCTTTTAAGCAACAGGGAAAGATAAGCAAAGAGCTTTTAAGCAAGAACCATAGCATCATGCTACATTAAGATTGTCATACTAGATCATCTTGGATCATATCATTGGAACACCATACATAGAGCATACTTGGGATAGTAGTCGTTGCATTTTTGCTTAGTAGGTTGTGCACAAGTCTTCGTATCGGCCTATTGTGCAATCGTGCTAGCATCTCTCTAGTGTTGTGCAACAAGTGCATTTTCGTGTTTCCACATTTTGGCTCATTCCTTGGTTGCACAACCCCATTTATCTCTCCGTGTGTGAGTTCCCGTGTACCATATCTTGCTATTGGTCTACTTGTTGCATTTGCAAATTTGTGAATCTTTTACAACATTATTGAAGCTCACTACAATTGCAACAAATTTTGTGACACCATCCTCACAGAGCTTCACTATAAGATTTTTGTGTAGGTGTGAGAAACCGACAAGAATTGGTACCAATTGTGCTATTTCCTTGTTCCACATTTGAGTGATCATTGATCCGTCTTCAACATCGGTCATGGTACATTTGGTATAAGTTATTCTCTTTGTCCCACTCACATATTTGCTTGGAATGATGGATAGGCCAAGTACTTCTACCAACCCACTCTTCACCGAGCAAGACGACGACATGTCTTCTTACGTCACAAAGAGCCACCTCTTTCGTGCACAACATCCTTTGCATCAAGAGCAACAAGCAATGAGCGAACGCATCGACAACCTCGCCACCGACTTGCGACTCTCCGAGCAGCATACCAGAGACTATTTCGACAACAAGCTCGATGACCACAAGCACGAGAATGATGCAAGAATGGACGAGATTCGTGATTTGTTGCTCAACCGCTCTTCTTCCACTTCATCCTCCTCAAGACGGAGCCGCTCAAGTCAACACTCCAACTACACCATCTCCGGCTCAAGTACCCCTGCATCGAATACTCTTCGATGTGCCGCACGCCAAGATTGTCAAGCAAACCGCAACCCTCTACACGACAATGACTCTCAAGAGCAACGACACAGTCAAAACCAAGCTACTTTTGTGCAAGCACAAGAACGGCAACGCCAACACCAACAAGAAGAGGAAGAGAGAGCGCGACTACACCAAGATGCACAAGATGCCAAGGCACAATGTCAAGAACAACAATTGCAAGAGGAAGAGAGACGCTGGTAGGTTCATGGGATGACCTTGGGATGCTCCGCATCATCTCCTGATGAGGACATCAATACCATTTTTACACCCACAACCCTTGCTGCTATACATACTGGACCAATTACTAGACCTCGCGCACGCCAATTGAATTATCAGGTACTTTTGTTTCTTGGTAACAATTCTAATGTTCATGAGAATATGATGCTGCCTAAATTTGATACACTTGTTTTTCTTACAAATGAAGGGCGTAGCTTGGACAAGAAAGATGAACCTTGGAGCAAGTTCAAGCATGGAGATGATGGCATGCGCAAGGGGATCAAGAACTGAGTTACAAGTGATGATTTCAGGACTTTGAAGCCACCATAATGAGTGCATGAAGCCTTGGACGAAATATACAAGATGCCACTTCATAAATTTCGTCCATAGGCTATTCTAGGTGCTGCGTCACCTTATTTTTGGGCCAGGCCCATGTAATTTCGAAATACTTGATTATAGGCTGTTTTTAGAGTCTGTATGTGTGGGGAAACAAGAGTTAGGGTTGGTTTCGAACCCCTCCTCCAAGGGCCATGAAATTCCTCTCTCTCTCCTCCATATATACAACCCTTAGGGCATCGTTTAGACTTTGGGTTTTGTTTAGATTAAAAGTTCGCCCTAGCTGCAACTTCGCGTACTTCGTTTGTGTTCAACGACCAGGCCAAGACGTCACAAACCCCCACCTTGATCACTAAATCTTTCATCTTATATTCGCAATATCCAGATTGGAATCTCAGTTTCTTACTTGTTCTTCACTTGCTCGCAGGAAACAGACCCACGTGGTCAGGTTGATCGTGCTCTGGCATGGTCTATAACCCCTCGTAAGTTGGTTTAGCGATTGCTAAGGCGCGATGTCTCGCACGTTCATAGACGGATCGTCAAGGTTGACTCCCACAGAAAACGATAGCCACCATCTCATCGAAACATTGGGACACCTTCGCCTCTATCAAGTGGTATCAGATTTCCATGTTCCTCGGTGAGATTTTATAGTTTTTCGTAGATTAGATCGAGTCTGTTCTTCATACCCACAGTCCATGAAAAAGCCAAAAAAATAAGGGTTTGTTCATTATATCTGAACCAGTCTGAGACTTTGCATAGTCTTTTTAGTATTTTGCTTTGTTGAATTTGCGGCTGCATCATCGTGTCTAGTTGCTGATCTTAGAGTCTAGTCTTTTAGAGTTTTGAGTTTTGGTCATAAGTTGTCACCCCACCGCCGCACCATCATCATCGCCCCTGTCATCTACCACCACCGCTTATCCGCCACTGATTCGTCCCCATATACCATCACCAATCCATATACCACCACCAATCTGTATCCATATACCACCACCGCTGCCATATCCTACCACTGATGAGGACATTAATACCATTGTTACACCCACAGCCCCTACTGCTGCACATACTGGACCAATTACTAGAGCTCGTGCACGCCAATTAAATTAGCAGGTACTTTCATTTCTTGGTAACGATTCTACTATTCATGAAAATATGATGTTGCCTAAATTGGATACATTTGTTTTGCTAACAAATGAAGGACCTAGCTTGGAAAAGAAAGATGAACCTTGGAGCAAGTTCAAGCATGGAGATGATGGCGTGCGCAAGGGGAACAAGAACGGAGTTACAAGTGATGATTCCAGGACTTTGAAGCCACCATAATGAGTGCACAAAGCCTTGGACAAAATATACAAGATGCCACTTAATAAATTTCGTCCAGATGCTATCCTTGGTGTTGCGTCACCTTATTTTTGGGCCAGGCCCATGTAATTTCGAAATACTTGATTATAGGCTGTTTTTGTAGTCCATATGTGTGTGAAAACAAGAGTTAGGTTTGGTTTCGGACACCTCCTCCAAGGGTCGTGAAATTCCCCCCTCTCTCCTCCATATATACAGCCCTTAGGGCATCGTTTAGATTTTGGGTTTTGTTTAGATTAAATTTCCCCATAGCTGCAACTTCGCGTATTTCGTTTGTGTTTAACGACCAGACAAAGGGGTCATAGAACCCCACCTTTGATCAATAAAGCTTTCCTCTTATATTCTCAATATCCAGATCGAAACCTCAGTTTCTTGCTTGTTCTTCGTTTGCCTGCAGGAAACAGACCTTCGTGGTCAGGTTGATCGTGCTCCAGCGTGGTCAATAACCTCTCGGAGTTGGTTTAGACATTGCTAAGGCGCGACGTCCTTGCACGTTCATAGTCGGGTCGTCAAAGTCGACTACCTCCAAAACGATAGCCACCATCTCATCAAAAGATGGGACACCTTTTCCTAAATCAAGTGGTATTATATTTTTACGTTGCTCGGTGAGATTTTACAGTTTTTCGTAGTTTAGATCGAGTCTGTTCTTCATACCTACAGTCCATGAAAAAGCAACAAAAAAAATTTAGGGTTAGTTCATCATATCCGAACCAATCTGAGCCTTGGCATAATATTTTTAGGGTTTTGCATTGTTGAGTTTGTGTTTGCATCATCGTGTCTAGTTACTGGTCTTAGTGTCTAGTCCTTTAGAGTTTCAAGTTCTGTTCACAAGTAGTCACGCCGCCGCCGCATCATCATCATCACTACTGCCATATACCACCATCATCATCACCGCTGCCATATACCACCATCGTCATCGCCGCTGCCATATACAACATATCCCCCACCATCCCGATAATCCGAGTCCACCTCCATCACAGATTCGCCACCAGTCCGTGCTCCACCGCCCTACATATATTCGCCACCAATCCGAGTTCCACCAGATTCATCTCCGCCACCAGTCCTAGTCCGAGTCCGGTATTTATTGCCTTGCTTTCGAGTTCCTGATCACGTGATACTTCAAGTCAAGACAGAGTAGGACTCCCGATATTCCGTGCTACCCACAGTAGAAAAATAGTTCCAAACTCACAAAAAAACTAAGTCTGGAAAATTCTGGCTAGGCAGTTTTTCGACCATTTGTAGACTTTTTCGAAAAAATTGTTGTGGAGCAAAAAAAAGTGGGAATAGTGAAAAAAAGGAAAAAAAATTCAAAGCGTGCTCCTCCCTTGTTTCCGTGCAGCGTCGTGATTTTGTTAGTGTTCTAGGCTCGCATCTGTAGCACGGTCTAGCCTAGGACCAGCACAGTACCATCGTTGAGCGTTTATTCAACTTTGCATCTCTAAATTGATTATTGCTGACCCTTTTTGCTACCATATTATAAGCCCTCCCAGCTCCACATACATCTACGTCGTGTGTTTGACTCTCCCTGGTAATCGCTCTATCGAAGCTTTGAGAGTTTTGACTACGACGGTTGCCGATCACCGCGTGCTGCTGGGTAAGAACTGGTAAGAATTTGAGATTTGCTTCACGGATTTGTGACACCCACCACCTCCTCTTGTTAGTAGTCTGTAGGATCATATTCTTGTGTGTTTCTATTGCTGCTAACCACGATAGGATCACAAGCCGACGAGACTGACTGGGTGAACATGACGAATAAGGAGTTGCATGATAAATTTTAGCAAATGATGAGTGGACAGGTGCAAGATGTGCTAAACAGATTTGAAGAGGCCATGGAGAAGATAGATGGCATGGAGAAGACATTCGAAACAAAGCTCGATAACAAGTTTAATGAAATGCTCGCGCGTCTTCCGCCACCACCACCGGCTGCACCTAACGCACCTCTACAACAACAACAACAACAACAACAACAACAGCAGCAACAACAACAACAACAACAATGTCGCCTTCCAAATCAAGTGGGGCGAGCACAGCATGTTCCCATTGACCCTGGGAAAAATTATGGTGCCGCTGTTGATGCTTTTGTAGCACCTGCTACTACTGCAGAGGTGGAGGACCATTACGAGGATGAGTTTGATCAAAATCAGAACTACGTGCAACCACCACCACCACCAGGTCGTCCTCAGGTATATCATCACAATGGTAGGGCTGCACCACTACTTGAGGTACGAGATCATGACCTTTTTCCTAAACTTAAGTTGAATATTCCACCATCTGAGGGTAGATATGTTCCTGATATATATCTTACTTGGGAGTTAGAAACTGAACAATGTTTTACATGTTTACAATATCCCGAGGAGAGACGTGTTCCTGCTGCTGTTTGTGCTTTCACTAGTTTTGCATGTGTTTGGTGGTCTGAAAATTGTAGATTATATCCTATTCCAACTACTTGGGCTGCTTTGAAACCTGTTATGCGTACTCGTTGGGTTCCACCATATTATCAGCGTGAATTACTTCAAAAATTGCAGCGTTTAAGACAAGGAAAAAATTTGGTAGAAGAATATTATCAGGAGTTACAAATTGGCATGATTAGATGTGGTATTGTTGAGGAGAATGAAGCTATGCTTGCACATTTTATGGGTGGATTAAATAGAGAGATTCAGACCATTCTAGAGTATAAGGAGTATAATAATATCACTTGTTTATTCCATCTTGCTTGTAAAGCTGAACATGAAGTGCAGGATCGACAGGCATTGGCGCGAACTAACTTTTCTGCAGGTCGATCTTAATCATGAACACCACATACATCCTCTACTTCCACTGCACCAGCACCTCCATCAGGTGCCAGCTCCAGCTGTGATACAAGAAAGCAGGCACAACCACCACTATCTGCCAAGAGCACACCTGTTGTGTAACACCCTCGATGCGACTATAGCTCCCACGTGTCGAGGCACGACTTAGAGACATAATCGCATTGAAGGCATATGTCGCAAGTTAGGCAATCTTCACAACATCCCATGTAATATAAATAATAAAGGGGAGAAAACATAGTTGGCTTACACTCGCCACGTCAATCAAGAACATAAATAACATTACATCATCCAAACACTCATGGCCCGACTACGGCGCCAAAATAAAAGAGAACCCAACATGCGACATGGTCCCGATCACCCCCAACTGGGCACCACTACTGATCATCAGGAAAGGAAACATAGTAACGTTGAGAGTCCTCGTCGAACTCCCACTTGAGCTCAAACGCGTCTCCTGGAGCGGAATCATCAGGCCCTGCATCTGGTGTAATAGTAATCTGTGAGCCACAGGGACTCAGCAATCTCGCACCCTCGCGATCAAGACTATTTAAGCTTATAGGTAAGGCAAGGTAAAATATGTGGAGCTGCAGCAAGAGACTAGAAAGTATGGTGGCTAACTTATTCGCAAAAGAGAGCGAGAAGAGGAGGCAAAGCACGAGTGAGAAACTAGAGAGCAACCTGCGCAAACATTACTCCAACACCGTGTCCACTTCTCGGACTCCACCGAGAAGAGGCCATCACGGTAACACACTCAGTTGATTCATTTTAATTAAGTTAAGGTTCAAGTTATCTACAACCGGACATTAACAAATTGCCATCTGCCCATAACCGCGGGCACGGCTTTCAAAAGTTCAAATCGCTGCAGGGGAGTCCCAACTTAGCCCATGACAAGCTCTCACGGTCAACGAAGGAATAGACCTCCTCCCAAGACGTTCCGATCAGACTCGGTATCTCGGTTCTTCAAGACACTTCGACAGGTTAAAACAAGACCAGCAACACCGCCCGAATGTGCCGACAAATCCCGATAGGAGCTGCACATATCTCGTTCTCAGGGCACACTCAGATTGTCTTAGGTATGGGTAGGCCAGCCCAGAGTTGCTCCTGGTGGCCACCGGCAGCTGACAGGTGGACCAACACTCAGAGGAGCACTGGCCCAGGGGTGTTTAAAATAAGATGACCCTCGGGCTCCGGAAACCCAAGGGAAAAAGAGGCTAGGTGGCAAAAGGTAAAACCAAGGTTGGGCATTGCTGAAAAAGCTTTAATCAAGGCGAACTATCAAGGGGTTCCCATTATAACCCAACCGCGTAAGGAACGGAAAATCCGGGAACATAACACCGATATGACGGAAACTAGGGCGGCAAGAGTGGAACAAAACACTAGGCGAGAGGCCGAGCCTTCCACCCTTTACCAAGTATATAGATGCATTAAAATAAAATGGCAATATAATGATATCCCAACAAGTAAATAAATGTTCCAACAAGGAACGGCCTCCAATCTTCACCTACAACTAGCAACGCTATAAGAGGGGCTGAGCAAAGCGGTAACATAGCCAATCAACGGTTTGCTAGGACATGGTGGGTTAGAGGTTTGACATGGTAATTTGGGAGGCTTGAAAGCAAGTGGTAGGCATCGTAGCATTGGCATAGCAAAAGAGCGAGCAAACTAGCATAGCAAAGATAGTAGTGATTTCGAGGGTATGATCATCTTGCCTGCAAAGTTGTCAGAGTTGACTAGATCCTCGAAAGAAAACTCAACGGGCTCCTCGTTAGCGAACTCGTCTCCCGGCTCTACCCAAACAAGACAAACAAGCAACAAGGAAACAATCAACCACGTGCAAGGATCAAACAAAATGATGCAATGATAATATGCTATGCGGGATGCGATGCGGGATGCATATGCAAGATATGACAGGGAATGGATGAACCTGGCCTCAACTTGTGAATCCAAGTGTGCCACTGGAAAGATGAGATGAAATCGCTTGAAAACGATATAAAGAATACCGGAATCGGAGTTACGGTTTGGAAATGGCAAGCGATTCAAATAAGACACCGGTCTGCGATTTACAGCAAGTAGCCATCTAAATGTAGTGAGATGAACATGCTACAGAACCCAAACATGACAACAAAATACATGGAAGGGATGCATTCACGATGCCTAACAAAAGTCTAGCACTGAGCTATGGCCAATTCATCCATTAACAGGTTCAGACAAGTATGGCAAAAATGCATATGGCAAACAGGTTTCAGACTTAGTGAAATTAACACTTGTCTGGAAATTCAGATCAGGTAGCACTCTTCGGAGCAACAAAACTACATGCTACAGGACCTGAACATGGCAAAGTAAAGCATGGCATGGAGCTACTCAAATAGCTTAACAAAAGCCCCTTAGTGACCTTGAGCCAAAAAGGACCAGAAAATACAATTGCAAGCATGTGAACATGGCAAAAACATAATCAGTTCTCAGACTTGGTGAAAACTAGAGCATGCTGAAAACAGATTTCAAGTAGGCATGTTTACGAGCTTGATGCACTCAATACGGAGCAAATCATGATAAACTAAGCATACGTCCATCAAGAACACACAAAATTCAAGCTAGACATGGCAAGAACAATAGCATAGCATGCACGGATCAACTACAACATCATCGGCAAAATTGCAAACAAGTTGACAATCTGCCCAGATTCACAAAGTAGCAAAAGTAGAGCTCGATTGACTCAAGCTAGGGTGCTCCATAATTGCAAACAAAGACATGGATGTATAGAGAACTACAAGATTAACAAAACATCCTTACTGATCATCCTCAAAAGAGGCACGGATCGCTAGGATACCACATGAACATATGGCAATATGAAATAAACAACTCAAGGACTTAGTGGAAATGCTAAGTCCCTGAAATCAGAATTACCAAGTGCACCACTTTGCAAGCTTGTGCTAGTCACCACACACATCACAAAAATACATGGGTTGCACCTCTGGAAAGATGACAAAACCCTTTACAAAACATATGTAGAGCATCAGGGCATAGCATGCACACAATAATCATGGCAAAAATGACAAAAAACCTAAATGGAGTAGCAGATCTGACAATTATCTCAAGTATCCCTCTTCTAACAGCATTTCGGGCATCAAGATGAACTCAAATGAAAATGATGCAATGGAATGAAATGATGTACTCTCTGAGATGAATATTTTGATATGCTATATGCATGAATCGGAGCTACGGATGCAAAGTTACGAGGCTATGAACATGAGCACTTGGATCTGGAATTTTTGGGACTTAGAGGAAAAATCAATCCCGAGATAAAAGTCAACGGAGCACGAAAGTCGAGGCGGTGGCGGGTCTCGCCGGAGCCGGCCGGGACTTCGCCGGAGAGGGGGCGGGGCGGCGGACGGCGGAGATGGCCGGAGAGGGAGCCACGAGGCTCGGGCGCGGCGAGGCCGTCGAGGTGGCCGCGGTGGCGCCTAGTGCTGCGGGGCGGCGAAGGTGGGCCGGCGACGAGGTGCTCCGGCCACCGGGCGGCGGGGCAGCCGGTGGCGCGCGGCGGCGCTGCTCCGGGCGCGGGCGGCGCTCGGGGAAGAAGGAGGTGGCGGCGGCGGGGTGGATCTGGGCCGCGGGGGCCGGATCTAGGCTCACGGGCCGCGGCGGCGCGCGGGGTCGGCGACGGTGACGTGGCAGGCGGCGGTTGGCCGTGGAGATGCGTCCGGTCAGGGCGGATGTGTCCGGCCGGCGCGGGTAGAATTTTAGGGTTTTCGGGGGGAGAAGCAGATCCGGATTCTGAGGGGTCTTTAAATAGGCATAGAGGGAGCTAGGAGAGTCCAAACGAGGTGCGGTTTTCGGCCATGCGATTGTGATCGAACAATCTAGAAGATGGAGAAGGCTTAGGTGGGTTTTGGGCCAAATTGGAAGGGTGTTGGGCTGCAACACACACGAGGCCTTTTCGGTCCCTCGGTTAACCGTTGGAGTATCAAACGAAGTCCAAATGATACGAAACTTGACAGGTGGTCTACCGGTAGTAAACCAAGGCCGCTTGGCAAGTCTCAGTCCAATCCGGAAATGTTTAATCCCCACACACGAAAGAAAGGTAGAAATGGCCACCGAAGGAGAACAAAGCGCCGGAATGCAAAACGGACAACGGGGAAAAGGCTCGGATGCATCAGACGAACATGTATGCAAATGAAATGCACATGATGACATGATATTCAAATGCATGACACGCAAGCAATGACAAGGCAACAACAGCGAATAACTGCATGACACCTGGCACATCGGTCTCAGGGCGTTACATGTCGGGCCTGCGCAGAGCTCTTCTTCTTCCATGGCATCAACAGGGCACACAAGTGATATTATTTGTTGTCGTTGTAAGGGAAGAGGATATTTTGCGAGAGAATGCAAATCTCAGCATGTGATGATTGCTACTGAGGATGGTGGGTATGAGTCCGCTAGTGACTATGATGAGGAGACTTTGGCTCTTATTACACATGAAAACGGTGGAGATGATTCTGATCATGAGACGCAATACATGGCTGCTGAAGATGGTGATAGGTATGATTGTTTAGTTGCTCAACGTGTTTTGTGTGTGCAGGTTACACAAGCTGAGCAAAATCAGAGGCATAATTTGTTCCATACAAAGGGAGTTGTGAAGGAACGTTTCTATTCGCGTCATCATAGATGGAGGGAGATGCAACAACATGGCTAGCATGGAGATGGTGGAGAAGCTATCTCTCACCACAAGACCAGATCCACATCCTTACTACATCCAATGGTTAAGCAACAGCGGCAAGGTTAAGGTAACATGTACTGTTCGTGTGCATTTTAGTATCTCTACATATGCTGATTATATTGACTGTGATGTAGTACCCATGCAAGCATGCTCCTTATGACTTGGTAGACCATGGCAATTTGATAAAAATTATGTACACCGTGGTAGAAATAATCAGTATACTATTGTTCATCAGGATAGCCATATTACTTTGCTTCCTATGACTCCTGATTCCATTTTGAAAGATGATATTAATAGAGCTAATAAAGCAAAACAGGAAAAAATAAGAGTGAAAATCAGATTGTGGCAAAAGAATTTGAGCAACAAATGAAGCATAATAATAAACCATCTAGTGTTGCTTCTGAAATTAAATTGAAAAGTGCATGTTTACTTGCCACAAAATCTGATATTGATGAGCTAGATTTCAGCAAATCTGTTTGCTATGCTTTTGTGTGCAAAGAGGCATTATTTTCATTCGAGGACGTGTCTTCCTCTTTGCCCCAGCTGTCACTCACATTTTGCAGGAGTTCGCTGACGTCTTTCCACAAGACGTGCCACCGGGATTACCACCTATTCAAGGGATTGTGATAGAGGCGAAGGTGTCCCGATGTTCTGATGAGATGGTGGCTATCGTTTTCTATGGGAGTCGACCTTGAGATCCGACTACGAACGTGCGAGACGTCGCGCCTTAGCAATCGCTAAACCAACTTCCGAGCGGTTATTGACCATGCTGGAGCACGATCAACCTGACCACGAGGGTCTGATTCCTGCGAGCAAACAATGAACAAGCAAGAAACTGAGATTGCAATCTGGATATTGTGAATATAAGATGAAAACTTTATTGATCAAGGTGGGGTTCTGTGACGCCTTGGTCTGGTCGTTGAACACAAACGAAGTACGCGAAGTTGCAGCTATGCCGAACTTTTAATCTAAATAAAGCACAAAGTCTAAACGATGCCCTAAGGGTTGTATATATGGAGGAGAGAGGGGTAATTTTGTGGCCCTTGGTGGAGGGGTCCGAAACCAACCCTAACTCTTGTTTCCCCACACATACGGACTATAAAAACAACCTATACTTAAGTACTTCGAAAATACATGGGCCTGGCCCAATAATAAGGTCACGCAGCACCTAGAATAGCCTCTGGACGAAATTTATGAAGTGGCATCTTGTATATTTCGTCCAAGGCTTCATGCACTCATTATGGTAGCTTCAGAGTCCTGGAATCATCACTTGTAACTCCGTTCTTGCTCCCCTTGCACATACCATCATCTCCATGCTTGAACTTGCTCCAAGGTTCATCTTTCTTGTCCAAGCTAGGCCCTTCATTTGTAATCAAAACAAATGTATCCAATTTAGGCAGCATCATATTCTCATGAACATTAGAATCGTTACCAAGAAACGAAAGTACCTGATAATTCAATTGGCGTGCGCGAACTCTAGTAATTGGTCCAGTATGTATAACAGCAGGGGCTGTGGGTGTAACAATGATATTGATGTCCTCATCATCCTCCCCTTCTTGAAATGAAGTCGTCCTCGACGAAAGCTCATCTTCCTCACCCAAATAAGGCTTCAAATCTGCAATGTTAAAAGTGGGACTAACCCCAAAATCTGCAGGCAGCTCAAGTTTATATGCATTATCATTTATTTTTTCTAACACCTTAAAAGGACCATCAGCACGTGGCATTAACTTTGATTTGCGCAAATTACGAAATCTATCCTTACGCAAATGTAACCAAACAAGATCTCCAGGTGCAAACACAACATGTTTTCTACCCTTATCTCCAGCAAGTTTATATTTAGCATTCATACGCTCAATGTTTTCCTTAGTTAACTCATGCATTTTTAAAATCAATTCAGCACGTTCTTTAGCATCAAAATTAACCTTCTCCGAAGATGGAAGAGGCAACAAATCAATAGGTGCACGAGGTAGGAAACCATACACAATTTCAAAAGGGCACATCTTAGTAGTAGAATGCAATGAACGATTATAAGAAAATTCAATATGAGGCAAGAATTCTTACCACATTTTCTTGTTATTCTTCAAAATAGCCCTAAGTATAGTAGACAATGTTGTATTGACTACTTCAGTTTGTCCATCAGTTTGGGGGTGACAAGTAGTACTAAAAGCAGTTTAGTCC
This sequence comes from Triticum urartu, assembly GCF_003073215.2. Taxonomy (NCBI): domain Eukaryota; kingdom Viridiplantae; phylum Streptophyta; class Magnoliopsida; order Poales; family Poaceae; genus Triticum; species Triticum urartu. The sequence continues at coordinate 214,347,352 of NC_053023.1, read as the reverse complement.
CCAACTTAGCCCATAAACATCTCCAAAAGTGGCTAAGAAATTTAGTATCACGATATAAAACAATAGTATTTGGCACACCATGCAAGCGAATAATTTCACGAAAGAACAAATCAGCAACATTAACAGCATCATCACTTTTATGACATGGTATAAAGTGTGCCATTTTCGAGAACCTATCCACGACAACAAATATGCTATCCCTCCCCTTCTTTCTTCGAGGTAAATCTAAAACAAAGTCCATAGATATATCCTCCCAAGGAACACTAGGTACAGGCAAAGGCATATATAAACCATGAGGATTGAGTCGCGACTTAGCATTTTGTCATGTAGTGCAGCGAGCAACAAAACGCTCAACATCCCGTCTCATCTTTGGCCAAAAGAAATGTGTAGCAAGTATATCCTCCGTCTTCTTGACGCCAACGTGTCCCATTAGCCTCCTCCATGTGCCTCCTGCAACAACAAAAGACGAACGGAGCTAGCTGGAATGCATAGCTTGTTAGCACGAAGCACAAATCCATCGTTAAGAACGAACTTGTTCCAAGTTCTCCCTTCCTTACAATTCTGCAATACATCTGTAAATTCAGCATCATGCACATATTGTTCTTTGATGGTCTCCAACCAAATATTTTAAAGTCAAGTTGTGAAAGCATAGTATAACGACGAGACAATGCATCAGCAATAACATTTTCTTTACCCTTCTTGTGTTTAATGACATAAGTGAAAGTCTCAGTGAATTCAACCCATTTAGCATGTCTACGGTTCAGTTTTGCTTGACTTTTAATGTGTTTCAGAGATTCATGATCAGAATGTATAACAAATTCCTTGGGCCATAAATAATGTTGCCATGTTTCTAAGGTCCGAACAAGAGCATATAATTCTTTATCATAAGTAGAATAGTTCAGACTAGGCCCACTCAATTTTTCAGAAAAGTATGCAACAGGTTTGCCATCTTGTAATAACACACCTCCTAATCCAATTCCACTAGCATCACATTCAAGCTCAAAACTCTTATTAGAATCAGGAAGTTGGAGTAAAGGAGCATGTGTCAACTTATCTTTCAATACCGTGAAGGCTTCTTCCTATGCGGTACCCCAAACAAAATGCACATCCTTCTTTGTAAGCTCGTTGAGAGGTGCACCAATGGTGCTGAAATCTCTCACAAAACGCCTATAGAAACCAGCGAGGCCAAGGAAAATCCTCACTTGTGTGACCGTTTTGGGCTGCGGCCAACTCTCAATGGCTTCAATCTTGGCTTTATCAACTTCAATTCCCTGTAGAGTAACAACATAGCCAAGAAAAGATACTCGGTCGGTGCAAAAGGTGCACTTTCCAAGGTTACCAAACAAACGTGCATCACGTAGAGCAATAAAAATAGCACGTAAATGTTCCAAATGTTCCTCCAAAGATTTGCTATAAATCAATATGTCGTCAAAATAAACTACCACAAATCGTCCAATGAAAGCACGTAAAACTTCGTTCATTAATCTCATGAAAGTACTAGGTGCATTAGTTAACCCAAAAGGCATGACTAACCACTCATATAATCCAAACTTAGTTTTAAATGCTGTTTTCCATTCATCTCCCAATTTCATACGAATTTGATGGTATCCACTACACGAATCAACTTTGGAGAATATTGTAGAGCCACTCAATTCATCAAGCATATCATCTAGCCTAGGAATAGGATGGCGATAACCAATAGTAATATTATTTATGCCTCTACAATCAACGCACATACGCGACATACCATCCTTTTTCGGCACTAAAATGATAGGAACAACACAAGGACTAAGGGATTCACGTATATAACCTTTGTCGAGCAGTTCTTGTACTTGACGCATAATCTCCTTCGTCTCCTCTGGATTGGTACAGTATGGTGCACGGTTGGGTAATGATGCACCGAGAATTAAGTCAATTTGATGCTCAATCCCTCGAATAGGTGGTAATCCCGGTGGCACGTCTTGTGGAAAGACATCAGCGAACTCCTGCAAAATGTTAGTGACAACAGGAGGCAAAGAGGAAGGCACATCCTTGAATGAAAATAAAGCCTCTTTGCACACAAAAGCATAGCAAACAGATTTGCTAAAATCTAGATCATCAATATCAGATTTGGTGGCAAGTAAACATGCACTTTTCAATTTAATTTCAGAAGCAACACTAGATGGTTTATTATTAGGCTTCATTTGTTGCTTAAATTGTTTTGCCACAATCTGATTTTCTCTCTTATTTTTCTCCTGTTTTGCTTTATTACCTCTATTAATATCATCTTTCAAAATGGAATCAGGAGTCATAGGAAGCAAAGTAATATTTTTATCCTTATGAACAAGAGTATACTGATTGTTTCTACCATGGTGTAAAGAATTTTTATCAAATTGCCATGGTCTACCAAGTAATAAGAAACATGCTTGCATATGTACCACATCACAATCAACATAATCAGCATATGTAGAGATACTAAAATGCACACGAACAGTACGTGTTACCTTAACCTTGCCGCTATTGTTGAACCATTGGATGTAGTGAGGATGTGGATGTGGTCTTGTGGTGATAGATAGCTTCTCCACCATCTCCATGCTAGCCAAGTTATTGCAGCTCCCTCCATCTATGATGACGTGAACAGAACGTTCCTTCACAACTCCCTTTGTATGGAGCAAATTATGCCTCTGATTTTGCTCGGCTTGTGTAACCTGCACACTCAAAACAAGTTGAGTAACTAGACATTCATACCCGTCAGCATCTTCAGTAGCCATGTATTGCGTCTCATGATCAGAATCATCTCCACCGTATTCTTTATGTGTAATAAGAGCCAAAGTCTCCTCATCATAGTCACTAGCGGACTCATACCCACCATCCTTAGTAACAATCATCACACGCTGAGATTTGCATTCTCTCGCAAAATATCCTCATCCCTTACAACAACGACAAATAATATCACTTATGTGCCATGTTGATGCCATGGCAGAAGAAGAGCTCTGTGCAGGCCCGACAGGTGTGCTCTTGGCAGATAGTGGTGGTTGTGCCTGCTTTCTTGTATCACGGCTAGAGGTGGCACCTAATGGAGATGCTGGTGCAGTGGAAGTAGAGGATGCACATGGTGTCCATGATGAAGATCGACCTATAGAAAAGTTAGTTTGCGCCAATGCCTGTCGATCCTGCACTTTACATTCAGCTTTACAAGCAAGATGGAATAAACGAGTGATATTAGTATACTCCTTATACTCTAGAATAGTCTGAATCTCTCTATTTAATCCACCCATAAAACATGCAAGCATAGCTTCATTCTCCTCAACAATACCACATCTAATCATGCCAGTTTGTAATTCCTGATAATATTCTTCTACAGAATTTTTTCCTTGTCTTAAACGCTGCAATTTTTGAAGTAATTCACGTTGATAATATGGTGGAACCCAACGAGTACGCATAGCATTTTTCAAAGCAGCCCAAGTAGCTGGAATAGGATATAATCTACAATGCTCAGACCACCAAACACATGCAAAACTAGTGAAAGCACAAACAGCAGTAGGAACACGTCTCTCCTCGGGATATTGTAAACATGTAAAACGTTGTTCAGTTTCTAACTCCCAAGTAAGACATATATCAGGAACATATCTACCCTCAAATGGTGGAATATTCAATTTCAATTTAGGAAGATGGTCATGATCTCGTACCTCATATGTTTGTGCAGCCCTACCGTTGCGATGATATACCTGAGGACGACCTGGTGGTGGTGGTGTTGGTGGTAGCACGTAGTTCTGATTTTGATCAACCTTATCCTCGTAATGGTCCTCCACCTCTGTAGTAGCAGCATGAGCTACAAAAGCATCAACAGTGGCACCAGAATTTTGCCAGGGTCAATGGGAACGCGCTGTGCTCGTCCCACTTGATTTGGAAGGCAACATTGTTGTTGTTGTTGTTGTTGTTGTAGAGGTGCATTAGGTGCAGCCGGTGTTGGTGGTGGAAGACGCGCGATCAATTCATTAAACTTGTTATCGAGCTTTGTTTCGAACGCCTTCTCAAAGCCATCTATCTTCTCCATGGCCTCGTCAAATCTATTTAGCACATCTTCCACCTGTCCACTCATCATTTGCTGAAACTTATCATGTAACTCTTTGTTTGTCATGTTCTCCCAGTCAGTCTCGTCGACTTGTGATCCTGCCATGGTTAGCAGCAATAGAAACACACAAGAATATGATCCTACAGACTACTAGGAAGTGGTGGTGATTGTCTGGTTGACAGTCACAAATCCGTCAAGCGAATCTAAAATTCTTACCAGTTCTTACCAAGCAGCAGGCGGTGATCGGCAACCGTCGTAGTCAACACTCTCAAAGCTTGGATAGGGCGATTACCAGGGAGAGTCGAACGCACGATGTAGATGTATGTGGAGCTGGGAAGGCTTATAATATGGTAGCAAAAAGGGTCAACAATAATCAATTCAGAGATGCAAAGTTGAATAAGCGCTCAACGACGGTACTATGCTGGTCCTAGGCTAGACCGTGCTAGAGACGAAAGCCTAGAACACTAACAAAATCACAACGCTGCACGTAAACAAGGGAGGAGCACGCTCTGAATTTTTTTTCCACTTTTTTTCAGTTTGGAACTATTTTGCTTCTGCGGATGGCTCGAAAGTTGGGGAGTTCTACTCTGTCACGACTCGGAGTATCGCATGATCTGGAAGTCAAAAACAAAGCAACAATTACTGGACTCGGACTAGGACTGGTGGCGGAGATGAATCTGGCGGAATCTCAGACTGGTGGCGACGATGAATATGGTGGAAATCAGACTGGTGGCGGATATATGTTGCAGGTGAACTCGGATTGGCGTGATGGCGGCGGATATGTGGTGGCGTATATGGACTCGGCTTGGTGGTGAATATGTGGCGATGAATATGGCAGCAGCGATGATGATGATGCGGTGGTGATATATGGCAGCGGCGACGTGACAACCTGTGAACAGAACTCGAAACTCTAAAGGACTAGACCCTAAGACCAGCAAGTTGACACGACGATGCAACCGCAAATTCAACAAAGCAAATACAGAAAAGATTATGCCAAGGCTCGGATTGGTTCGGATAGGATGAATTAACCCTAATTTTTTTTGGCTTTTTCGTGGACTATAGGTACGAAGAACAGACTCGATCTAAACTATGAAAAACTGTGAAATCTCACCGAGCAACCTGGAAATCTGATACCACTTGATAGAGGCGAAGGCGTCCCGATGTTTCGATGAGTTGGTGGCTATCGTTTTCTGTGGGAGTCGACCTTGACGATACGACTACGAACGTGCGAGACGTCGCGCCTTAGCAATCACTAAACCAACTTCTGAGGGGTTATTGACCACGCCGGAGCACGATCAACCTGACCACGAGGGTCTGTTTCCTGCAAGCAAACAAAGAACAAGCAAGAAACTGAGATTGCAATCTGGATATTGCGAATATAAGATGAAAACTTTATTGATCAAGGTGGGGTTCTGTGACGCCTTGGTCTGGTCGTTGAACACAAACGAAGTACGCGAAGTTGTAGCTATGCCGAACTTTTAATCTAAACAAAACCCAAAGTCTAAACGATGCCCTAAGGGTTGTATATATGGAGGAGAGAGGGGGAATTTCTTGGCCCCTGGTGGAGGGGTCCGAAACCAACCCTAACTCTTGTTTCCCCACACATACGGACTCTAAAAACAGCCTATACTTAAGTACTTCGAAAATACATGGGCCAGGCCCAATAATAAGGTCACGCAGCACCTAGAATAGCCTATGGACGAAATTTATGAAGTGGCATATTGTATATTTCGTCCAAGGGTTCATGCACTCATTATGGTGGTTTTAGAGTCCTGGAATAATAACTTGTAACTCCGTTCTTGTTCCCCTTGTGCATGCCATCATCTCCATGCTTGAAATTGCTCCAAGGTTCATCTTTCTTGTCCAAGCTAGGCCCTTCATTTGTAAGCAAAACAAATGTATCCAATTTGGGCAGCATCATATTCTCATGAACATTAGAATCGTTACCAAGAAATGAAAGTACCTGATAATTCAATTGGCGTGCGCGAGCTCTAGTAATTGGTCCAGTATGTATAACAGCAGGGGCTGTGGGTGTAATAATGGTATTGATGTCCTCATCAGATTGAGCATCAAATTGACTTAATTCCCGGTGCATCACTACCCAACCATGCACCATACCGTACCAATCCAGAGGAGACGAAGGAGATTATGCATCAAGTACAGGAGCTGCTCGACAAAGGTTATATACGTGATTCTCTTAGTCCTCGTGATGTTCCTATTATACTTGTGCCTAAAAAGGATGGTACGTCGCGTATGTGTGTTGATTGTAGAGGCATTAATAATATTACTATTCGTTATCGTCATCCTATTCCTAGGCTAGATGATATGCTTGATCAATTGAGTGGCTCTACAATATCCTCCAAAGTTGATTTGCGTAGTGGACACCATAAAATTCGTATGAAATTGGGAGATGAATGGAAAACAGCATTTAAAACTAAGTTTGGATTATATCAGTGGTTAGTCATCCCTTTTGGGTTAACTAATGCTCCTAGTACTTTCATGAGACTAATGAACGAAGTTTTACATGATTTCATTGGATGGTTTGTGCTAGTCTATTTTGATGATATACTGATTTATACCAAATCTTTGGAAGAACATTTGAAACATGTACGTGTTGTTTTTATTGCTCTACAGGATGCATGTTTGTTTGGTAACCTTGGGAAGTGCACCTTTTGCACCGACCGAGTATCTTTTCTTGGCTATGTTGTTACTCCACAGGGAATTGAAGTTGATAAAGCCAATATTGAAGCTATTGAGAGTTGGCCGCAGCCCAAAACGGTCACACAAGTGAGGAGTTTTCTTGGTCTCGCTAGATTCTATAGGCGTTTTGTGAGAGATTTCAGCACCATTGCTACACCTCTCAATGAGCTTACAAAGAAGGATGTGCCTTTTGTTTGGAGTACCACACAGGAAGAAGCCTTCACGGTATTGAAAGATAAGTTGACACATGCTCCTTTACTCCAACTTCCTAATTTTAATAAGACTTTTGAGCTTGAATGTGATGCTAGTGGAATTGGATTAGGAGGTGTGTTATTACAAGATGGCAAACCTATTGCATACTTTTCTGAAAAATTGAGTGGGCCTAGTCTGAATTATTCTACTTATGATAAAGAATTATATGCTCTTGTTCGGACTTTAGAGACATGGCAACATTATTTATGGCCTAAAGAATTTGTTATACATTCTAATCATGAATCTTTGAAACATATTAAAAGTCAAGCCTAACCGAATCGTAGACATGCTAAATGGGTTGAATTCATTGAGACTTTCCCTTATGTTACTAAACACAAGAAGGGTAAAGAAAATGTTATTGTTGATGCATTGTCTCGTCACTATACTATGCTTTCACAACTTGACTTCAAAATATTTGGTTTGGAGACCGTCAAAGATCAATATGTGCATGACGCTGATTTTAAAGATGTAATGCAGAATTGTAAAGAAGGAAGAACATGGAACAAGTTTGTCGTTAATGATGGATTTGTGTTCCGTGCTAACAAGCTTTGCATTCCAGCTAGCTCCGTTCGTCTTTTGTTGTTGCATGAGGTGCATGGAGGAGGACTAATGGGACACTTTGGTGTGAAGAAGACGGAGGACGTACTTGCTACACATTTCTTTTGGCCAAAGATGAGACAGGATATTGAGCGTTTTGTTGCTCGCTGCACTACATGTCAAAAAGCTAAGTCACGACTCAATCCTCATGGTTTATATATGCCTTTGCCTGTACCTAGTGTTCCTTGGGAGGATATATCTATGGACTTTGTTTTAGGTTTACCTGGAACAAAGAAAGGGAGGGATAGCATATTTGTTGTCGTGGATAGGTTCTCGAAAATGGCACACTTTATACCATGTCATAAAAGCGATGATGTTGTTAATGTTCCTGATTTGTTCTTTCGTGAAATTATTTGCTTGCGTGGTGTGCCAATACTATTGTTTCAGATCATGATACTAAATTTCTTAGCCACTTTTGGATATGTTTATGGGCTAAGTTGGGGACTAAACTGCTTTTTAGTACTACTTGTCACCCCCAAACTGATGGACAAACTAAAGTAGTCAATAGAACATTGTCTACAATGCTTTGGGCTGTTTTGAAGAATAATAAGAAAATGTGGGAAGAATGCTTGCCTCATATTGAATTTGCTTATAATCGTTCATTGCATTCTACTACTAAGATGTGCCCTTTTGAAATTGTGTATGGTTTCCTACCTCGTGCACCTATTGATTTGTTGCCTCTTCCATCTTCGGAGAAGGTTAATTTTGATGCTAAAGAATATGCATAATTGATTTTAAAAATGCATGAGTTAACTAAGGAAAACCTTGAGCGTATGAATGCTAAATATAAACTTGCTGGAGATAAGGGTAGAAAACATGTTGTGTTTGCACCTGGAGATCTTGTTTGGTTACATTAGTGTAAGGATAGATTTCCTAATTTGTGCAAATCAAAGCTAATGCCCCGTGCTGATGGTCCTTTTAAGGTGTTAGAGAAAATAAATGATAATGCATATAAAATTGAGTTTCCTGTAGATTTTGGGGTTAGTCCGACTTTTATCATTGCAGATCTACATCATGGACATCAATACCATTGTTACACCCACAGCCCCTACTGCTATACATACTGGACCAATTACTAGAGCTCGCGCATGCCAATTGAATTATTAGGTACTTTAGTTTCTTGGTAATGATTCTACTCTTCATGAGAATATGATGCTGCCTAAATTGGATACATTTGTTTTGCTTACAAATGAAGGGCCTAGCTTGGACAAGAAAGATGAACCTTGGAGCAAGTTCAAGCATGGAGATGATGGCATGCGCATGGGGAACAAGAACGGAGTTACAAGTGATGATTCCAGGACTTTGAAGCCACCATAATGAGTGCATGAAGCCTTGGACGAAATATACAAGATGCCACTTCATAAATTTTGTTAAAAGGCTATTCTAGGTGCTACGTCACCTTACTTTTGGGCCAGGCCCATGTAATTTCAAAATACTTGATTATAGGCTGTTTTTAGAGTCCGTATGTGTGGGGAAACAAGAGTTAGGGTTGGTTTCGGACCCCTGCTCCAATGGCCACGAAATTCCTCCCTCTCTCCTCCATATATACAGCCCTTAGGGTATCCTTTAGACTTTGGATTTTGTTTAGATTAAAAGTTCGCCATAGCTGCAACTTCGCGTACTTCGTTTGTGTTCAACGACCAGACCAAGACGTCACAGAACCCCAGCTAGATCAATAAAGCTTTCATCTTATATTCGCAACATCCAGATTGCAATCTCAATTTCTTGCTTGTTCCTCGTTTGCTCGCAGGAAACAGACACTCGTGGTCAGGTTGATCGTGCTCCGGCGTGGTCATAAACCCCTCGGAAGTTGGTTTAGCAATTGCTAAGGCATGAAGTCTCGCACGTTCGTAGTCGGATCGTTAAGGTCGTCTCCCACAGAAAGTGATAACCACCATCTCATCGAAACATCGGGACACCTTATCCTCTATCATCTCCCCTCCCTTTGGGAAGATCCGACCTTGGATCGAAATCCTCATCACCATGTGATGCAGAGCATCCCAAGGTCATCCCCATGGACCCAACTACATCTCGTATGACACCTCTTGGACCCATGACACGAGCACGTACAAGAGCTCTTGAAACCGAGGTGACATCTCTCCTCTCACAATTCCACTTTGATGCACATGAGACATGGCTACTACCTCATACGGACACTTTGTGCATGCTCAGGTATCATGGAGAAGCTAAGGAGCAAGGAGAAGAGGAAGAGGAAGGTGGATGTGACGATGATGAAGAAGAAGTGATGAAGAGGAAGCTATAGGCTCCGGACGACTGGCCAGGACTGGACGTCCGACGATCTCTAGGCTCCGGACGTCCGACCCAGGCTGGACGGCCGACGCCACCGCACCCGAGCCAAATCTATGGATTTCCGGTACCCAATGAACGACGGACGCCCGGACGTCCGGCCCCGACTGGAAGTCCGACAGAAGACCACCCGAGCCGAATCTACGGACGTTCCATAGGCACCGGACGTCCAGACCCTCGCGAGCCTTCGGATGACCAGTGACTCCCGGACATCCGACACCTGTGTGCTATTTTTGTGTTGGGCCGCAGCCCATGTACCCCCTCACCCCCCTTTTGCACTAAGACTATATATAGACCTCCTATTCCTTCTAGCTAGGGTTAGCAAAGGATTAGCTCATATTTTGTGTGAGAGCTTTGCTCATCCACTTGGTTACCTTCTCCTCGGAGATTCGAGCCTCCTACGGAGAAGATCCCCCAAGCGGATTCAAGACCCCTCTTTAGGGAAGAACATCAAGACCTCCTCACGGAGAAGACTGGTTACCGTGTATCGTCCGTTGTTGACTTCGGATCATGTATCTTCCCCTTTGTACTCGAGGATCTAGCGCATGTGTAACTTGTTCTTGTTAGTTTGAGTGTTCCTCTTGTGTTTCCCTTGTGTTTTCCCTCGTTCCCCTCCTCGTGTTCTTCATGTTCGTCGTGGGATCCGCTCCTATCGTGAAAGATCGGCCTATAGGGTTCCTACCCTACATCATCTTCGTATCATGAGCCACGTTGATCACGATTTCGGAGCCTCCCCGTTGTATTTCTAGCCTTGTTTTTGTTGTTTTTCGTCCTCATTCAACAATTCCCCACAAATATAGCCCCAATTGTTTTGTGATTTGTTAGTGTGTTGAGATTTTGTTGGTTTGGATCCGTGGATTTGCTTTGTTTTGAGTGGATCTAGCTTTTCCCCCTTTCCCCACCCTTTCCATCCACAACACTACTAGGAAAAGGGCTATAGATGAAATTGACACTAATGGCGCACCAGAGAAGTGGTGCGCCACTACTATATACTAATGGCGCACCATGTGGTGATGCGCCATTAGTGTGGAAGACACTAATGGCGCACCAGGCACAAGGTGCGCCACAAGTAACAATTTTTTTTTCATTTTTCCAAACATACTAATGACGCATCCTAGCAAGTGCGCCATTAGTAGTTCTAACTAGTAATGGAGCACCAGCCATGGAGTGCGCCACTACTGTATTTTTATTTATTCTTTTTTGGCAAAAATACTAATGGCGCACTGTTGCAAAGTGCGCCATTACTAGTTTAAACTAGTAATGGCGCACTATGCCACGGTGCGCCATTAGTATATATATATATATATATATATATATATATATATATATATATATATATATATATATATACATAAACACTATTCTGATCACAGGATCAGAATAATATTCTGATCACAACATGAACTTCCCGAGTAACGCGCTTGACCTTCCCCGAGCACTAGGTTGAACTTCAGCTAAAAGGTGTCCAACAAATGGGGCTTGCGATATACCGTTGGATAGCTATGGACATCAGTATCATGACCCAAGTTAAAATTTTGGCAAAATGTAAGGGGTTTAAGAGCACTTTTGAAAACCGTATTTTCTTCATACAAAAAACGTGAATCGTATTTTCGATCGCATTTTTAAACCGTTTATCGGAATGAGGCAAATAATATGGCGTTGGAAAGCTGCTGCAAAACCGCTCCTTCCACATGCTGAAAGTTTTCTCTAATTCCCTACGGTTAAAGAGTAATTTGGAAAATCGTAAAATTTCGTAAACCGAACACCCGAGTTCATATTTTTGACGCCATTTCTAAACAGCTAATCCAATTGAGGCAAATAATATGGCGTTGGAAAGCTTATGAAAATGCGCTAGTTTTTTATGTTAAAAGTGTTTTCTAATTTTGAATGGTTTAAAAGTAATTTAGAAAATGGTACAAGTTCCACTGAGTTCGTATTTTTGAGCTAATTTTTTAACCGTACGTCCAAATGCAGCAAATGGTATGGGGTTGAAAAGCTTGAAGAAATGCGAAACTTTTTTGTATATATTGTTTCTCCTAATTCACTACGGTTTTATGTCAGTTTTGAAAATGGTTAAAAAACTATTTTTCCCGTAATTTCTACAAACTTTATCGGAATGGGGCAAATAATATATTGCTGAAAAGCTACGGAAAATGCGAAACTTTTTCATGTTGATGGTTTTCTCTGATTCCTAGCCGTTTTCAAGTAATTTCGAAAACGGCGGGATCATGCGTTCTGCCTTTATCGCGAAACAGATTCTTCGAAAATGCACCATGTGAAGAACCTTGACTTCTCGGCGCGTGTACCTGAACTTCACTCTGTTTTTCACGTGATTTTTTTGCTCGTAGGTCTCCATCCACTACTCGTAGCTCTCCATCCACTCACCGGAATTGAGCAAGTGATATACCGATAGAAAGCTGCTGTAAGCACTTAACTTTCTCGTGTTGATTGTTTTTTCATACTCGTGACGATTTTAAAAGTTTTTCATCTGAAATTCATTCAGTGTAGTAGGTGAACTTCCTGCTGTTTTTAGTTGAACTTCTGTGACGTATTTTCTTTTGTAATTTTCTCATCCATTCGTCAGTGTTACACAAATGTTATTTCCTTTTATACAAATCTCTCTCACAATAATTTTTTTGACTTTCTTCGACGAAGGATTTGAACTTATAACAACAAAACTTTTTGCCTTTTCTTTTTTGTTCTTTTTTAATACAAAATGCACGCCGTGTATTACATGAACTTCTAGCAGTTATCAACCTGAACTTCTCTCGGTTACATGAAAATATTTGAGTTTTTTTTATGAATTTTTAATCTTATTTTTCTTAATCTTTTTTATGAATTTTGAAGCGCTCTATTTTTAATAGTTGAACTTCTTGTTATTTTATTTTTGAACTTCTTGTTTCCATTCTTTAATAACGAGGAAAAACTGAGTTTTCTATAATCATCGAACTTCTCCATCTTTTTAATATGGACTTCCTGGTATTTTCTTAATCTTTTTATGAAATTTGAAGCGCTCTATTTTTAAAAGTTGAACTTCTTGTTATTTTATTTTTGAACTTCTTGTTTCCATTTCTTTAATAACGAGGAAAATTTGAGGTTTTTATAATCATCAAACTTCTCCATCTTTTTAATATGGACTTCCTGGTTTGTTTCTTTAATCGTATTTTATGAAATAAAATATTTTAAGACACCAAGCAACATTTTTTGTGTGTGTTTTTGCATTGGTTTGTACATTAAACTGCGTCATCTTTAGAAATTGAACTTCTACTTTTTCTTTTTGTTTTCTTTCAACATTTTTAGCATGTCGAACCATGTCATCTTTAGAAATTGAACTTCTCCTTTCTTTTTGTTTTCTTTCAACATTGGTTTACACGTTGTGTACCGCGTCATCTTTAGAAATTGAACTTCTCCTTTTTCTTTTTGTTTTCTTTCAACATTGGTTTACACGTTGTGTACCGCGTCATCTTTAGAAATTGAACTTCTTCCTTTCTTTTTGTTTTCTTGCATGTTTTACCTTCATGTTTAAATTTATTTTGAACTTATTGATATAACACACTTGACCTTCTCGAACACAACATTTTGACCTTCGCAAAACATAAATTAAAGCCAAACTTTTGACTACAGAGCATGTACAATTTTCTCGACTTTTTCAAGAATAAACGTTTAAATCGCCCCGTTAGTTTGACATGAACTTTTGCTGCACATTTTCAAACGCCAGTTTGATTTTTCTACAGGAACACCATCCGTACAAAGAACTATCGATTTAACGAACATATGTGGCTTTCTTAATGAACAAACAAAGAATTACTCTCAAAAAACATCTTCAAGTAACGGGATATGTTCCATGTGACCGGAAAAGCACATCTTATCATTTCTTTTACGACGAACAACATCAAGTTCAAACAAAAAACAAAGACAACAGCACTGCCTAATCTCTCGCAGAAATCTATCTCTCGCACTCAAGCGCACGAACAGCAAACAAACGACGCGGCAGGAGCAAGACGACACGGCCGACAGTTCTACTCCACTGTGCAATGTAGTTTTTTCATCCGGGAGGGGAGGATGGAACATCAGAAGGAAGAAGTTTAGCACGTGGGCAGAGTGAAGGTCATCTTTGGTTGAAGACGAAGGTGGGGAAGAGGTTGGCCAGAGATGTGTGAGGAGGAGGAAGAAATTCGACATCTGGTGGCGGCTCTGACTCCCCTACTCCCGTAGGATGCGAAGTAACAGGAGCTGCGTGTCGTGGCAACGGATGGAGGGTCGTGCCGTGCCGACGAGCGTGAAATGGTGGCAATATGGCCTTGGCGGGATGATGGAGGGGGGGCCGCGCCGGGGAGCACGACGACGGGATGGGTGGACGCCAGAAGATGCGCCGGAGACCGCGGGATTTTTTAAAAATTGGACTTCTTGGTTTGATTCTTTTTGTAACGTCAAAAATCCTAATTTTCAATAAACATTGAACTGCTCCGTTTTTTTAAGTTGAACTTCTTGTATTTTTTGAAAACAAGGAAAATACATTTTTTAAAGAAAAACTTTTTAAAATGTTGGTTTTAATGTTGAGATGTGGAAAATCTTATTCCTTTTTAAAACATCGAACTACTATGTTACTTTAATTTGAACACGATTTTTTTTAGAAACGTGAAAGTCCGTCTTTCTTTTTCTAAATTTTCTTTTTTTTCATCTCTGTACTATGTGTGTTCTCATGGCCGAACTTCAAAGTTTAGTTCCTAGTGAATGTTCTAAGATTGTTTCATGTAAACCATGTAGGGTATCGTTTATCTTCCAAGTTTATGATGAGTTTGACATTGTTTCTTAAAAAAACAAATCAAGAGCAATAGATGATATTCCCAAATGCAATTTTTTATACATGAGCTCATTTTGAATTTACACGAACATTGTTTTGAGTGTCGACTTTCCATTTCTTTTTGCATTTAAATTTTCTCAGTATGCGAACAATATTCTTATGTAAACAAATCAAACCATTCCACAAAAGAGTAAATAAAAAATGAACGCATGGTTAGTGGTTTGTAAATGAAAAATAATTACAAAATATACGCATCAAACCATGAAAAACTAAGTACTTGCTCTTCTAATTACATATGTGATAATAATTTAAGCAATATATAAGCCGTTTGATGGTTTTGTGACAAAGCGGTACATGTCTCTCCACCACACGTTGATTCTATAAAAAATACCTTATCTTCTCATCGTAGCATACACACACCTTTGTCTATAAAAAAATCATATACCTTATCTTCTCATCGTAGCATACACACATCTCCATACCGGATGTTCACCCAAATCCGAAGCAGCTGTAGCTTCTTTCCGAGGTAGAAGAGCACATGCACCAGCAGCATCTCATGCTCACTAGAGTGAAAAACGGAAAGAGTAGACGTTGAATCGACTAGAACTTGGTGGAGAGCCGTGCTAGGACTTCACAGCTTCCAGCATATAGCTGTGGTAGAACTTCACACCTGCCAGCGTATAGCTTTTTGTAGAATTTCATGAAGCCTCTAAACATCTTAAAAGTTAGCTCAATTGACGCACAAGGAAAAAAAATAAACTTTACAACAAATCTTGTTGAATACGCAGACATACAAGCATGCATTATTTTCCTTTACTGCGTTGTCACAGTGCTCGGTCCACACATCTCCTGCACATTTCAATCAGTAAAAAGAGTTAAGTTCAGTTAAGAGAAATTTTGACAGCAGCAACAGTATCAATATGCAGGAGCACGTCAGGGTCGGTTGCGCCTGTAGATATAGTTGAACTTCAGACATGAAAAATAATTAGAAACACAGAAGATAGAACTAGACGAGGGAAGGAATCGATGCTTGATCTGGTTACAATACAATAGTAGGGAACAACACAAAACAGAGATCGAGAAAGAATGCGAACTTGGAGTGTTGATGTGGTGCCCTGAGATGATGAACTCTCCCCTCGTAGAGGTCCATGCGTAGATGTGGCAAGGGACTGGGAGGGGGCCGAACACCAGTCGAGGAGGGAGCTCCATAGGGTGGACGTCTGTGGCAGGGCGGCGACAAGGATTGCCAGGGGGCCGAGCGGATAGGGCGGCCATGGCATTGAGGAGCAGGGGCCCTCCGCCATCAGATTTTTTGGAGGAGATGCTGGCTCGACGGTGTTTGGGGCGGGTGACCAGCAACGGTCGTGTGGAAGAACGGGATCAGTGCCTGAGGGCGCTTCTAGAGCTAGCAGCAGAACACCGTGGTTCGAGTCATGCCTAGTCGTCGGCGCGGGGCTGGCTCGCGGTGACGCACAAGAGGCAGAGGGCCGCCGCGCGTGGCAATGTGTGGTGGGGAATTGGGGGCGGCAGTGGCATGGCGGTCAACGGCGGCGACACAGCGCCCGCGAAGGGCACCCCTGGCCCACTCCGGTCGGGTCCGGCTGGATCCATGCGTGCCGGCGCTCTCGGGGGCGGTAGTTGTGGCGGCTACTAACTGGATGGTGGCAGCGAAGGAGGCGCGCGGGGTGCCGGCGAGGTCTGGGGAGGCGCCGGCATGCCGGGGAGACTAGCCGGGCACCGGCGGGATTCTGTTTGGGACGCGGGGGTTGCGGGAGAAGGGTGGGGCAGCGAGTCGGAGAAGGTGGAGGGGGATCAGGGAAGATCGCAGTCTGATAGCTTTTGGATCTCGGGAAAATCTTGCCCGTGTCCTATATATACAGCGACTGTGATCCAAATAGTTATTCTAATCCTGGTATTAGAATAGTGTTATCCTATATATATATATATATTTACTTTTTTGCAAAACTACTAATGGCGCACGGCCAGGAGGTGCTCCATTAGTATGTTGGGTTACTAATGGCGCATGGCTGTGTGGTGCGCCATTAGTAACCTGGGACCAGCTAGATATTTTGGACAGCCACACCTACACACTCACTTTCCCCATTTCATTCCCTCCACCTCCTTCTCCAAGCTTGTCGGCTGCCTCCTCCTCCTCACCTCATTTGCACCATAGATTCATCAAAATTAAGTGGAGAAATTAACTTTTTTGATAAGTAAGTAATGGGAAAGCTATCTTCATGTTGTAGATCTAGTTTTTTTCTCCCTAGCTCACTCCAACAACGTGCACATGCACTTTTTGTGGCCTAGCTAGATCTATGTATGTTTGTGGTGTTGCATATATGTTTGTGTTTGCAGGTACCGGTATTTGAAATGCGATAGTTGCCAATATTTTGCCGGAATGTTGATTCATTTCCGTTTCGGCGAGAATTTTGGCACTATGCATTCTTTTTGGTCCTATTTTTAGGGAAAGTCATGCCAAATTTTTTCTTGGTTCTAAAATATTGTTTTGCTCTACCCCGCAGGCGACCATGGTCTGCACGATGACCGAAGGCATCGTGAATAGGTTTTTGAGCTCCGCGAAGGCCGAGATGCTTCAAAAGAACGAGACGGAGATAAGATGTCTGTGTCGAAGATGCAAGCTGAAGAGCCTTATTGCGGACCCGGATTCCGGGCAGGTGCAGGACCACCTGCTCTTGCGTGGTTTCATGGATGGCTATCGGTGGCAAGGTGATGAAGATGACTATGAAGTCGTCCATGGGGATCGGGCAACAAATGAGGAAGGGCAACAAGACAACCACTGCGGCTCAGGCGGGCGAGAAGACGAAGAATCTCCAGGACATGATCACGACGGTGATGCTGTACACAGTCATCATGTAGAAGATGCCGGACATGATGATGAGGAAGATGCCGGAGCAGACGAAGGGCATGATCATGAAGATGAAGATGCCGGCGGAGCAGACGACGATGGACCATCGATGGGCTGGGTGTAGGACCCTCATATTCAAGAGCTGCTTCTCAAGCAGACGGATAACGCAAGAGCTGCCGGCCGAGAGAAAGCCAAGCTGGATCAACTGGAGATAGACGCGGTTACTCCATTGTATGAAGGATGCAGACCCGAGGATACCCACCTGAAAGTAACGCTCATGGCTCTGGAGATGAAGGTAAAACACAAAATGACCGACGCAAGCTTCGACGAGAACATGTCATTCTGGCACGAACATCTTCCCAAGGGGAACAAGTGCCCGACCAGTTTCGAGGAGGCGAAGAAAGTCGTGTGTCCTCTGGATTTACTACATGTGAAATACCATGTGTGCATGAAAAATTGCATCATTTATCGGGACGAGCACGTGGAGTCTACCATATGTCTGTTGTGCGGCGTCACTCGATACAAGAAGAGGAAGAAAGCTCCTCGAAAAGTGGTGTGGTACTTTCCGATCACTCCTCGTCTGCAGCGATATTTCGCGGACCCTAAGGTAGCAAAGCTCCTGTGTTGGCACGCGGATAGGGAGGAGAAGAAGCGAGAAGATGATGCAAATGACCCGGAGATAAATAAAAAAGACAAGATGCTGAGTCACCCTAAGGATGGGAGCTAGTGGCAAGCGTTGAACTTCGAACACCCAGAATTTGGGAAGGATCCAAGGAACATTGTGCTGGGCGCGAGCACCGATGGAGTGAATCCATTTGGCAGCCAGAGAAGCACACATAGCACCTGGCCTGTGTTTGTGTGGATGTACAACCTTCCCGCTGGTTGTGCATGAAGAGGAAGTACATTCACATGAGTATGCTAATTGAAGGGCCGAAACAACCAGGGGACGACATCAATCTGTATCTGGGGCTGCTGAAAGAGGAGCTAGACACGCTGTGGAAAACGCCAGCCAATACGTGGGACGCCGCAGAGAAAGAATATTTCCCTATGAGAGCCGCACTGCTCACGACGGTGCACGACTATATCGGTTACGGATATCTCGCGGGGCAGGTGGTCCATGGATTTTCTGGATGCGTCAGGTGCATGGATGACACAACGTATCGCCAGCTAGATAGAGGTCCTGGGTCTTTGAAAACCGTGTTCATGGGACATCGAAGGTGGCTTCACGACGATGACCCGTGGAGGAAATGCAAGGATCTGTTCGATGGTGAAACCGAACCCCGAAGACGCCCGCGTACGAGGAGCGGCGAGGAAATAGACGGGATGTTGAAAAATTGGAAAGATTGCCCACTGCCGGGAAAGAAGCGAAAGGAGCCAGAGGCGCTGCTGAAGGTATGGAAAACGAGGTCTGTTTTCTGGGACTTGCCATACTGGAAGATCCACCGTGTGCCTCACAGCCTTGATGCCATGCATATCACGAAGAACGTGTGCGAGAGTCTGCTTGGTACCCTGCTCAACATGCCAGAGAGGACCAAAGATGGGCCGAAAGCAAGGGCAGACTTGAAATCAATGGGCATCAGGCAGGAGCTTCACGCTAATGATGATGATGATGATGAGGCGAAGCAGGACACAGAAAGTCGTCGCAAAGGCAAAAAGGCCAAGAAGACGGGAAATGACTACCCTCCCGCGTGCTTCACTCTAAGTCAGGAGGAGATCGAGCAGTTTTTCACCTGCCTCGTAGGAGTAAAACTTCCTTACGATTACATGGGGAAGATAAGCAGATACCTAGACCCAGCGAAGCAGAAGTTCAATGGGATGAAGTCGACTGTCACGTGCTGATGACGCAGATACTTCCAGTTGCAATCCGTGGGATCATGGACGCGCACGTCCGTGAAACGCTATTTGGCCTATGCAACTTTTTCGACGTCATCTCTCGGAAGTCGGTTGGCGTGAGGCAACTCAGAAGGCTACAGGAAGAGATCGTGGTGATACTATGCGAGCTTGAGATGTACTTCCCGCCCGCATTCTTCGACGTTATGGTGCATCTGCTGGTCCATATCGTGGAGGATATCATCCAACTCGGGCCGACGTTCCTGCACAGCATGATGCCATTCAAAAGGATGAATGGTGTCATCAAAGGATATGTTCGCAACATGTCACGTCCAGAGGGAAGCATAGCCAGGGGCTTTCTGACCAAAGAGTGCATCTCCTACTGCACGAATTATCTAGGCATCGAGAACCCCGTTGGTCTGCCCGTCAACAGGCACCTCGGCAGGCTCGCTGGATGGGGTCGCCGCGAAATGCATGTCGACTTCGAGGGTCGACTCGCCGACTTTGAAAGAGCAAACCTAGTCGCGCTACAACACATAGACGTGGTCGATCCTTGGGTGGTAGAACACAAAACCTTTATTGAGAAGACGTACAATGACCGAGGCCAATAGAGGACGCACGGAGATATAATCAAAGAGCACAACTCATGTTTCACATGTTGGTTCAAGCAGAAGCTTCTGTCGTACCCTTTACATGAGGATTCTTCCGCGGAAGAACAACTCATATTCGCCTTGTCACAGGGCGCCGAGCACAACCTGATGACCTATGAGGCGTACGATATCAACGGCTACACATTCTACACCGAGGACAAGGACATGAAGAGCGATGGTTATCAGAACTCTGGGTAACGATGGAATCCTACACCAGTAATGACAAGGACAGATACTACGGAAGGATCGAGGAGATTTGGGAGCTGAGCTATGCTGGAGAGAAGGTCCCGATGTTCCGTGTCAGATGGGCCAAGAGCGTCCTAAAAGAAGACCGGTATTTCACCACCATGGTTATACCCGAAGCCAAATCCAAGACCGCGGGCGCAAACGTCACCGCGAAAAATGAGCCATGGGTACTGGCTTCCCAAGTGGACCAATGCTTCTTCATTACCGACCCGTCAAAGCCCAGTCGTGTTGTCGTGAGGAGAGGCAAAAGGAAGATCATCGGAATGGATGGAGTAGCCAATGAGCAAGACTTCGACAAGTACGGCGACCAGAAGATCGAACATGACGACGACGATGAAGTAGCAGCATACACCACAGGAAGAAGCAGGACCACCCTACCTAAAGGACGTCCGTTCCACAGAAGAACTCCATTTGCGAAAAACAAGGGCAAGAAGATTGTGAACAGATAGCTAGCTAAGATCGATTGTATTTAAATCGTAGCCTTCATTTCTCGATTGTATTTCATGGGCACTTTAATTTTGAACTCATGAATATTTTTTAAATTTCATGGACACTCGATCTCGATCCCCCTCCATCTCGATCGCTATCCCACCTCGCAAGATCCGGTCCCCCTCGCCGCCGAGCACCCCCCGCACCCTCTCTCCCGCTCCACCAGCCGCCGCCGCTGACCCCCCGCACCCTCTCCCCCGCACCCTCCCCGGCCCGCTCCACCGTCACAAATGAATGCAACTGAAATTGCAAAAAAAAACAAATTTAAACAAGTTATTACTGTTTTTATAAAAAATATTACTGTTATGATTTAAACAAGTTTGAACATATTTAAACACAAATAAATATCAAACAACATTTTAAATGTTGTTAACATGGCAACAAACTGCATATTATTTTTCTACATGAAATTCTGAGCATCTAGCATATGTGACATGTTATATTTGGATGCATGGATAAAGATATGTGTAAAGAAAAAAATGCATAAAAACAAAAATTGGGGAGCCTAGGAATCAAACCCAGGACCTCCTAGTGTATGTGCTGCATGCTGACCAGTCGGGCTAGTGTGTGTGTTGTGATGGGGATACAGTTAGGGGGAATATAACCTGAGTGCTCGAACTGTAATCAAAACAAAATTCTAACGGCGCACCAAGGGGAGGTGCGCCATTGCTATCGTCGTACTTATGGCGCACTAGGGGGAGGTGCGCCATTGCTAACCCTCCCCCACTCCACATATTCCCCTCCCTCGCCAGATCCCCACTCGACCTAACTTTGCCCCCTCTGCCCCAACCATACGCCGCCGCCCTACCTTGCTCCGCCTCCTCCATCCGTCGCGCCTGCACGCCGTCGGCGATGCCGCCGCCTCTCCTTCTCCGCCTCCTTCCCTGCCTTCCCTGCCTCTCCTTCCCCGCGAAGAAGCCACCCGTCCAGGCCCAGATCGAGCCCACCCCCGCCGCCCCCGCGCCCCCACCGCCGCAGCTCCCCCGCGCCCCCTTCACCGACCTCGCCGTCCGCACACAGTTGCGCCTCCTGGCTGTGGTCTTGTGCAGGCCCCGAGCCCTAGGGTTCCGGCTCCAAGGTGGGTGGCAAGCTCGCCAGCGCAACCCCGGCGCCATGTACGACCTCGACTACATATTCGCAGGTGAGCCCCTCCGCTCTCCTCCCCCTTCCCCTTCCTTCTTCTTCAGGAACAATCAGTCATTTGGGAACAACAGATAGGTTTTTGGTGATAGGTTTTTGGTGATAAATCAGTCATTCATGAACCGTGCAGTACCTGGATGAGAACAAGAAGCTGATCCTGGCCATTGTCGACAAGCGGAGCAAGGGGAAGGTGGATAAGTGTGCACGGTGAGCCTGATCTCTGATCTGATCTGGTATCCTTGTGAACTAGTAGCAACCGTGCTGTTGTAGCTATGCACTCATGATGGAATGCTGCAGTGCTTTATGTAGTTTTTGCTATCTTAGCTCTTATGGTAACATCAGTTAGGAGTAGTGTTAGCAACAACTAGAATATGCTAGGAGTACTATGTTTGGACAATCAAATGTGTTCACAAATGAAATGATCCACGTAGGTCTTAATGGTGACAATACTAATTTTAGTATGTTGGTTGAGACCTGAGTTGATTTGTGCTAGTTCTAGGCTGATGAAAAGGTATCCTTCTGATATACACATGATTACTGTGTAGACAAGTACTACTATTTCTTGTTCAGCGCACTTCTGATATATATCTGTCAAGGTGTTCACGGTAGTGCCCAAACAACAGATAATGGGCTGTAGTGCTTTGTGTTCTACCTTAGTATGCTCTCACTTAGCATGGCAGATTAATCTGCCCTATGTATGTGTTTAATTATATTCATGGTTGCTTTATATGTTTGTTGATTATGCAGGTTCCCTGGCTAGGCCTCTGGGTGAGTGCATCATCGGCTCCTGCTGCAGCTGCTCCTGCTGCTTCCAAGGTTTGCTCCTACATGTCCCTTTGAGAGTTTGAGCACTTGAACTGTGGCTTTATTTGCCCCTTGAAGGCTTTTATTGTTACGCTAATAACTTCTATAGTGGCTGTAGCATGTGCTATAAATCCAGATTGTACTTTAGTTCCAGATTTCTATGCATGCCACCTTGTTGTGATTAGTTAGGTTAGTTTAGTTCCAAATGTCTGAAATATACTTATTGTTCAGGGTTGATTGCAAATTAGTTCTGGTGCCTCCAGTGGAGTAGAGTGTGGAGAGCCAAGAAGCTTTATCTCTTTAAATTCAGTTAATTTCCTTACTGAAATTAGGTTGTTGCCTTGATACAGTATTGTATAGTGGCTCTGCCTCTGGAAATTTTATTTGATTGTGAGATGATTGGATTTTGAAATGTAGGCATATGGTACTGAACTATAGTACTAATGTTGTATATAAATGGGCTGTTGTAGAACTGTTCTTCATCTTTACAGTGCTGTTGTATAGAAATATGCTGAATTCTCTGCTCCGATTGTTGCAAAAAAATGGGGTCCTGGGAGATGCCGCTGCTGCTTTAGGCCCTTGAGAGGCCCTTCGTGTCGTGATGAATTTGCAGGTACCCCGAGAGGCCCTTGAGTTTGCCGGAATGTCGATTAACTTCTGTTCCGGCAAATTCGGGTACTCCATATGTCCTATTTTCAGCAAAGGTCATGCTGAAATTTTCCGTGAATTTTAGCATTACTTTGCTAAAAATCGGACATATGGGGTACTTGCGACTAATGCATCGGCCGGGGTATCTTAATACTTAGTTAAGTAGGATCAAGTGCCCCGCCATTCTTGCTGCATTAAACCATAGGTGGCAATAGAGCCAAGTGATTAGGCCCAACTTAGAATTCTCCATAGCATCGATAAACCCTAGATGATAAACTCAACATAGGTGGCAATAGAGCCAAGTGATTAGTGCCAAGTGATTAGGCCTAACCTAGGGTGCCTCGGCATCGATAAACCCTAAATGATGAAAACTTAACTTGGCTTCTATAGGGTGCCTAGGTGTCGATGAGAACCTAAATGATGTACGCTTAGGCTTTTAGGGTGCCTCAGCGTCGACAAACCCTAAATGATAAAAGCTTAGCTTTTAGGATGCCTCGGTGTCGACAAACCCTAAATGATGAGACCATGATCTTGTTCCTTGACAATAACCAACTTTTTGACCAAACTTTTTTCCTATTTAGAGCGAAACATGGCCCACAACGATGAAGCCGGCGGTTCGGGCGGCAAGCAATTCTGGGAGCTGTCCCAGGAGTTGGAGGAAGAACCTCACCGCTATGAGGACGCCGCGGAAGACACCGATCCTGACTACACAACCCCTAGTGACGTCGGGGATGACACCACTGATGATGACGCTGCGGATGCCACCACTGATGATGGCGGCGCATGCACAGATGGCAGCCAACCGAAGAGGCAACGGAAGGACCGGTGCCCGAACGTGCTCCGCACCGTCAGGGAGGAATTTAGTGAAGTGAACTCTGACGGGCATCCGACGGCGTCAAGGGGTACTCGGTTCAGCTCGGGTGCATTCTCCGGAGCACCATCTCGATCAACACCAAGAACCTAAGGCATAAGGACCGAGGGAATTTGCGCAGCCTCCTCTTCACGAAGCTACACGAACGATACAAGTTCCCCACTGAGTTTGCAAACACACGCCTTTCGGGGAATAAAGTGAATGGTGCCGCCCTCACGAGGATGAGCACGGCTTGTCTACTTGGAAAAGCACGGTGAAGGCAATGATTGACAAAGGTGATAGTTATGAGAAGATCAAGGCGAAATATCCTTTGATGAGCGAAGATGACTACAAGGAGTTCAAGATCAAGTGCGAGAGCCCCGCAACCTCCGAATCAAGTCAGTGGGGGAAAGAAATGCGGCAGTTGAACTTAGGGGTCCACCAACTCGGTCCCGGCGGTTACAGAGTGGCGGAGCCTATATGGGACAAGGAGGACGCGGAGCGTGCCAAGCAAGGCCTACCGCCCCGCTTCGAGAAATACCGTGACAAGCAGACTAGGAACTTTCTCAGGGCCCGGTACAAGGAGGACCCGGTAACAAAGGAGCTTACCACGGATCCGAAGACCAAGGCACTTGAGCTTTTTCTGGTAAGGAATACACCCCCGTGTAATTAGCTCCATATGGTTGCATTCTAATTAATCCCCAATATTTCTAAATGGTTCACGTTCCTTCCGCAGGACAAATAAAGAAGTAGCGCGGGGTCGTCTCAGAGCTCCCCTTTCGACACCCCTTTGAATAGGGTGTTGAACGTAATGAAAAACAAGGATAAGCTCAGTAAGACGACGTCAGCTGGTCGTGTGGCCGGCAAAGGCTTGTCCACAAAATGGTCGTCATACTATACCGCTGGTGGGCGAAAGGAGAAAAAGACCAGCTCGGAAAGCCAGTCGCGCGAGGTTGAAGCACTCAAGGCGCAAGTGGCGCGGATTCTGGAGATGGTCCAAGAGCAAGTGCAACAACAACTGGGATCGACGCTCACCGGCATTATGCCTACCTTGATTCATGGGATAACGACGTGGATTGCGGGTGGCCAAAAGGGGCCGCCCCCGATTCCCAGCTTCACGGCCAGCAACTCGCACAACACGCAGGAGGCACCATTGGTGTCTCCGGCGGCGGCGGTATTGGTGTCTCCGGCTGTGGCGCCATTTGTGTCTCCGGCGACGGCGGTATTGGTGTCTCCGACGCCGGCATTGGAGCTTAATGCACCCAGGTGTACGCCGGCCGGCACCTCGCCAGCAAGCGGCCCCTCCGTCAGTTGCACGCCCGCCGTTGGCGGTGCCTCGACATTAGCCGAGCTCGACGCCATCATCACAGTAACTAATTAAGCCTTTCGGCCGAGTACTTCATCTCCTTGCCTTTGACTGGGCATCCCTGACGCCCTACATGTTTTCGCAGGGCGCCGCCGACGTTCCGTGCACTCTCCTGCACTTCATGAACGATGAGTTGGTCAATGTCGCCAAGGGCAAAATCGTTCAACCAGGCAACCCCGTGTTCCACGGTAAACCGATGCCACCCACCGTGTATAGGGTTCAACTGGTTCGGGTGCTGCCAGGCTGTGACGAGTTGTTACCTACGATTCAACCCGCCGGGGCCGACGAAGATGATCTGATGACCCTCAGCACCTGCCTAAGCTGGCCCCTGCTTTGGCCGAAGAGCCAGATTCATTTGGGGGCGGGGGAAACCACCCCAAAGACAACACCGCCAGTCGTGCTGGCGCCAAGCCATGGCAAGACTGCCGCAACGCTACCGGACATGCCGGACATCCCTATGGCACAGGATCCGAACATGCATATGGCACAGGATCTGGACGACGACGACAACGACGACGGCCGTACATTTAGCAACGTCGATAAGTACTTTGCCGAACATGGGTACGATGACGAATTCTGCGGGCCTCTTTCTCAAGAACCCAACCAAGACGACCGCGGTCTAGCTGGTACGGCGGAGAAACCCAGTTGCAACAGGCGTCGTCTGGCGTTCAGTTCTCAGGAGACGCCTCCAGCTGCCGACTTCACCGAGCCTCAGGTAGCCGAGGTGCCAAATATTATCAGCCCCAACACACTCAAGAAGGCGGTCTATGAGAAGAACTCGGTCCCATTACAGCAGAAGATGAAGGGACCGAAAAGAAAGAGTAACAAGGGTGCGAGCCAGCCGGCACCGAGTACGATCCGTGCTCAGGACGGGCCACCTTCACCTAAGGATATCTCGAGGAGGGTGCATGTGGCGGGTAGGGCGATGCTTCCGACAAATATGCTCAATGCTGCAACCGGTGCTATGCGGAGTCTGCATGATAGTGTTCTTTCTTTGGAGAAGCGGCGTCTCAGAGAGAATGATGTGGCATACCCGGTTTTCGTGGCCAAGGTGCCAGAGGGCAAGGGCTTTGTGGATGGCGCCATCGGGGGTACGATCGTCCTGCGGTTTGATGACATCTTTGCTATGTTTAACCTTCATCCGCTGCACTACACCTTTGTTCGGCTGTTTTCGCTGAGTATGGAGATGCGGATCATTAGAGACAAGACCCCGGACATCGTGATAGTTGACCCCTTCTACATGCGTGCCAAGCTCTTAGGCAGCGCTAGGGACCGCCAAGTCGCGAGTTCACACCTCGAAGGCGTCATTCTCGCAAACCCAGATAAGGATAACTTCCTCGTGGCTTACTTTCCCGAGTAAGTCATCCCTTAACTGCCCCGTAACATATGATTTCTTAGATTTCGATCGTTCTTTTTTTTCTAACATTCCGTGTTCTGTGCAGTGACACACATTGCACACTCATCCTCTTAAGCCCAAAATATTCCATGGCCACGTATTTCGACCCGAACCGTGACTCCAAGATGGACTACACAAATATCAAGAAAGTTCTTAATGATGTTCTCCCCGGCTACACCAAATCTGGAGGCGCCTTCACTACGCCGGTTTGTAGGTACGGCAAGCACGTGTTTGCCCACAATACTAAGTTCTGCTGCATCAAGCAGCCGCCTGGCGGTTAGAAGGATGCCTACTACGTCCTCCATCACATGCGGGCGATCGTAAGGGACCATCATCACCTTCTGCAACCAGATAATCTCAAAGATTGGGCCGCGAGCTTGTCGGTAATCCAGGACACGGACATCAGACAAGAATTCTTTCGCATCCAGTCGGAGTTGGCAGACATCATCCATCAATATGTCCTTCATACCTCGGGGCAGTTCTACCTCAGACATCAACCGTCCAACAGGGAGATAGACGGAACGCTACAAATGCAGGCTGACAACACCCGCGATTTCATGACCATCACGACAGACGGCGGCTTCATCCACGCTCCGGTCCCATGAGTCGAGTCGACAGTAGTGATTCTATGTGTAGTTCTGAAACATTGATTGGCTCATGTTGTAATTAAACTTTAATGAACTTGTATGTCTCTTTGGTTTGGACAGTCGTTCAACTTAGATGTAATCGATGCTATTTATTAGTAGGACCATGAATCGTGCTATTAATGTCATGTCTTGCTTTTCTCTTCCGATCCTTTTGTTGCATACTTACATATTGCTTATGTATGTATTGTCTGTTGTTTGGCTTGTGCATAGAGATGCCGTCGTATGTCGTGTACAAGGGTAAGGTTCCCAGAGTCTACGACAACTGGGAGGAGTGTCGGAGACAGGTTCACCGTTTCAGCGGTAACAGTTACAAAGGGTACACCACTAGGGCGGAGGCGGAATCTAGATACGCCCGCTATCTAGAGGGAGAGAGGAGGGAGCGTTGGAGGAACCGGATGAAGACCAGTTTCATCGCGATGATGCTCATTGTGATGACCGCAGCTCTCTTCTATGTGATGGTAGTTTAGATGATCGATATCGACTTGTAATGTGAAGACAAACTCGATACTCGCGGTCTCGAGACTTGTAATATTTTATCTTTGTTCGGTCTTTTGAATTCAGAGACTAATATGATGAATTGTATTCGGAGACTAATATTCTATTGTATTCGATGAATCTGTTGTTGCTGTGTGCTGCTGTCTATATTCTGTCAAATAATATATTTTGTAACCTGTGCAAAAATCCGAAAAGTAAAAAAGAATAAAACCTAATATTCATACTAATGGCGCATCACTACAGAGTGCGCCATTAGTATGCCAAAGTATACTAATGGCGCATCACACAACAGTGCGCCATTAGTATGCCAAAGCACATGGTTAAATATGGCCCCCTGGGAGGCATACTAATGGCGCATGGTGTTCTATACTAATGGCGCACTGCATGGTGCGCCATTAGTATACCAGATACTAATGGCGCACCAGTGGTGCGCCATTAGTAAGAAATACTAGTGGCGTGATACGAATGGCGCACCAGTAGTGCGCCATTAGTAGGCAAAACTGGTGCGCCATTAGTAGGCCTTTTCCTAGTAGTGCAAAATCCTCCGAATTTGACCATTTTCGCCATCTCCACCTCGAACCCTAGTTGTTCATCCCGTGCCGGAAATTCGCCCACGCCGGACGTCCGACCCTGCCCGGACGTCCGGTGACCGGACGACCGGCCCAGCCTGGACATCCGACCGAACCTGACGAAACTGAATTTTTTTCAGTGTAGTCACCTCGTCTTGGTAGTGGACATATCACTCTTGCCATTACATTGATAGCCATCATAGCCTTACTCTTTTGTGTTGCTTACCCATCGAGACTAGCCATTGAGTATTGCCGGCAATGAGACTTGTGCACATTAGTGATCATACTTCCCATAGCATACATACATCATTGTTGCATATATTGGTATCATCTCTTGTGTCACAAAGTTGTCATCGCATACACAATTGCTATCTTGGTTCGTGAAGCATCGCATAAGAAAAGAGATCCAACATCAAAGAGCCAAACAAGCTTTTAAGCAAAGAGGAAAGATAAGCAAAGAGATCTTAAGAAAGAACCATAGCATCATACAACATTAAGATTGTCATACCCGATCATCTTAGATCATATCATAGAAAGACCTTGCATAGAGCATACTTGGGATAGAAGTCGTTGCATTTTTGCTAAGTAGGTTGTGCACAAGTTCTTGTATCCGCCTATTGTCCAATCGTGCTAGAGTCTCTCTAGTGTTGTGCAACAAGAGAATTTTCGTGGATTCCACATTTTGGCTCATCCTTGGTTGCCCAACCCCACTTATCTATTTGCGTGTGTGTTTCCGGGTACTTTATATGCTTGGTATACTTGTTACATTGCATCTTGCGAATCTTTTCCAACATTATTGAAGCTCACTTACAATTGCATCAAATTTTGTGCCACCATTCTAACCAAGCTCCACCATAATCTTCTACTTGTGTAGGTGTGAGAAACCGACAAGAGCTACTACCAATTGTGCTATTTCCTTGTCCTACATTGGAGTGATCATCGATCCACTTTCAAATTCGGTCAAGGTACATTTGGTATTCATTCTTCTCTTTCTACCACTCACATTGTGTATCTTGGAATGATGGATAGGCCAAGTACTTCTACCAACCCACTCTTCATTGAGCACGATGACGACATGAACTCCTATGTCACCAAGAGCCACCTCTTTGGTGCACAACGTACTTTGCATCAAGAGCAACAAGCCATGAGTTAACGCATCGACAACCTCGTTGCCGACTTGTGACTCTTCGAGCAATGTACAAGGGACTACTTTGACCACAAGCTCGATGATCACAAGCAAGAGAATGACGCAAGGATGGACGAAATTCGTGCTTTGTTGCTCAACCGCTGTTCTTCCACTTCGTCTTCATCAAGAAGAACCCGCTCAAGTCGACACTCCGACTTCACCCTCTCCGGCTCAAGTACACCGACATCGAACACTCTACACCGTGTCGTGCGCAACGATCATCAAGCAAGCCTCAATCCCCTACGCGATACCGACTCTCAAGAGTGCCGACAACGTCACCCTCCCCTTTGCGCTAGCACGAGAACGGCAACGACAACGCCAACAAGAAGAGGAAGAGCGAGCGCGTCTACACCAAGTTGCACAAGATGCCGAGGCACAACGCCAAGAAGAACAACTCGGTGAAGTTCAAGCACTTGCGGCGCAACAAGCCCTCCAAGATTCAAGTCGAGCCGTAGCCAACTGAGGGCGACAAGCTCGAGAACAAGAAGAAGCACTTCACGAAGAAATTCAAGAACAGAGATTTCAAGCTCGCGTGCATCATCAAGTTCCTCAAGCTCCTCCACAAGCTCGCCAAGAAAATCAAGTTCATCAAGAGCATGACGACAATGGAAATCCTCCACGACAAGAGCAACATGAGGTTGACAACCCTCCTCACCAAGAGCGACACGATCTTGACAATCATCTACACCACGGGCGTCATCATCCCCGACCCCAACACAATGAAGAGCAATGCTATGGCAAGCTCAAGTTCACCATGCCCAAGTTCAACGGAAGCAACGATCCCGAAGAGTACCTTTCATGGGCATTAAAGGTCGACAAAATCTTCCGTTTGCACAACTATGAAGAAGAGAAGAAGATCGCAATGGCATCACTTGAGTTCCAAGACAATGTCCTCATTTGGTGGGAACAAGTCATAGAGCACCGAGAGGCAAGAGGTGAACCACCCATCACTACTTGGGCACAAATGAAGGATGTCATGAGAGCATGCTTTGTGCGTACCTACTACAACCGCGACCTCTTCAAGAAACTCCAACTAATCAAGCAAGGAACCAAGAGCGTTGAAGAGTACTACAAGGAGATGGAGATTGCCATGATAAGAGCCAATGTCACGGAAGATGATGAGCAAACTATGGAACATGTCTTGAATGGACTCAACCATCCTATCAAGAAGATAGCCGACTTCCAACCATACTCAAACCTCATCAAGCTAGTGCATCAAGCTACCAAAGCGGAACATCAAGTTCAAGACGATTTCAAGTATGCCAAGTTCTCATCCAAGTCCTACGGCTTCTCCAACAACCAAGCTTCAACGACCCCAACACCGTCTACCAAGCCTTCTACTAGCAACATTGACAAGTCGAGTTCCAAGAAAGCTTCGTCAACCCCAAGTCATCCTCCTACTACGAGAAACTTGAAGCCAAGAGATTCATCATCCTCAACACACACCGATGAGACCGTCAAGACGAGTTCCTTCAAATGCTTCACATGCGGAGGCCGAGGCCACAAGTCCTATGAGTGCACCAACAAGCGGACCATGATCCTCAACGATGACGGCACTTATGACTCAATGAGTGAAGGAGAAATGGACGCCATCGAGCAAGTCGCCATGCACCGGCAAGTAAACGATGAAGAGGAACAAGTCTTTTGCGATGAAGATTCAAGTCCCTCTCTTGTTGTCTCCAACGTCTTGACTTTCCAACATCACCAAGAAGAAGACCATCGATGCCACATATTCCACACCAAGGTTGGCATTAATGGACGATCCGTCAAGGTCATCATCGATGGAGGGAGTTGTCATAACCTCGCAAGTGAAGAACTTTGCTCCAAGCTCCAATTGCCCAAGACGAAGCACCCATATCCATACAGAAGTACAATGGCTTAGCGACTCCGGCACTATCCAAGTCGAGCACCGAGTACAAGTCTCTTTCAAAATTGGCGCCTACGAAGACACCTTGGAGTGCGACGTCGTTCCAATGACCGTTTGCCATCTTCTCCTTGGACTCCCATGGCAATTTGATAGAGGAGTCATCCACAACGGCTGAACGAACCACTACATCTTCAAGATGAAGGGCAAGGAGTACATCCTCCATCCAATGTCACCAAGTCAAGTGATCGCCGACAAGCAAGCCACCCATCATGGAGATCTTAGTGAGATAGCGAGCCACCAAAAAGAGAGTGAGTGCCACAAGCCCAAATCGAACACCTCCATGATGAGCGACAAGAAGAACTTAGTTATATTTTCCACCAAAAGTGAGATAAGAGGAGTGTGTGACAACCCATATAGTGTCCTACACTATGTCCTTGTGTGCAAGGACAATGCACCACAAACTAACACTTCTCACACTCTTCCTCTAGTGTTGTCTTCTCTTTTGCGGGAATTTCATGATGTTTTCCCCGACGAGCTACCTCCGGTACTACCGCATCGACCTCATCCATGGAGCACTGCTTCTGAACAAAGCTCCCTACCGCATCAACCCCGAAGAAACCAAAGAAATACAAAGGCAAGTAAAGCATCTCATAGACCATGGACATGTGCGTGAAAGTTTGATCCCTTGTGTTGTCCCGGTCATTCTTGTGCCAAAATGAGACGGTAGCTTTCGCATGTTCTCCGATTGTAGACCTATCAATGCTATCACCGTTCGCTATAGGTATCCCATTCCACGCCTAGACGATATGCTTGATGAGCTTAGGGTTGCCACTATCTTTTCTAAAATTGATCTTAAGAGTGGCTACTATCAAATCCTCATACAAGAGGGTGATGAATGGAAAACCGCTTTCAAAACCAAATTTGGCTTGTATGAGTGGTTAGTCATGCCTATGGGTCTATCGGAAGCTCCAGGCACTTTTATGCGTCTTATGAATCATGTCTTTCACCCTTACATTGGTATATTTGTTGTGGTCTACTTTGATGATACCCTTGTTTTTAGCAAATCTCTCAAAGAGCATGTCACCCATGTTAGAACCGTTTTGCAAACTCTTCGAAAAGAGCATCTCTATGCTAATATGGAGAAATGCCTTTTTGGCATTGACAAGCTCATTTTCTTGGGTTTTGTTGTTTCCTCTAAGGGTGTTCATGTTGATGAGTCCAACATCAATGCTATTAAGACATGGCCACAACCAACTAATTTGCAACAAGTGCGTAGCTTTCTTGGCCTTGCGGGTTTCTATCGTCGCTTTGTGAAGGATTTTAGCACCATTGCTTCGCCTTTGCATGCTTTGAGCAAGAAGAATGTGCCTTTTGTTTGGGGACCATCCAAGATACCGCTTTCAACGAGCTTAAGAACTTGCTTACTCATGATCCCATGCTTGCTTTACCCAACTTTGACAAACCCTTTAATATTCATTCCGATGCTACTTGTAATGGCATAGGAGGTGTGTTAACGCAAGAGAAGCGCCCCATAGCTTACTTTAGTGAGAAACTCTCCGGCGCGCAACTCAATTATCCCATCTATGACAAAGAGCTATATGCTTTAGTCCGCGTTTTGCATGAATGGGAACACTATCTTTGCCCTCATGAGTTTATCATTCTTACCGATCATGAAACGCTCAAGTATCTTAAGGGCCAAACCAAGTTGAACAAGTGTCATTCTAAATGGAGTGAATTTATTGAGTCTTTTCCTTATGTCATCAAGTACATTAAGGGTAAGGAAAACATTGTGGCGGATGCCCTTTCCCGCATATGCATGCTTGTTACTCAACTTAAGCTCAATGTCATTGGTTTTGAGCATATCAAAGACTTGTATGAGCATGATCCTACTTTTGCTACTCCTTATGCCAAGTGTTTGTCGCACACCTCTTGGGAACGCTATTACATCAAAGATGGATATCTTATGAGAGCTAACAAACTTTGCATCCCCGAGTCTTCTCTTCGTTTGTTGCTTTTGCAGGAATCTCATGGAGGAGGCTTAATGGGACATTTTTTTACGAGACAAGACATTTGTCACGCTCTTGAAGAACTACTTTTGGCCCAAGATGTTTCGCGACGTCAATCGTTTCACCAAACGTTGCTCTACATGTCGCAAAGCTAAGTAAAAAGCTCAATCTCATGGCCTTTATATGCCTCTACCAATTCCATATCAACCATGGGAAGACATTAGCATGGACTTTGTACTTGGACTCGAAATGGGAGGGATTCGGTATTTGTCGTTGTGGACTGTTTCTCAAAAATGGCACATTTCATTCCTTGCAACAAGATAGACGATGCTTCACATGTTGCTACTCTCTTTTGTAGGGAAATATTGCGTCTACCTGGAGTGCCAAAGACTATCGTCTCGGACCGCGACGTCAAGTTCCTTAGCTACTTTTGGAATCAAGCTACTTTTCTCTACGACATGTCATCCAAAAACCGACGGCCAAAAGAAAGTTACCAACCGCACACTCTCCGCTCTACTTCAGGTACTCATCAAGAAGAACATCAAGGAGTGGGAGGAGTGCCTACCTATCACCGAGTTCGCCTACAACTGAGCAAAACACTCAACAACCGGCAAGTCCCCCTTCGAGGTCGTCTACGGTTTCAACCCTTTGTCACCATTGGACATTCTCCCTCTACCACTCCAAGAGCGCATCAATTTGGACGCTAGTGCAAGAGCGACACAACTCAAGAAGGTGCATGAAGATACAAGTAACACCATCGAGCACCAAGTTCAACGCCTTGCGTCCAAGCTCAACTTCAACAAGCACCCTATGGTCTTCAACATTAGTGATCTCGTGTGGCTACACCTTCGCAAGGACCGTTTTCCCCGAGAACGCAAGTCCAAGCTTCGACCCTGCGCGGATGGACCCTTCAAGGTGCTCGCACGATACAACGACAACGCTTACAAGATCGACCTCCCGCGCGACAAGTACAACGTGAGCGACATCTTCAACGTCAAAGATCTTTCTCCCTTCCATGGTGATGAAGAATTTGATCCGAGGACGGATCATGCCCAAGGGAGGGGAGATGATGCGGAGCATCCCAAGGCCATCCCCATGGACCCAACTACATCTCCTACGACACCTCTTGGACCCATGACACGAGCACGTGCAAAAGCTCTTGAAACCGAGGTGAAATCTCTCCTCTCACAATTCCACTTTGATGCACATGAGACACAGCTACTACCTCATACGGACACTTTGTGCATCCTCAGGTATCATCGAGAAGCTAAGGAGCAAGGAGAAGAGGAAGGTGGACGTGACGACGACGAAGAAGAAGTGATGAAGAGGAAGCTACACACTCCGGACGACCGGCCAGGACCGGACGTCCGACGATCTCCAGGCTCCGGACGTCCGACCCAGACCGGACGACCGACGCCACCGCACCCGAGCCAAATCTACGGATTTCCGGAACCCAACGGGCGACCCACGCCCGGACGTCCGGCCCCGACCGGACGTCCGACAGAAGACCACCCAAGCCGAATCTACGGACGTCCGACAGGCACCGGACGTCCGGACCCTCGCAAGCCTCCGGACGACCGGTGACTCCCGGACGTCCGATGCATGTGTGCTGTTTTCGTGTTGGGCCACAGCCCATGTACCCCTTCGCCCCCCTTTTGCACTAAGACTATATATAGACCTCCTATTCTTTCTAGCTAGGGTTAGCAAAGGATTAGCTCATATTTCGTGTGAGAGCTTTGCCCATCCACTTGGTTACCTTGTCCTCTGAGATTCGAGCCTCCTACGGAGAAGATCTCCCAAGCGGATTCAAGACCCCTCTTTAGGGAAGAACATAAAGACCTCCTCACGGAGAAGACCGATTACCATGTATCATCCGTTGTTGACTTTGGATCGTGTATTTTCCCCTTTGTACTCGAGGATCTAGCATATGTGTGACTTTTTCTTGTTAGTTTGAGTGTTCCTCTTGTGTTTCCCTTGTGTTTTCCCTCATTTCCCTCCTTGTGTTCTTCTTGTTTGTCGCGGGATCCGCTCCAATCGTGAAAGATCGGCCTATAGGGTTCCTACCCTACATCACCATGGTAGGGAGAGAGATCTTTGACGTTGAAGATGTCGCTCATGGAGTACTTGTCGCGTGGAATGTCGATCTTGTATGCGTTGTTGTTGTAGCGTGCAAGCACCATGAAGGGTCCATCCGCTCGTGGTCGAAGTTTGGACTTGCGTTGTTGGGGAAAGCCGTCCTTGCGAAGGTGTAGCCACACAAGATCTCCAATGTTGAATACCTTAGGGTGCTTGTTGATGTTGAGCTTGGTCGCAAGTCGTTGTACTTGGCGCTCGATGGTATGCCTTGTATCTTCATGCACCTTCTCGAGATGATTCATACATGCACTTGCGTCGAAATTGATGCGCTCTTGCAGAGGTAGAGGAAGAATGTCCAATGGTGACAATGGGTTGAATCCGTAGATGACCTCGAAGGGGGACTTGCCGGTTGTTGAGTGCTTTGCTCGGTTGTAGGAGAACTCGGTGATAGGTAGACACTCCTCCCACTCCTTGATGTTCTTCTTGATGAGTACTCAAAGTAGAGAGGAGAGTGTGCGGTTGGTCACCTCCGTTTGGCCATCGGTTTGCAGATGATACGCCATGGAGAAGAGTTGCTTGATTCCGAGCTTGCCGCATAGGGTCTTCCAAAAGTAGCTTAGGAACTTGACGTCGCGGTCCGAGACGATCGTCTTTGGCACTCCATGTAGACGCAATATTTCCCTATAAAAGGGATTGGAAACATGTGAAGCATCGTCTATCTTGTTGCATGGTATGAAGTGTGCCATCTTAGATAATCGGTCCACAACGACAAATACCGAATCCTTTCCATTTCTAGTCCTAGGCAATCCAAGTACGAAATCCATGCTATATCTTCCCATGGTTGATATGGAATTGGGAGAGGCATGTAAAGGCCATGGGATTGAGCTTTGGACTTAGCTTTGCGACATGTAGAGCATTGGTTGGTGAAGCGGTTGACGTCGAGAAACTTCTTGGGCCAATAGTAGTTCTTCAAGAGCGTGGCGAACGTCTTGTCGCGTCCAAAATGTCCCATTAGTACTCCTCCATGAGATTCCTGCAAAAGGAAAAAACGAAGAGAAGACTCGGGGATGCAAAGCTTGTTAGCTCACATAAGATATCCATCTTTGATGTAATAGTGTTCCCAAGCGGTGTGCGTCAAACACTTGGCATAAGGAGTAGCAAAAGTAGGATCATGCTCATACAAGTCTTTTATGTGCTCAAAGCCAATGACATCCAATTCAAGTTGAGTAACAAGCATGCATATGCGGGAAAGAGCGTCCGCCACAACATTTTCCTTACCTTTAATGTACTTGATGACATAAGGAAAAGACTCAATAAATTCACTCCATTTAGCATGACACTTGTTCAACTTGGTTTTTCCCTTAAGGTACTTGAGCGTTTCATGATCGGTATGAATGATGAATTCATGAGGGCGGAGATACTGTTCCCATTCGTGCAAAATGCGCACTAAAGCATATAACTCTTTGTCATAGATGGGGTAGTTGAGTTGCGCTCCGGAAATTTCTCACTAAAGTAAGCTATGGGGCACTTCTCTTGCGTTAACACACCTCCTATGCCATTACCACTAGCATCGCAATGAATCCCAAAGGGCTTGTCAAAGTTGGGTAAAGCAAGAACGGGAGCATGTGTAAGCAAATTCTTAAGCTCATTGAAAATGGTATCTTGGGATGGTCCCCGAACAAAAGGCGCATTTTTCTTGCTCAAAGCATGGAAAGGCGAAGCAATGGTGCTAAAGTCTTTCACAAAGCGACGATAGAAACCCGCAACGCCAAGAAAGCTACGCACTTGTTGCAAGTTGGTTGGTTGGTTGGGGCCAAGTCTTAATAGCATTGATCTTGGACTCGTCTACATGAACACCGTTAGACGATACAACAAAACCCAAGAAAACGAGCTTATCAACTCCAAAAAAGGCACTTTTCCATGTTAGCAAAGAGATGCTCGTTTCAAAGAGTTTCTAAAACGGTTCAAACATGGGTGACATGATCTTGAAGAGAGTTGCTATAAACAAGGATATCATCGAAGTAGACCACAACAAACACACCAATGTAAGGGCGAAAGACATGATTCATATGACGCTTAAAAGTACTCGGTGCTTCCGATAGACCCATAGGCATGACTAACCACTCATATAACCCAAACTTGGTTTTGAAAGCGGTTTTCCATTCATCACCCTCTTGGATGCGGATTTGATAGTAACCACTTTTAAGATCAATCTTGGAGAATATAGTGGCACCACTAAGTTCATCAAGCATATCATCAAGGCGTGGAATGGGATACCTATAATGAACGGTGATAGCATTGATGGGTCTACAATCGGAGCACATGCAAAAGCTACCATCTCGTTTGGGCACAAGAATGACCGGGACGGCACAAGGGCTCAAACTTTCACGCACATGTCCATGGTCTATGAGATGCTTTACTTGCCTTTATATTTCTTTGGTTTCTTTGGGGTTAACAAAGTAGGGAGCTTTGTTTGGAAGAGGTGCTCCAGGGATGAGGTCGATGCGGTTCTCGATGCCTCGTAGTGGAGGTAGTCCCGGAGGTAGCTCGTCGGGGAAAACATCTTGAAATTCCTGCAAAAGAGAAGACAACACTGAAGGTAAAGCATGAGAGGTGTTAGCGTTTGGTGCGTCGTCCTGGCATAAAAGGACATAGTGTAGGACACAAGATGGGTTCTCACACACTCCTCTTATCTCACTTTTGGTGGCAAATAGGACTAAGTTCTTATTTTCGCTCATTGTGGAGGCACTCAATTTGGTCTTGTGGTGCTCACTCTCTTTTTGGTGGCTCGCTCTCTCACTATTCTCTCCATGACGGGTGGCTTTCTTGACGGCCATCACTTGGCTTGGAGACTTGGGTCGAAGTACGTACTCCTTTCCTTTCATCTTGAAGATGTAGTGGTTCATTCAGCCATTGTGGATGACACCTCTATCAAATTGCCATGGGCGTTAATGCAGAGCATCCTACGATCATCCCCGTATACACTCAAGCATACGCCTTTGGACCTAAGGTGAACTCGCTCCTTTTCGAATCTTCCCTTTCCACATATAAGACATGGATGATACTTCAAGCGCGGACCTTGTGCATACTCAGGTACACCCGAGGAGACCATGGAGATCCCAAGGACCAAAGCCAAGCGTGCACGGAAGTGAAGGAAGGAGAAGGAAGAAGGGTGTGACGCCCCGAGACCGATGTGCCAGGTGTCCTCCAGTTATTCGCTGTTGTTGCCTTGTCATTTTCTTGCGTGTTGCATCTTGCCATGTCATCATCCGCATTACATCATCATGTTTTCAAAACTTGCATCCGTCCGGGTTTCCCTAGTTCCCTCCTTTGTCCGTTCTGATCCCAACCACACTTGCACGCGCCCGCGGCATGTCCGAAATATTATTTTATAAGTGACCGGAAAATGTTCTCGGAATGGGATGAAAGTTGGCGTGCGGTGTTTTTATGTTGTAGGTAGGCCGCCTGTCAATTTTCGTCGCATTCGGAGTCCGTTTGACGCCTCAACGGATAAATATAGCGGCAATAGTAGTCGGTCTAACGTCGGACGTTTTCGGTCTCCAGAAACAGTCGCCGGGCCTCCCTCTCTTCTCTTCTCTTAGCTCAAGACCGTCTACACAGCCCACTACCTACCGCCAGGTCCAACCTAACCTCTCTCGTCAGCCCGCGGCCCTCCTCGCGCGCGCGTCCGAAAATTGTCCCGGACCCGACCCGAGCAGTCGTCACCGTCGTGTCCGGATCATCCCCAAACATCTACAAAACGTCTCTGTTTTCTCATTTGGGCTCCCTAGCCTATTTTTCCCGACCGTCTGATTTCGATCGGAGGGACGGATATGCCCCTACCAAAATTCCACTTGCCATATATTAGACCACCCCCCTAACCAAATCAGTCTAACCCTAGTCTAACCCAGTCCCATCCGCGCCGCCACCGCTCTCATTCTTCCCCTCGGGATCCATCCCCACCAACCGCAGCCTCCGACCAGATCCCTGATTTTTCCGCGCAGCCGCCCGAGCATCTCGATGGATCGAGTGCTTCGCGTCCAAGCATAGCCCCCTGTTCATGCCCCGAGCCTCCCGTCATCCAGGAGCACGAGCTCCATCGCCTCGCTGCCACTAGCAGGAGCATCCCCATCACCGGCCTCCAGGACCTCTGCTCCTCCTCTCTATCTCTTCTCCTCCTCTCTCGATTTCTTCTCTCTCACGTATCTCTCTCTCCCTGTTCTTGCCGCAGCAGGGAACCGCCGTCGCCTTCCTCCGCCGCCATTACCCGTCCTCGGTCGGATCCCGCCGTCAGGGCCCTGTCCCCGCCGCCGGCTACCCCAAGTCCCGCTGTCAATGTCGTTCCCCTACCATGGCGCCTCGACCTCGTCTCCAGCCGCGCGCCAAGGCCAGCTCCTCTTCGCCCAGATTCGCCGCCCTGCTCTGTTCTTCGCCATTTGCCGCTAGGACCTGCACCGCCGGAGTCGTCCTCCTCGCCGTCCTCCCACCGGAGAGCACCACCAGCAGCGCCGCGAGGCCTCTGCTCCCTTCCCTATCCTGTCGCTCAGCTCTCTCTCTTCTTTTTTGTTTTTTTCATGGAGAGGGGATCAAGCCGCCACCACTATGGTCTTCCTCCGCCACGGGACACCGGCGCCCCGACCTCCATCCCCGCCCAATGCCCAGTTCCGTTCGCCTCCTCTGCTTCAACGTCATCCCCGTTGCCGGAGGATGCGGCACCCGGCCGCCTCGAGCCCCGACACCGGTGAGCCATCACCTCCGCCGCCCTTGCCCGTTCCCGACCGGCGTCGCTCTGCAACCCGTCGCTGCCGTTTGTCTTCAGAGACGAGCAGAGCAGTTCCCCCGCGCCTGGAACTGCTCGATCTCGTTGACCATAGCCATGCGCTCGTCCAGCGCCTCGCTGGGCCGCTGCCAAGGCCCAGCCTACTTCCCCATGAATTCGGCCTCCTCCAGTCCTAAACCGAGCGGGCCAAGCCCCACTTGGTGAGGCCACCCTGCCGAAGCCCCTCTGTTTTTTTCTATTCTTGGGCCAACAGATTCGGCCCGTGACGTTTTTTTTCTTCTTCAAGTCGAATTTCATATTTATCCTAGAGATTATAGTTTTACAGATTAGCCCCTAAGCTTCATGCATATTTTTACTCACAAACTAAGCATCACATGGAAAAACTTAATATATGAAACTTGCTTAGAATTTTGTGTAGATTAATAATTTGCAACTTTCATCTATGTTTAAAATGATTAAATTGCTATTTGTTTAAACTTGCTTAAATAACTTGCTAAAATGTTTAATTTCATAACTAATTAACCGTAGCTCGGTTTTAAATAATCTCTATATGTAATTGGGGTAGAAAAATGCCTAGTTTAACATCGTGGCTTTACTTTGCATGTTTAATAACTCTAAAATTGTGTTTAGGACAGAACAATACCAAACCTAATATATGCATATGGGGATTTACCGGAAATGTTGTTCGTTGCTTCCGGCCTCATTTAAACTTGACTAGATAGGTAGTTTTACTTTGCTTCACTCTCTTGCCATGTTTAACAACATTTAATATTGTTGGTTACATAACCGAGAGAGAACTAAATAAGTCATGTGTTGTTTCATCAATATGCAACTCCGTTGCATAATGAGCTCCACTTAATTTGTAGGATTGTTTGTGCACTTTGCCATGCCATGCCTCATTAAACTGGACATGCATCATACTTGTTTGCGCATCGTGCCATGCTTATGTGGTGGTTGTTTACTATGTTGTTTGCTTTCTTTCCGGTGTACTTCGTCTCGGTAATCCGGTATCGTCGTGTTGTGAGGATTCGTTCGACAACGTCCGTTTGTCTTCTTCATGGACTCGTTCTTCTTCCTTGCGGGATTTCAGGCAAGATGACCATACCCTCGGAATCACTTCTATCTTTGCTTGCTAGTTGCTCGCTCTTTTGCTATGCCTATGCTGCGATACCTACCACTTGCTTATCATGCCACCCATATTGTTGAACCAAGCCTCTAACCCACCTTGTCCTAGCAAACCGTTGTTTGGCTATGTTACCGCTTTGCTCAGCCCCTCTTATAGCGTTGTTAGTTGCAGGTGAAGATGAAGTTTGTTCCTTGTTGGAACCTGGAGATGTTGTTCCTTGTTGGAACATGGATAATTTTGTTGGGATATGACAATATCTCTTATTTAATTAATGCATCTATATACTTGGTAAAGGGTGGAAGGCTCGACCTTATGCCTCGTGTTTTGTTCCACTCTTGCCGCCCTAGTTTCCGTCATATCAGTGTTATGTTCCCGGATTTTGCGTCCTTACGCGGTTGGGTTATAATGGGAACCCCTTGACAGTTCGCCTTGAATAAAACTCCTCCAGCAAGGCCCAACCTTGGGTTTACCATTCACCACCTAGCCTTTTTTCCCTTGGGTTAGGCCAGCCCAAGGGTCATCTTTATTTTAACCCCCCCCCGGGGGCCAGTGCTTGTCTAAGTGTTGGTCCAAACAGAGCCACTTGCGGCGCCACCTCGGGGAAACTTGAGGGCTGGTTTTAGCTGTACGTAGTGTTCACCTGGTGTTGCCCTGAGAACGAGATATGTGCAGCTCCTGTCAGGATGTCGGCGCATCGGGTGGTCTTGCTGGACTTGTTTTACCATTGTCGAGGATGTCTTGTAACCGGGACTCCGAGTCTGATCGGGTCTTCCCGCTAGAAGGAATATCCTTCGTTGACCATGAGAGCTTGTGATGGGCTAAGTTGGGACACCCCTGCAGGGATTTGAACTTTCGAAAGCCATGCCCGCAATTATGGGAAGATGGGAATTTGTTAAAGTCCGGTTGTAGAAAACCTGAAGTTGATCTTAATTAAAATACATCAACCGCGTGTGTAACCGTGATGGTCTCTTTCCGGCGGAGTCCGGGAAGTGAACACGGTGTTGGAGTTATGTTTGACGTAAGTTGTTCTAGGATCACTTCTTGATCATAGTTGTTCGACCGTGCTTTTGCCTTCTCTTCTCGCTCTCTTTTGCGCATATGTTAGCCACCAAATATGCTAGTCGCTTGCTGCAGCTCCACCTCATACCTTTACCTTACCCATAAGCTTAAATAGTCTTGATCGCGAGGGTGTGAGATTGCCGAGTCCCCGTGACTCACAGATACTTCCAAAACCAGTTTGCAGGTGCCGACATTACCGAGCAGGTGTCGCAACCAAGCTCAAGGAGGAGCTCGATGAAGATCTTGTTGTGTTGTTTCGTTCTAGTTGATCAGTAGTGGAGCCCAGTTGGGGTCGATCGGGAATCTGTGTAGCTTTTGGGGTAGTCTTCTTTTATTTTGGTTCCGTAGTCGGACCTTCCATGTATTTGGTTGATGTAATGCTTTATTCATGTAATTGTGTGAATTGGCGATTGTAAGCCAACTATGTAACTCTTTCCCTTATGTATTACATGGGTTGTGTGAAGATTACCTCACTTGCGACATTGCTTTCAATGCGGTTATGCCTCTAAGTCGTGCTTCGACACGTGGGAGATATAGCCGCATCGAGGGCGTTACAAGTTGGTATCAGAGCCTTCCCCGACCTTAGGAGCCCCCCTGCTTGATCGAATCGTTGGTGTTGTTGAGTCTAGAAAAATGTTTTGAGTCATTTAGGATTATATATATCGGAGAGTTAGGAATTCTTTTTACTCCTCAGTCCCTTCGTCGCTCTGGTAAGGCATCCTGACGTAGAGTTTTGACTCTTCTCTTCCCAAATTTCACTATTTTTTTAGGATCACGCGGGTATCTTGGAATCTTTCCGATGGTTTTGTGACGAGAACATTGTTCTTAGTGCCTCCTGACATTTAGGGGTTGTGGCAGTGTCCCGAGGGGTTGAGCTTTGAGGTGTTATCGTCACAATTTTATCGTTGCAGTTCTGGAATACCTGAGTTTAGGTTCGCCGACATCGAAAATCTCTTTTATGTAGTTGTTGGTGAGATAACGTCGACGCCACCCAGTACTGGGGCGGGAGTTCTAGAGTATTGCCATAACTCGTATAACGGATGCTTTTCAAAGGTTGAGGTAAACGATTTCCGAAGGTTTCTCGGTTATGTGTTGAAGGATGGATACAGCTGGATGTAGGATTTGCTAGTTTTGGGAAGTTTTGGGAGTTTATAAGTGGGAATTCAAGTAGCTCTTAGGATATCTTTCCAACAGATGTATGATTTGAAATTGGGGTTCGACGTCTAGTGGTCCGCCTATTCACGGTTGGTTTTACAGTGGTCTCGTTGTGTCTTAAAGAGTCCTTGGATATGCCGACTCGGGGACGCTTCGTATGTCATGTGCACTGCCTTGTACATGATGGTGTTGTACGATCGAGCCCGTGTAGGCCCCACCATCCAGTACCTATCTGCACACAGTGTTCGGGCTCGAGGCCCATGTATCCCTCTCTTACTTACCCCTTTGTGGACCTAGACTATATATACTCCTCCACCTCCTCCTAGTTAGTGTCAGCATTGGTTTAGCTCATTTTAGAGATAGACATTGCTCATCCACATCGGATCTACTCCATGAGAGAGACCGTGACCCCTCTTCAAAGAAGATCCCTTCGGATTCAAGACCTCCTTGCGGAGAAGAACATCAAGACCTCTTCACGGAGAAGACCGGTTACCTTATCGTCCGTTGTTGACTTTGGATCTTGTATCTCCTATCGTGTTTCGAGGATCTAGCACTTGTGTAATCATTCTTGTTCGTTTGAGTGTTCTCTCATGTTCCCCTTGTGTTTTTCCCCTCGTTTCCCTCCTCGTGTTCTTCGTGTTCATTGCGGGATCTGCTCCTTTCGTGAAAGATCGGGCGATTAGGGTTCCTACCCTACATTACATCCGGGCCATCGGGCCGGACATCCGAGCCCCAAGCCGGACATACGGCTCCCGGACATAAAATCCGCATGGTTTTGGACATCAGCCCCCGAAATCTGGCCCCCACCCCCAGATATCCGGCCCCTGTACATTTCAGCTTTCCCGTTTCATCGTTTTGTCCATAACTAATTCATCCGGAGTCCGATTTTCGCGTTCTTTA
Source organism: Triticum urartu (assembly GCF_003073215.2). Taxonomy (NCBI): domain Eukaryota; kingdom Viridiplantae; phylum Streptophyta; class Magnoliopsida; order Poales; family Poaceae; genus Triticum; species Triticum urartu. The sequence goes on along the minus strand of NC_053023.1, from coordinate 214,302,487 downwards.
GCTCGTTGAAAAGCTATTGACGTACCCCATCCCACAAAAATACTACCATCACCATTTTACTCCATAAAAGTTTTGGATCTTTGGCATCTTTGCCTAGGGCTTCCACCATATCATCCGCATAACCACCATCGACTTCCGCAACCTAACCAATTTTGTCCCCCATCACATTTCAGATTGTTTGAGTTATGATTTGAGTCTCCTAAGGTGTTTAGGCTACTTAGGGATGGTTGCTTCTTCATCAACCACCACCATAACTTCCGCATAGGCTTGCCCACCATACACTTCCGCCACCCCAACTTAACCCAATTTTGTTTATGTTGTGAGTTGTGTCTCCTAAGGTGTTTCGGCTACTTAGGGACCTCGCTTCCAACTCCGACACCGTGTATAGTCCACCACCTTACCCTCCACTTCCGCATTGCATCTCAAATCCCATCATTGCATTTCCACAATCCCATAGAGTTTCCGCAACCACCACCGCATTCCCGCTACCACCATTTGACATTTGACATTTGAGATTTTTAGTTCGCGGTTTTTCCGTTTCCTAAGGTGTTTCGTCTACTTAGGGACGAGTCTCCATCATCTTGGTATCTACATCAAGAACACCGCCACTCATCATCGCCAAGGACAGTAACCTCCATATCATCTTGGTATCCTGGTATCCCTCCATTGTATATTCCCTTGCCATTGCATTGATAAACCCTAGCCCATTTTGCATCACTTTCCTATCGAGACTAGCCTTGAGTATTGCTGGCAATGTTACTTGTGCACATTAGTGGTCTACACCTTCCATTACATACATACCATATCATATTGGTATCATCATATCATCTCTTGTGCCACAAGTTTGTTCCCGCATATATACAATTGCTATCTTGGTTTGTTCATTTTGCATTGTGGCCATGCAAAAAAAGAATAAGCTTTTAAGCAAAAGAGAAAGAGCAAATAAGCTTGTAAGAAATAGCCATAGCATCATACCACATTGCATATAAGATTTTCATATCCGATCATCTTGGATCATACCACCGGAACATCATATATAGCATACTTGGGATAGAAAGTTGATACATTTTGCATCTTATTGGTTGTGCACAAGTGTCGTATACGCCTATTGAGAAATCGTGCTAGTGTCTCTCTTGAGTTGTGCAACACGATCGTTTTCCGTGGATTCCACATTTTGAGCTCATTCCTTGGTTGCACGACCCCATTTATCTATCCGTGTGTGCATTTCCGTGTGCCATTCATTGCTATTGGTCTACTTGTTTCACTTGCGAATTTGTGAATCTCTTTCAACATCATTGACTCTTGCTAACATTTTGCATAAATTTTTGTGCCACTATCCTCACCGAGCTCCACCATAAGCCTTATTTGTGTAGGTGTGAGAAACTGAAAAGAATTGGTACCAATTGTGCTATTTCCTTGTTACATCATTGAGTGATCATTGATCCATCTTCAACATCGGATAAGGTACAGTTGGTATAGTTCTTCTCCTTTCTCCACTCATATTTCCTCAAGTATTGTGATGGATAGGCAAGGCATTTCATCTCCGGTCTTCCACAACAACGACGGCGTGAACAACTACAACACCAAAGTGTCAATCTTCGATCTACAACGACAAATGCAAGGTGCACAATCAAGATTGCGAGAGCGCATCGAGAACCTCTCCATCGACATTCATCACTCTGAAGTAAGGAAAAGGGACTACATCGACAACACGGTTTCCACACAAAAGGAGGAGCAAGATGCAAGGATGGAGGAGATTCGGACCTTGTTGGTCAACCGTTCTTCCCCTTCATCATCCTCCAGGCGGCGACATTCAAGTCACAAGTCTTCGGAGCGCAAAAATGATGCAAGCGCAAGTCGTCCACGTCCACATCTCCATGGCGACCACCATCACATTCGTGATACACATCATCATGAAGGGAAAGTCACCTCCAAGAAACATGTTCACGACGACGACGAACGACATCTACTACGAGCTCAAGCAGGACAACGACACCATCATCATGAAGATGCTCCACAAGCGTAAATGCACAAGTCCCAACAAGCCCTACTTCACGCCAAGGCCAAGCTTCAAGAGCACAAAAGAAGACCGCGAGACGAGCACCACCAAGATGGTGCTACGGCTACAACAACCACTTCGGCATCTTCACCAAGTGCTATCAAGGCATCTTTGCCATTGGACGTACGACATCTTTGCCTACTTCCCATGAGTTCTACTAAATCGACATCTTCAACAATGAGTTGACCACCTACAAGCGAGGGCGACACTTCCATCTTCAAAAGCCCCTCAAGGAAGATGGCCGAGCATGGGAATTTCCCTTCGGTCATGGAGACGAGCTACGAGGTTCCACATCATATGGGCGTCCAACAACAAGATGGCGACAAGAAGGTCGAGCAAGGGCCATCCCCTTCAACCACGACGACGAGCATGAGCCTCTTCAACAACATGAGGAGGACACCCATATTGGACTCATACTCTGAGTCAAGCTATGAGACCGCACATGAGACCTTATCTTTGGTCTTAGAGGAGAGTGATGATGTGCCATCTTCGGCCTTCATCCACGACTACGACTACGACATGATTGATCATGGATACATTTGCACCTACATCTCTCCGACACCCACATATCACGAGATGCCCCAATTTCCATGTGAGGAGAGCCACCACCCCATGAGTGAGGTGAGTGACTCCACCATATATGACATTGAGTGCATTTCCTGTGAGAGGATGAGTGTGACCACCACTAGCCCCATACATGAGAGCATGCCACATATCCTATGTGAGGTTGAGATCCATTTGAGTGACTCCACCAACCATATGAGTGAGAGCATCCAAGACAGAGTGAGTGAGCCACAACACTTAGTGAGTGGGGTAGTTGACATGGCATGTGAGGCCACTATAATTTCTGATGACCTAACCTCTACTCCGATTGTGTTTTCTTCTTTGGTGCTAGGTCTCCTACATGATGACACGCCTATCCTCGACGAGTCCATACCTCTAATGGAGACGACGATGGCCATGGTGGACGATGATGCACCCCCACATGGTTCCATCAAGATGAAGATGACAACGACTTGGTCTTCGACACCTCACCTACAAAACATGAGCGATGCTCTAAAGGTAACATAGGTGATGGTGCTTCTCTTGTCCCACTAGTGGACTATTTTACGAATGATTGCTTACATGATGTTGACACACCTATTCCCATGCTTCATGCTAGTGTGACTTCTTCATGTCATGACTTACCTATTTGTGATGAATATGATGATGAGCATGTTGGTTTGCCTAGTTGTGATGCTATGCTCCATAGGATATCATGTGAAAATTCTATTGGTCACATCATGTTTGACAGTCCATTGAACTTTTCATATGCTATGAGTGAGATCTCCCATATCGCATCATTTCAATCTCAACATAGTAACTATGCATGCCCCATTAAAATAATTCCCATTTGCACTTATGGCATAGATGATGAGATGATGGTCATTGGATTTTGTTTTTCATGTGATGATATTGCTATGCTTCCTTTACATGATTTGCGCAATTCATCTACTATGCCATGCCATGATCATATTGTTCCAAATATGCATTGTTTCGGATGTTGTCAATATTCTCCATGTGATGTTTCCATTAATGCTCATGAGGAGACCCCCATAGTTTCCTCATACATATTAGGAGATTTTGATGCATTCAATACTTTGCATGACTCCCATAATTGCTCGCACCATATGCATTCCATGAATAACAATGCTCTAGATATTTCTCGTGATGCATTACACAATTTGAGTCTCCATTATGCTATACATAACAACAAACCTATCATGATGGATGACATGTTTCTATATCACGCATCTCATTTATTTGAGCATTGGATATTTTGTGCTAACCAACACAAGCACGTGCGCATCATGATGGATGATGTGTACATATACCACACACACACACAATTTTTCCTTTGTCTTTATTTTGTGTAGGTACTCATGAACAATCATCAACCTCACAATCCCATGTGTTGACGAAGCGATATCTTGAGAGCAAAGATGACTTGGGATCCCGTGAACTATCCTTACCATTGTTCTCTTCGCGCAACGACTACGCGCATCTCTTCTACTTGGCTCTCACACGGCTATGGGCTATATATCACTTTTTACTTTATGCCCATTGTATCTTGTTCACTTTGCATGCTATGCCCCTTTCTATGATTTTGCCATGCAATTGTGACCCTTGCTTGCATCTACCCATGACTCACCATTTTACTACTCCTATGTGTATTTGCATGCTTGGTGGAGATCCTTATTGCTATTGCCATGTTTATCATGTGCCTCATGCTATTGTTGCTTGTTGTGTTGGGAGATTCATGATGTCCCATTGTTATTTACATATGGCCTCTCACCAATACATTGATGATATTTTTCTCATACCTTGCTTTCATGCTTGTGCTATGTCATGTGAATTATTCATGCACACTATTTGCACCCATGAGATGCTTGCCATGATTCCTTCTAGTATGTTGCATCTTCGCACTACTAGCTTGCTTGACTTGATCACTATGATTACTTACTTTGTCGCATCACCCATGTTCCACTATTGCTCGCTTTCTTGGGTTGATGACATATAGGTTCGTGCCTCTAACATGATACATCTTGTTCATTGTCGCTTGCCTCCAATTGTTTCATCTATGCTCATTGATCTTGGAGACTTGGACATATTACTTGTGATGCATGCTTGTTTACTTGAGCCTATTGTCTTTGGTTGTAGCCACATCTTATGCTTTCATACCATGCCACACATTGTCCTTTCTTATGATAAGCATGATGAGAAGACTTGTTGGGTATCTCACCATTCGAATGATAGGTGTTGCATTTGCACTAACCTCATTTGTTTTTCCAAGTGTTTGTCATGTTCTTTCATTTTGAAGGACTCACAAGTTGGCACCATCATGAAACACCTTGGTCATGTGAAGGCGTACATGATGCACAACACCAACATTTTCGAGATCCTCATAAAGGTGAACTCATTCCCTTTGAGCCATCCTCAAATACGCATATTGGATAGGTCACTCTTTCATTGTTGTCTCCTTCTGGTTGTCTACATAATACATCTCGCGAACGGAGGAGAGACATTGGAGATTGGCTCGATGGACCTTCAAGTTGAGGAGCGCTCGGACTTATTGGGTGCACCTTCGAACCTCCACTCATGCCACGACATTGAGCATTGGTACACCAACACCTCCATATTTGTTGATTGTGCTCACACATGCCATGCTTGATGGACATATCATACACATGACAAATTTGCATCTTATGCATGGATTGACTCATATTATGATTTCCTTGTTGCATCTTGTCTTTCTATGTCATCCATGATATATGAGCTTGTGCATTTCCTTAACAAATTTGTTGTGATATACCTTGATGGCATATTCACACATCATGATCTTATTGCCCACCATCCATTGCATGATCACATCACACTGAGCATCCATTACCATATTCATGCTATTGATAAACCGTCTCACTGTGACATCATTTTGCACTGTGGTTGCATTGATCATATTCACAACACATTTGTGTGCATAATGAATGCTTTTGCTCCCATTAATGCTTCACATCTCATTCCATATCATCTTCCTAAGCTTCATGTGTTTTGTTACGAACATTCTTGTTGCACGGACTCATACTTCCTTGATGGACACTTTGTGTGCGCTAACCATTGTATTTTTGAGTGTTGTTTGTGTTTGCTTTTCTTGCATGTATACCACTCCAGCGACAACTTGGAGTACTTGGATTGTGCAATGTCTTCAACTCCGTCCAACTACAAGTCCGTCCACAACAACCGTTTCCATGGTCATGAGGATCACGATCCGAGGTCGGATCTTTACCAAGGGAGGGGAGATGATGTGGAGCATCCTACGATCATCCCCATGTACACTTAAGCATACGCCTTTGGACCTAAGGTGAACTCGCTTCTTTCCGAATCTTCCCTTTCCGCATGTAAGACATGGATGCTACTTCAAGAGCGGACCTTGTGCATAATCAGGTACACCCGAGGAGACCATGGAGAGCCCAAGGACCAAGGCCAATCATGCACGGAAGTGAAGGAAGGAGAAGGAAGAAGGGCTAGCTGCTACAGCAGCCGGACATCCGGCCCCGGCCCGGACATCCGGTCCGGCCCGGACCCCTTGCCCCAGAAATCCGGCATCGGCTATCCAGAGAACACTGAAAAGGACCAGTGCAGCCCGGACATCCGGCCACCATGCCCTGGACATCCGGCCCTTCGCCCGGAAATCCGGCCCCTCATCACAGAATGCAACCGAAGCCGGCCAAGTTCAGCCTGGACATCCGTCTCTTTGTGAGTCGCCGGACATCCGGCCCCCAGCCCGGACATCCAACACCTGCCTGTGCGCAGAGATCGGGCCAAGGGCCCATTTATCCCCCCTCTCACTTACCCCTTCGTGGGCTAGCACTATATATACTCCCCCACCTCCACCTAGTTAGGGTTAGCGTTGTGATAGCTCATTTGAGAGATAGAGCTTCACTCATCCACATCGGATCTACTCCACGAGAGAGAACGCGGCCCCTCTTGGAGAAGATCCACGTTGGATTAAAGACCTCCTCGTGGAGAAGACCATCAAGACCTCCTGGCGCAGAAGAACCGGTTACCCCTTGTATCGTCCCTTGTTGATCGTGGATCATGTATCTTCCTTTCTATTCATGGATCTAGCATATGTGTGACCATATCTTGTTGGTTTGAGTGATTCTCTTGTGTTTCCCCTCGTGTTTCCCCTCGCGTTCTTCGTGTTCATCATGGGATCCGCTCCTTTCGTGAAAGATCGGCCATCTAGGGTTCCACCCTACATCAGGCGTCCAAGAAGAAGGTGGCAAACGGTCATTGGAATGACGTCACACTCCAAAGTGTCTTCATAGGCGCCAATTTTGAACGAGACTTGTACTCAATGCTCGACTTGGATAGTGCCGGAGTCGCTAAGACATTGAACTTTGCAGGGATGACGGTGCTTCGTCTGGGAGAATTGGATCTTGGAGCAAAGTTCTTCACTTGCGTGGTTATGACAACTCCCTCCATCTATGATGACCTTGACGGATCTTCCATTGATGCCGGCTGTGGTGTGGAATATGTGGCATCTTTGGTCTTCTTCTTGTTGATGTTGAAGAGTCAAGACCTTGGAGACAACGAGAGCGGGACTTGAATCTTCATCGCAAAAGACTTGTTCCTCTTCATTGTTCACTTGCCGGTGTATGGCCACTTGCTCAAGGGCATCCATTTCTCCTTCACTCATTGAGTCATAAGTGTCGTTGTCGTTGAGGATCATGGTTCATTTGTTGGTGCACTCATAGGACTTGTGGCCTCGGCCTCCGCATGGGAAGCATTTGAAGGAACTCGTCTTGACGGTCTCATCAGTTGGGGTAGATGATGATGAAGCTCTCGGCTTGAAGTTGCTCGTTGTAGGAGGATGACTTGGAGTTGACGAAGCTTTCTTGGAACTCGACTTGTCGATGTTGTTAGTAGAAGGCTTGGTAGACGGTGTTGGAGTCGTTGAAGCTTGGGTGTTGGAGAAGTCGTATGACTTGGATGAGAACTTGGCATACTTGAAATCATCTTGTACTTGGCGTTCCGCTTTGGTAGCTTGATGCACTAGCTCGATGCGGTTCGAGTATGGTTGGAAGTCGGTGATCTTCTTGATAAGATGGTTGAGTCCATTCAAGAAACATGCCATAGTTTGCTCATCATCTTCCGTGACATTGGCTCTTATCATGGCAATCTCCATCTCCTTGTAGTACTCTTCAACGCTCTTGGTTCCTTGCTTGAGTAGTTGAAGTTTCTTGAAGAGGTCGCGGTTGTAGTAGGTAGGCACGAAGTGTGCTCTCATGACATCCTTCATTTGCGCCCAAGTAGTGATGGGTGGTTCACCTCTTGCCTCACGGTGCTCGATGACTTGTTCCCACCAAATGAGGACATAGTCTTGGAACTCAAGGGATGCCATCGCATTCTTCTTCTCTTCTTCATAGTTGTGCAAGCAGAAGATTTTGTCTACTTTCAATGCCCATGAAAGGTACTCTTCGGGATCGTTGCTTCCATTGAAATTGGGCATGGTGAACTTTATCTTGCCGTAGTGTTTCTCTTCATTGTGTTGCGGTCGGGGATGATGACACCCATGTTGTTGATGATTGTCAAACTCGTTGTGCTCTTGGAGAGGAGGGTTGTCAACCTCGTGTTGCTCTGGTCATGGAGGATTTCCATTGTCTTCATGCTCTTGGTGAACTTGATGTCCTTGGCGAGCTTGTGGAGGAACTTGTCGAGCTTGACGTTGCACGCGAGCTTGAAATCTTCGTTCATGAGCTTCTTCGCGAAGTGCTTCTTCATGTTCACGAGCTTGTCAGCCTCGGTTGGCTACGGCTCGACTTGAATCTTGGAGGGCACGTTGAGCCTCAAGTGCTTGAGCATCTCGCAATTGTTGCTCTTGATGTTGTGCCTCGACATCTTGTGCTTCTTCGTGTAGACGCGCTCGCTCTTCCTCTTCATGTTGGCGGTGTTGTTGCCGCTCTTATGATGGTGCAAAAGCCGCTTGGGTTTGACGTTGTCAGTGCTCTTGAGAGTTGGTGTCACATAGAGGATTGAGGCTTTCTTGACGATCGTTGCGCGCGGCATGGCGAAGAGTGTTTGATGTCGGTGTACTTGAGCCGGAGAGGGTAAAGTCGGAGTGTCGACTTGAGCGGCTCCGTCTTGATGAGGACGAAGTGGAAGAAGAGTGGTTGAGCAACAAAGCGCGAATCTCATCCATTATTGCATTGTTCTCTTGCTTGTGATCATCGAGCTTGTGGTCAAAGTAGTCCCTTGTACATTGCTCGGAGAGTCGCAAGTCGGCGGCGAGGTCGTCGATGTGTTTCACTCATTGCTTGTTGCTCTTGATGCAAAGCACGTTGTGCACCAAAGAGGTGGCTCTTGGTGACGTAGGAGTTCATGTCGTTGTCGTGCTCAATGAAGAGTGGGTTGGTAGAAGTACTTGGCCTATCCATCATTCCAAGAGAAAAATGTGAGTGGTAGAAAGAGAAGAACGTATACCAAATGTACCTTGACCGAAGTTGAAGGTGGATCAATGATCACTCCAATGTGGACGAGGAAATAGCACAATTGGTACCAATTCTTGTCGGTTTTTCATAGCTACACAAGTAAAAGCTTATGGTGGAGCTTGGTTAGGATGGTGGCACAAAATTTGATGCAATTGTAATTGAGCTTCAATAATGTTGGAAAAGATTCGCAAGTTTGCAATGCAACAAGTAGACCATGCAATATAAGGTACACGGAAACACACACGCAAAAAGATAAGTGGGGTTGTGCAACCAAGGATGAGCCAAAATGTGGAATCCACAAAAATGCTCTTGTTGCACAACACTAGAGAGACGCTAGCACAATTTCACAATAGGCGGATACAATACTACTGCACAACCTACTAAGCAAAAATGGAACGACTTCTATCCCAAGTATGCTCTATGCAAGGTGTTTCTATGATATGATCCAAGATGATCTAGTATGACAATCCTAATGTTGTATGATGCTATGGTTCTTTCTTAAAAGCTCTTTGCTTATCTTTCCCTTTTTGCTTAAAAGCTTGTTTGACTCTTTGTTGTTTGAGCTCTTTTCTCATGTAATGCTTTACAAACCAAGATAGCAATTGTGTATGCGATGACAACTTTGTGACACAAGAGATGATACCAATATATGCACCAATGATGTATGTATGCTATGGGAAGTATGATCACTAATGTGCACAAGTCTCGTTGCCGGCAATACTCAAAAGCTAGTCTCGATGGGTAAGCGACGCAAAGGAGTAAGGCTATGATGGCTATCAATGTAATGGCAAGAATGATGTATCACGATACCAAGACGAGGTTACCATTCTCGCTTACGGTATGGTTTCAAAATGGTGGCACGAATACAAAGATGTAGTCGAGGTGGTCGTTGTTGATGACGTGCCCGTGGCGAAGATGAGCGGTGGTCATGTTGATGTCGAACCCTACCTAGATAGCCAAAACACAATAGGACACGAAACCACAACTCAAATTCTCTAAGCTCGAAGTGGCAACACGTGTCAGAGTGCGAAATGGGTAAGCAATGGTGGTGGTATGCGGAAGTGGTGATGGTGTATGGGTGGTGGTGGTGCGTATGCGGAAGTGGGGTGGTGGTGGTGATGAAAACTGAAGAAAATTCAGTTTCGTCAGGGTCCATCGGACGTCCGGTATGGGCCGGTCATCCGGTCATCGGACATCCGCTGGCGAGCGGACGTCCGGTGCCTGGGCACTGTTCATGCACGGGATGAACAACACGTGTACGTGATGGGGAGGTCGAAAATCGTCGAATCCGGACGATTTCCTGGATGGAAAGGGTGGAGAAAAGGGGGAAAGGGTAGATCCACTCAAGGCAAAGCAAATCCACGAATCAAATCCAACAAAATTTCAACACACCAAGAAATCACAAAAAAATGGGGCTATTTTTGTGGGGAATTTTCGAATTAGGGACGAAATCAACAAAAAACAAGGCTAGAAACACGACGGGGAGGCTCCGAAATCATGATCAACATGGCTCTGATACCAAGATGATGTAGGGTAGAACCCTAATCGCCCAATCTTTCACGAAAGGAGCGGATCCCGAGAAGAACACGAAGAACACGAGGGAAAACACGAGGGGAAACACGAAGAGAATCACGAGAGAATCACTAAACCAACAAGTAGTCACCCATATGCTAGATCCTCGAGTACATAAGAGATCACACGATCCTCGGACAACTAAGGACGATACAAAGGTAGTCGGTCTTCTCTGTGAGGAGGTCTTGATGTTCTTCTCCGCAAGAAGGTCTTGAATCCAAAGGGATCTTCTCCGAAGAGGGGCCGCGGTCTCTCTCGTGGAGTAGATCCAATGTGGATGAGCAATTCTCTATCTCTAATATGAGCTAAACCAATGCTAACCCTAGCTAGGATGAATAGGAGGTCTATTTATAGTCTTAGTGTAAATGGGGGAGGGGAAAGGAGGGGGTACATGGGCTTCAGGCCCGAAACTGGACACAGCCAGGTACCGGACGTCCGCTGGGGACCGGTCGTCCGGTGTCTCATGGGTAGCCGGATATCCGGTAAGCGCCGGTCGTCCGCTCGTTCTGGCTCGGATGCTGGTGTAGCGGATTTCTGGAAGTGGCCGGTTGTTCGGTCGCTGGACGTCCGGTGGCATCGGACTTCCGCTCGTTTGGCTCGGGTGCAGGGGCACTGGTCGTCCGGTCCAGGCCGGACGTCCGCTCGCTGTAGCTCGGCTGGGGCTTCAGGCGCCAGACATCCGGTCCCGACTGGTCGTCCGGTGGTTGGGACTTCTTCTGCAGCTCTCCTTCTTTGCCGTATTCACGTCCATCTTCCTTTTCTAATCCTCCTTGCTCCTTAGCTTCTTCATGGCCAACTCCTTGATACCTGAGTATGCAGAATGTCTCCGTTTGAGTTAGTAGCCATGTCTCATGTGCATCGAAGTGGAAATGTGAGAGGAGAGATGTCACCTCGGTTTCAAGAGCTCTTGCACATGCTCGTGTCATGGTTCCATTAGGCACTTGGTGAGACGATGGTAGGTCCATGGTGATGACCTGGAGATGCTCCGCATCACACTTTGGAGTGTGATATCGTTCCAATGTATGTTTGCCACCTTCTTCTTAGACGACCATGGCAATTTGATCGAGGTGTCATCCACAACGGCCGAACGAATCACTATAGCTTCAAGATGAAAGGAAAGGAGTGCGTCCTTCGCCCTATGTCTCCAAGCCAAGTGATTGCCGACAACCAAACCACCCATCGTGGAGAGAATAGTGAGAGAGCGAACCACGAAAAAGAGAGTGAGCGCCACAAGCCAAAATTGAGTGCCTCCACGATGAGCGACAAAAAGAACTTAGTTCTATTTGCCACCAAACATGAGATGAGAGAAGTGTGTGAGAACCCATCAAGTGTTGTGCACTATGTCCTTTTGTGCAAGGATGACGCACCAAAAGCTAACACCTCTCATAATCTACCTTTAGTGTTATCTTCTCCTCTGCAGGAATTCCAAGATGTTTTCCCCGACGAGCTACCTCCAGGTCTACCTCCACTATGAGGCATCGAGCATCGAATTGACCTCATCCTCAGAGCACCCCTTCCTAACAAGGCTCCATACTGCGTCAACCCCGAGAAAACTAAGGAGATCCAACGGCAAGTACAACAAATCATCAACAATGGCCATGTTCGAGAAAGTTTGAGCCATTATGTCGTCCCGGTAATCCTTGTTCCCAAGAAAAATGGTACATACCGCATGTGTTCCGATTGCCTTCCCATCAATTCTATTACAGTGCGTTATTGTTACCCCATTCCACGCCTAGATGATATGCTAGATGAAATTAGCGGAGCCATCATTTTCTCTAAGATTGACCTTAAAAGTGGCTACTATAAAATACGCATCCAAGAAGGTGATGAATGGAAAACCGCATTTAAGAACAAGTTTGGCTTATATGCATGGATCATTATACCAATGGGTTTATCCGAAGCACCCAGTACTTTCATGCGACTCATGCATTTTGTTTTTTGACCTTATATTGGTGTATTTGTTGTGGTCTACTTTGATGATATTCTTGTGTTTAGCAAATCACTGAAATATCATGTCACCCACCTTATGACCATGCTACAAACTCTTAGAAAATAGCACCTTTATGCTAATATGGACAAATGCCTTTTCGGCGTTGACAAGCTCATTTTCTTGGGTTTCGTTGTGTCTTCTGAGGGTGTTCATGTTGATGAATCAAAGATCAATGTTATTAAAACTTGGCCCCAACCAACCAACTTGCAACAAGTGCGTAGCTTCCTTGGTCTAGCCGCTTTCTACCAAAGATTTGTGAAGGATTTTAGCACCATTGCTTCACCTTTGCATGCTTTGAGTAAGAAGAATGCACCCTTTGTTTGGGGACCGTCTCAAGATAGCGCATTCCATGAGCTTAAAAATTTGCTTACTCATGCTCCCGTGCTTGCGTTACCCAACTTTGACAAACCTTTTGAAATTCATTGTGATGCTAGTGGTAATGGCATAGGAGGTGTGTTAACGCAAGAGAAGCGCCCCATAGCTTACTTTAGTGAGGAACTTTCCGGAGCGCAACTCAATTACCCCATCTATGACAAAAAGCTATATGCTTTAGTGCGAGTTTTGCATGAATGGGAACATTGCCTTCGCCCTCATGAATTTATCATTCATACCGACCATGAAATGCTTAAGTATCTTAAGGGTCAAACTAAGTTGAACATGCATCATGCTAAATGGAGTGAATTCATTGAGTCTTTTCCTTATATCATCAAGTACATTAAAGGTAAGGAAAATGTTGTGGCAGACGCTCTTTCCCGCATATGCATGCTTGTCACCAAACTTGAATTAAATGTCATTGGCTTTGAGCACATAAAAGACTTGTGTGCGCATGATCCTACTTTTGCTATTCCTTATGCCAAATGTTTGATGCATACATCTTGGGAACTCTATTACATCAAAGATGATTATCTTATGAGAGCTAACAAACACTTGTTGGTGCTACTACTGAATCTTCCTCGGTGCTACCCGTGAGCACAGACTTCGCTGTTGGGATGTATCTGAAGCTCAACTTCATCTGTTGATGGACCCCAAACTTGTTGGTGATGAATGGATTGAAGCAAATCCAAATAATCTGGCTTATGAGAACAAAGTGTTGTTCTATGTACTCTGCAACTCCCTCACGCCAACAAACAGGCCAGAAAGCATTAATGGCATCATGGGAAATGCTCTTCTAGCCACAGCTCGGGTCGTTTTGATATTCCAGATCTTTTCATTTACAACCCGGCCTACGCAGCTGATAGCCCTCAGGCTTTGAAGCCATATGCACCTTGGGTCATGTTTGCCATTGAGCAATGATAACCCACAAATATAGGTGATCATTTGTAGCCTTCTTCGATAAATAAGAGCGTCGAACCCAATGAGGAGCTAAAGGCAGAACAAATATTCCCTCAAGTTCTATCGACCACCGATACAACTCTACGCACACTTGACGTTTGCTTTACTGAAAACAAGTATGAAACTATTTTGCAAGAATAAAACTACGAGTACTTTGCGAGAATAAAACTATGAATAAATTGCAAGGTAATAAAAGTGGATAGCTTTTGTCAACAAGAAAGTCATTTGTCCCTAGGCAATCAATAACAAGTACCGGTAATCATTCTTGCAATTCTATATGAGGGAGAGGCATGAGCTAACATACTTTCTCTACTTGGATCATATGCACTTATGATTGGACCCCTAGCAAGCATCTGCAACTACCAAAGATCATTAAGGTCATGAAACCCAACCATAGCATTAAGTATCAAGTCCTCTTTACTCCCATATGCCATAACCCACTTATCCGCGTTTAGGCTGCTGTCACCCCGCAACACTGACAATAAGCAAACAATGAACATATTGCAACACCCTACAGTGGGGACCCCTCATGTTTGTGCGAGACGGAGGGCACCGTAGGACAGCACCATAAATAAAACATAGAATCATACGAACCAAGATCACGATTAACCAACAAGACAATTCAGATCTACTCAAACATCATAGGATAACCATAGATCAGTGGGAAATAATATATGGATTTGAGCACCATGTTTAAGTAGATATTACAGCGGGGAGAAGAGGTGTTACACTACTGCATAGAGGGGGAGAGGTGGTGATGAAGGTAGCAATATTGTTGATGTAGATCGCCATCACGATTCTTGCCCCGGCGACACTCCGGCGCCACCGGGAGAGAGGGGGAGAGAGCCCCCCTCCTTCTTTGTCCTTGGCCTCCTCGTAGATGGGAGGAGAGTCCCCCTCTAGTCCATGGCCTCCATGGCGGAGATTGGATCTCCCTCTATGTTCTCTTCTGTTTCGCTCCTCAGATCTAGCCGAAAATCGTTTCTTATATTCCCGGAGATCCGTAACTCCGATTGAGATGAGATTTTAACACGATTTTTTCTGGATATAATCTTCCTTGCGCTCGAAGTAGAGCTCCAACTGATGTTCCAGGAGGGCACAACCCACCACCACGTGCCAGGGGCCTGGGGCGCGCCCTGGTGTCTTGTGGGCTGTGTGGGCCTCCATTTGCGGTGATTCCAACTCCCAAAAATCACATATATTCCAAAATAATTCTCCGTAAAAAAATTATTGCATTTGGACTTTGTTTGATATGGATTTTCTGTGAGGCAAAAAACATCCAAAAAACAGGAACTGGCACTAGGCACTGGATCAATAGGTCAGTCCAATAAATCATATAAAAAGTTTCCAAAAATATGTGAAAGTTGTATAATATTGGGATGAAACAATCAAAAATTATAGATACGACAGAGACGTATCAGCATCCCCAAGCTTAATTCCTGCTCGTCCTCGAGTAGGTAATTGATAAAAAAGATAATTTTTGATGTGGAATGCTACCTAGCATAAACTTGATCATATAGCTAATCATGGCATGAATATTAAGACATAAGTGATTCAAAGCAAGAGCTTATAATTTTATACTCAGGCATCCCAACAAACAATCATGTCTTTCAAAATATCAATGCTAAAGAAAGTTATCCCTATAGAATCATATAGTCTTGTCATGCTCTGTCTTCTTAACACAAAGTATTTATCATGCACAACCCCGATGACAAGCCGAGCAGTTGGTTCATACTTTTTAATGCGCTTCAGCTTTTTCAACCCTCACGCAATACATGAGCGCAAGCCATGGATATAGCACTACCAGTGGAATAGAATATGATGATAGGGGTAAATATAAAGAAGACAAAAAGTAAGAAAGTCTCACATCGACGTGGCTAACCAATGGGTTATGGAGATGCCCATCAACTGATATCAATGTGAGGAGTAGGGATTGCAATGCAACGAATGCACTAAGAGCTATAAGTGTATGAAGCTCAATATGAAAACTAAGTGGGTGTGAATCTAATCCTATAATGAAAAATTCCCACTAGTATATGAAAGTGACAACATAGGAGACTCTTGGGCGTTGTTTGTAGAATGCTCTTCTGCTTAACTTATATTTATTAGAGCATGGTCTTTTGTAGAAAGAATTAAACTCTCATGCTTCATTTAGATCCATTTAGAGAGTCAAAAGGAATTGGTCAATTGCATGGTTAGTCATAAAATCTTACATAAAACTTATGGATAACCGAATACGATATGTTTGATTCCTTTCAATAGTTTTGCGATATAGAGATGGAATATGTGGGAGGTACTAGTAAACGGTTGTGGTTAGTAAGAATATTGGTGTTAAGGTTTGTGATTCCCGAAGCAAGTACGTATAGTCTCTCGTTATGCTATGAAGTTGGAGCATGATTTATTATTGATTGTCTTCCTTATGAGTGGCGGTCGGGGACGAGCGATGGTCTTTTCCTACCAATCTATCTCCCTAGGGGCATGCGTAGTAGTACTTTGCTTCGAGGGCTAATAAACTTTTGTAATAAGTATATGAGTTCTTTATGACTAATGTGAGTCCATGGGTTATATGCACTCTTACCTTTCCGCAATTTGCTAACCTCTACGGTACCGTGCATTGCCCTTTCTCACATCGAGACGTGGTGCAAACTTCATAGGTGCATCCAAACCCCGTGATATTATATGCTCTATCACACATAAGCCTTATTATATCTTCCTCAAAACATCCACCATACCTACCTATTATGGCTTCTCCATGGCCATTCCGAGATATATTGTCATGCAACTTCCACCGCTTCCGTTTTGATGACTTAAGCATTCATTGTCATATTGCTTTGCATGATCATATAGCTGACATAGTAGTTGTGGCTTAGCCACCGTTCATCATTTTTCATACATGTTACGCTAGATCATTGCACATCCTGGTACATTGCCAGAGGCATTCATATAGAGTCATATTTTGTTATAGGTATCGAGTTGTAATTTTTATTTCTTTTGAGTTATAAGTAAATAGAAGTGTGATGATCATAATTATTCACTTTTAGAGCAGTTCCCCGGTGAGGAAAGAATGATGGAGACTATGATTCCCCCACAAGTCGGGATGAGACTCCGGACAATGAGAGAAAACGAAAAAAAGAAAAAGAAAAGAAAGAAAGAAAAAACAAAAAAAACAAAGAGAGAAGGGGCATTGTTAGTATCCTTTACCACACTTGTGCTTCAAAGTATCACCATGTTTTTCATATGGAGAGTCTCCTAGGTTGTCACTTTCATATACTAGTGGGAATTTTTCATTATAGGATTAGATGCACACCCACTTAGTTTTCATATTGAGCTTTCATACACTTATAGCTCTTAGTGCATTCGTTGCATGGCAATCCCTACTCCTCACATTGATATCAGTTGATGGGCATCTCCATAACCCATTGGTTAGCCACGTCGATGTGAGACTTTCTTACTTTTTGTCTTCTCTATATTTACCCCTATCATCATACTCTATTCCACCGGTAGTGCTATATCCATGGCTTGCGCTCATGTATTGCGGGAGGGTTGAAAAAGCTGAAGCGCGTTAAAAAGTATGAACCAATTGCTTGGCTTGTCACCAAATGTTTATCTTATGAGAGCATTGATGGGGCCGCCCAAGAGGGGGTCTTGATGATCTTCTCCGCAAGAAGGTCTTGAATCCAAAGGGATCTTCTTCGTAGAGGCTGCGGTCACTCTCATGGAGTAGATCCGATGTGGATGAGCAATGCTCTATCTCTAAAATGAGCTAAACCAATGCTAACCCTAGAAAGGAGGAGCTGGAGGAGTATATATATAGTCTAGGTCCACGAAGGGGTAAGTGAGGGGCAAAAGGGTACATGGGCCTTGGCCCAAGTCTCTGCGCAGGCAGGGCTGGAAGGTCGGGGCGCTGGATGTTCCGGGCGAAGGTCCGGCCATGGTTCGGGCTATCTAGAGAGTTGGCACACTCTCGGACGGCTTCGATGCATCGGGGCCGGAAGTTCTGGGTAGCGGCCGGAAGTTCCGGGCTTTCCAGAAACTTGTTCGGGCTTCTTCTTCCTTCTCTTCCACGCTTCCCTCGCGGATGGTGTAGTTGTTCCTTGGAGCTTGCACTCATATATGATGTGTTACCACAATTCCCATGTAAGGAGAGCCGCAACCCCCACCACTTGAGTGAGATGAGTGGCTCCACCATACGTGAGATTGACTGCACCTACCTTGAGGGAGTGAGTGAACCACCACATAGAGAGAGTGAGATAGTTGATAGGTCATACGAGGCCACTTTCAACACTAACGACTTGACCTCTACCTCTATTGTGTCTTCCCATTTGGTGCTAGGTCCCATCTATGATGACGCGCCGATTCGCGATGACTTCGTCCTCCCTTTGGACAAGACGCTGGCCATGGTGGAATATGATGCACCCCCCCACATGGTTCCATCAAGATGAAGATGACCACCATTTGGTCTTTCCCACCTCACCTACACCACATGAGTGGAATGACAAAGGTAACATAGGTGAAGGTGATGCTCTAGTCCCACTAGTGGACATTCTTGACATTGATTGCTTGCATGATGTTGATCAACCTATTACCATGCTTCATGCTAGTGCGACTTCCCCATGTGATGATTTACCCATTTATGATGAGTATGATGATTGCCATGTGGAGTCTATTAGTTGTGATGCCATGTTACATAGGATTTCTTGTGCTAATTCTCTCGGTCACATCATGTTTTCCAATCCGCTTAACTTGTCATATGCTATGCATGAGATCAATCATATGTCATATTTGCAATCTCATCATAGTGACTATGCATATGCCATTAAAATAAACCCAATTTGCACATATGGCATAGATGACAAGCCCATGGTTATCGACATTTGTTTTTCTCGTGATGATATTGATACGCTCCCTTTGCATCATTTATCTCATCTACCATGCCATGACTACCTAGCATCGGATATGCATTGTTGTGCATTTTCTCCATGTGATGTTTACGATATTGGTCATGAGGAGACCCCATAGTTTCCTCATACATGTTAGGAGATTTTGATTCATCCCATTGATTGCATGATCCCAATACTTGTGTGCACCATATGCTCCCCATGAATAAAAATGCTATTGTTGTGCCATATACTTGTATGCTAAATTTGCATCCCCATCATGTTATACATAACAACTATTTTTTCATGATGGATGACATGTTCTTATACCATGCATCAAAGTTCTTTGAGCGATGCTTATCTTGTGCTAACTCTCATGTGCTCATACACATCATAATGGATGATGTGTACATTTACCACACATACAATTTCTTTCGTTTGTATCTCTTTTGTGTAGGTACCCATGAATACTTGTTAACCTCACAATCCCCTGAGTTGACAAAACGAGCTCTAGAGAGCAACGATGACTTGGGATCCCATGGATTGTCTTTCCCACCGCTCTCTTTGCGCAAAGACTTCGCGCATTTCTTCTACATGACCCTCACTTGGCTATGGGTTATTGTCCAATACATATTCTATGCCCACCTTGCCATGTTCACTTTGCATGATATGCTCATTCCTATGCCTTTGCCGTGCATTTGTGACCCATGCTTTGCATTAAACATGATGATTAATTCTCATACTTTTATGTGTAGTTGCAACTTGGTGGAGATATCACTTGTCACTATCATGTTTCCTTTGTGCCCCATGCCTACGATGGTATTATGATCTTGCTTTGTGCTCGTGCTTGCGATATGTCATGTGCATTGCCTTTGCCTATTATTTGCTCACATGACATGATTGCCATGATTGGTTTAATGGTGGAGGAGTATATTTCGTGCTCATCGCGGGATCACCACGTTGATCATGATTTCGGAGCCTCCCCTCATTGTTTTCTAGCCTATTTTTGTTGTGTTCTTCCCCAAATTCGAAAATCCCCACCAAAAATAGCCTTAATTTTTTTTGTGATTTGTTGGTTTGACGAAGTTTTGTTGATTTTGATCCATGGATTTGCTTGGTTTCAAGTGGATCTAGCATTTCCCCAAGTTTCCCCATCTTTTACCCACGAAATCTCATCAATTTTGACCCCAAAATCATCATTTTCCGCCCAAAATCGCGCTCCGGATATCACATCTCGCGTTGACCCCGACCCACCGGACGACCAGCGTTTTACGGACGTCCGGAGCCCCTGGAATGACCGGACGTATGACCTCTACCGGACGACCGGAACCCCTAACCCGAGGCAAATTAACGGATTTCCGAGCCCACCCGGATGTCCGGCCACCGGTCGTCTGACCATCTTCGGACGTCCGTAACCTCTAAAAACTGATTTCGCTCAAATTTTGTTTCGGCCATAACTAATTCATCCGAACTCCGATTTTGACGTTCTTTAGCTTGTAGAAAAGCTCTTGACATCCTCCTTCCCAAAAAAATACCACCAACATCATTTGACTCCATGAAAGTTTTGGAATATCGACATCTTTGCATAGGGCTTCCACCACATCCTCCGCTACACCACCACCAACTTCCGCAACCTAACCCATTGTGTTCCATATCGCATTAGTGGTTGCTTGAGGAGTGATTTGAGTCTCCTAAGGTGTCTAGGCTACTTAGGGACGGTTGATTCTTCACAACCACCACCACCACTTCCACATAGGCTTGCCCACCATACTCTCCCGCCATCCCAACTTAACCCAATTTTGTTTGTGCTATGAGTTGTGTCTCCTAAGGTGTTTCGGCTACTTAGGGACCGTTCTTCCAACTCCGACACCGTGTATAGTCCACCACCTTAACCTCCACTTCCGCATTGCCTACTCGCATAACCCATCATTGCATTTCCGCAATCCCTTTGAGCTTCCGCAACCACCACCGCATCCCGCTACCACCATTTTGACATTTGACGTTTGAGATTTTGAGTTCGTGGTTTTTCCGTTTCCTAAGGTGTTTCGGTACTTAGGGACGAGTCTTGATCATCTTGGTATCTCCATCAATATCATCGCCACTCATCATCGCCAAGGACGGTAACCTCCATATCATCTTGGTATAGTGGTATCCCTCCATTGTATATTCCCTTGCCATTGCATTGATAACCCCTAGCCCATTTTGCGTTACTTGCCTATCGAGACTAGCCATTTGAGTATGGCCGGCAATGTTACTTGTGCACATTAGTGATCAACACCTCCCATTGCATACATACCATACCATATCGGTATCATATCATCTCGTGTGCCTCAAGTTTGTTCCCGCATATATACAATTGCTATCTTGGTTTGTGCATTGTGGAAAAGTGGCCATACAAAAAAAAAGAATAAGCTTTTAAGCAAAGGAGAAAGACCAAATAAGCTTGTAAGCAAGTGCCATAGCATCATACCACATTGCATAAGATTGTCATATCCGATCATCTTGGATCATACCACCGGAACATCATATACATAACATACTTGGGATAGAAGTCGTTGCATTTTTGTCTCGTATAGGTTGTGCACAAGTGTCGTATCCGCCTATTGAGCAATCGTGCTAGCGTCTCTCTAGAGTTGTGCAACAAGAGCATTTTCCGTGGATTCCACATTTTGAGCTCATTACTTGGTTGCACGACCCCATTTGTCTATTCGTGTGTGTGTGTGTTTCCGTGTGCCACATATAGCTATAGGTCTACTTGTTTCACTTGCAAATTTGTGAATCTCTTTCAACATTATTGACTCTTGCTAACATTTCGTATCAAAGTTTTGTGCCACTATCCTCACCGAGTTCCACCATAAACCTTATTTGTGTAGGTGTGAGAAACTGACAAGAATTGGTACCAATTGTGCTATTTCCTTGTCCACATTGGAGTGATCATTGATCCACTTTCAACTTCGATCTAGGTACATTTGGTATTCGTTCTTCTCTTTCTACCACTCACAATTTTCTCTTGGAGTGATGGATAGGCAAGACATTTCATCTCCGGTCTTCGACAACAACGACGACGTGAACTACTACATCACCAAAGCGTCAATCTTCGATCTACAATGGCATATGCAAGGCACACAATCAAGATTGCGAGAGAGCATCGAGAACCTGTCCATCGACATTCGTCACTCCGAAGAAAGGAAAATGGACTACATCGACAACAATCTTTCCGCACAAAAGGAGGAGCAAGATGCAAGGATGGAGGAGATTCAGGCCTTGATCAAGTCTACTTCCCCTTCGTCATCTTCAAGGCGGCGGCGAGCAAATCGATCATCGTCGGAGCGCCCAAGTGACACAAGCACAAGTCGTCCACGTCCACATCTCCATGGCGACCACCATCACGTTCGTGATCCACCTCGTCATGAAGGGAAAGTCACCTCCAAGCATCATGTGCACGAAGACGACGAATACCATCGAGCTCAAGCACGACAACGACAACATCATCATGAAGATGCTCGAGATGCGCCTACCTACAAGTCCCAACAAGCCCTACTTCACGCCAAGTCCAAACTTCATGACCACAAGAGAAGACCGCGAGACGAGCACCACCAAGACAGAGCTATGGCTACAAAAACCACTTCGGCATCTTCGCCATGTGCTATCAAGGCATCTTCACCTTTGCACGTATGGCATCTTCGCCTACTTCCCGTGAGTTCGCCTACATCGACATCATCAAGTACAAGGCGACCACCTACGAGCGAGGGCGACACTTCCATCTTCGGAAGCCCCTCAAGGAAGATAGCCTAGCATGGGAAATTCCCTTCGGTTATGGAGACAAGCTACGAGGTGCCACATCATATGGGCCTCCAACAACAAGACGGTGACAAGATGGCCGAGCTAGGGCCATCCCCTTCGACCACGGCGACGAGCATGAACCTCTTCAACAACATGAAGACGGCGCCCATATTGGACTCATACTTCAAGTCAAGCTACGAGACCACACATGAGACCTTCTCTTTGGTCTTAGAGGAGTGTGATGATGTGCCATCTTCGGCCTTCATCCACGACTACAACTATGGCATGATTGAGCATGGAGACATTTGCACCAACATCTCTCTGACACCCACATATAAAGAGATGCCCCAATTCCCATGTGAGGAGAGGCACCCCACCATGAGTGATATGAGTGACTCCACCATTTGTGACATTGAGTGCATTTCCTATGAGAGGATGAGTGTGACCACCACTAGCCCCACACTTGAGAGCATCCAAGAGGGAGTGAGTGAGCCACCACACTTAGTGAGTGAGGTAGTTGACACGGCACGTGAGGACACTATGATTCCTAACGACTTAACCTCTACTCCGAGTGTGTTTTCTTCTTTGGTGCTAGGTCTCCTACACGACTACATGCCTATCCTCGACGAGTCCATATCTCCAATGGAGACAACGATGGTCATGGTCGAAGAAGATGCACCCCCACATGGTTCCATCAAGATGAAGATGACCACGACTTGGTCTTCGACACCTCACCTACAACACATGAGCGATGCTCCAAAGGTAACATAGGTGATGGTGCTTCTCTTGTCCCACTAGTGGACTATTTTACGAATGATTGCTTGCATGATGTTGATACACCTATTCCCATGCTTCATGCTAGTGCGACTTCCTCATGTCATGACTTACCTATTTATGATGAATATGATGATGAGCATGTTGAGTTGCCTAGTTGTGATGCTATGCTCCATAGGATATCATGTGAAAATTCTTTTGGTCACATCATGTTCGACAATCCTTTAAACTTGTCATATGCTATGAGTGAGATATCCCATATTGCATCATTTCAATATCAACATAGTAGCTATGCATGCCCCATTAAAGTAAATCCCATTTGCACTTGTGACATAGATGACGAGATGATGGTAATTGGCTTTTGTTTTTCATGTGATGATATTGCCATGCTTCCTTTACATGATTTGCGTAATTCATCCACTATGCCATGCCATGATCACAATGTTCCAAATATGCATTGTTTTGGATGTTGTCAATATTCTCCGTGTGATGTTTCCACTAATGATCATGAGGAGACCCCCATAGTTTCCTCATACATATTAGGAGATTTTGATGCATTCCATACATTGCACGATTCTCATAATTGCTTGCACCATATGCATCCCACGCATAACAATGCTCTAGATATTTCCCATGATGCATTACACAATTTGAGTCTCCATTATGCTATACATAACAACAAACCTTTCATGATGGATGACATGTTTTTATATCATGCATCTCATTTATTTGAGCATTGGATATTTTGTGCTAACCAACACAAGCACGTGCGAATCATGATGGATGATGTGTACATATACCACGCACACACAATTTTTCCTTTTCCTTTGTTTTCTGTAGGTACTTATGAACACTCGTCAACCTCACAATCCCATGAGTTGACGAAACGATCTCTTGAGAGCAAAGATGACTTGGGATCCCGTGAACTATCCTTCCCACCGTTCTCTTCGCGCAACGACTACGCACATCTCTCTCACTTGGCTCTCACACGGCTATGGGCTATATACTGCTTGTCGCTTCTTGCTCATTTTACCGTGTTCACTTTGCATGCTATGCTTGCTTCTATGACTTTGCCATGCAATTGTAACCCTTGCTTGCATCTACCCATGATTCACCATTATACTACTTCTATGTGTATTTGCATGCTTGGTGGAGATCCTTGCTGCTATTGCCATGTTTATCATGTGCCTCATGCTATTGATGCTATTTTGCTCATATCTTGCCTTCATGCTTGTGATATGTCTTGTGCATTATTCATGACCACTATTTGCACACATGACATACTTGACATGTTTCCTTCTAGTACGTTGCATCTTCGCACTACTAGCTTGCTTGCCTTGATTCATATGATTGCTTGCTTAGTCGCATCACCTGTGACGACCCGAGACCAACGCTCCAGATGCCTTCCATTTATTTTAGCTGTGGTCATGTGTTTATTATGTTTTTTGCATTTGTCATTGTTGTTGCATTTGCATCATGATCATCTTTTGTTGTGATTGTTATCTTTGTGTTCTCCTCCTCATCTTCTTTGTTGTTCCATCTTGCCCTTCCATCTAAACATTCATCTAGTGCAACACCCCATCGCATCCCTCCTCCTGGTCTTCACGCCGCCGGCAACCAGGTTTAGGAACAGCAGCACCGCCCGACTTTGTGTCTCTTTTTCTCTCGATCTCCCTCTCTCTCATGTTCCTGAGCTCTCTCCCGCAGGGAACCCCCATGAACGAGCTCGATCTCGCGCAGTGCCCGGCCTCCCCAAGCAGCCAACGTCGTGTCCTTGCTCTCCTTCGGCCGTGACCTACCCTGATGAACCCCGCCTACGGTCGTCCATCTCCGGCCCAGATGCAGCTCGCCGGAGTAACCATTCCAGGTCTGGTGAGCTCCTCACCTCGGACCTGTCCCCTTCTTTCTCTTCTCTTCTCTTTCTCTAACCTCTCATTCTGATTCTTTTCATGCCATGGCGCCTCGGCCTCCTCTGCTTCCCGCGTCGCCCTGCAGGAGCTTCGTCCGTGCAGCCGCCATCCTCCGGATCCGGCCCAGAGCTGCTCCTCTGCTCCGCCTCCCGCCTTGCGGTAAGCCGCACAACCGCACCAGCAATCTGTGTCCCCAGCCACGGCCATAGGGCAAGCCATCTCTGATTTCCGTTTTCAGTTTCGTAAGATCAGCGCCAGGGTATGGTTCATCTCGAGCATAAGACCTTTTTACCATAGTTCCATCGTAGCCCATCTGGATAACAGCGCGTGCACACATCTAAGGGGTCTGGGGTTCGAGTCCCAGGCGCCCCATTTTTTGCACTGTTTTTCCTGTATACTGTTGCACGCACACAGCCACATCCACTTCGGGCCAGATCTGCTGTTGGGCTTCCATAGTGAGCAGCATTCGGCCCACATTTTTTTGTTCGCTGCGATTTATCTAATTCCATGTCATGCATATTTACAGAATATGCCATCATTTTGAATTGTTCATAACTAAATATCCGTGCATCCAAATAAAACATGTCATATATGAAACATGCTTAGAATTTCATCTAGTTTAAAAATATGCAACTTTCATCCTTGTTAAAAATGTTTAAGGTGATGTTTGCATATATTTTGCCTCTTGCCATGTTAAAATGATTTAATTCATAACTATTTAACCGTAGCTCCAAATTTAATAATCTTTATATGTAAATGGGGTAGAAAAAGGCCTAGTTTAACATGGTTGCCTCACTTTGCACTAAATCTAAAATATGTTTTAGGGCAGAAAAGTACCCAAACCTAATATATGCATATGAGGATTTTCCGGAATTGTTGTTCGTTGTTTCCGGCCTCATTTAAACTTGACTAGTTAGGTAGTTTTACTTTGCTTCACCCCTTGCCACGCTAAACAACATTTAATATTGTTGAGTTCATAAATGAGATCGAACTAAATAAGTCATGTGGTGTTTTGTCAATATGCAACTCGTGACATATTGAGCCCCACTTAACTTGTAGTTTTGCTTGTGCACTTTGCCATGTCATGCATATTTAAACCGAACATGCATCATACTTGGTTGTGCATCATGCCATGCTTATGTGGTGGTTGTTTACTATGTTGTTTGCTCCTTTCCGGTGTTGCTTCTTCGGGTTGGTTCCAATAATGTTGCATTTTTGAGGACCCGTTCGACTATGTCCGTTTGTCTTCTTCATGGACTCGTTCGTCTTCCTTGCAAGATTTCAGGCAAGATGACCATACCCTCGAAATCACTTCTATCTTTGCTTGCTAGTTGCTTGCTCTTTTGCTATGCCTATGCTACAATACCTACCACTTGCTTATCATGCCTCCCATATTGTTAAGCCAAGCCTCTAACCCACCTTGTCCTAGCAAACCGTTGTTTGGCTATGTTACCGCTTTTGCTCAGCCCCTCTTATAGCGTTGTTAGTTGCAGGTGAAGATTGGAGTTTGTTCCTTGTTGGAACATGGATATTTTGTTGGGATATCACAATATCTCTCTTATTATATTAATGCATCTATATACTTGGTAAAGGGGTGGAAGGCTCGGCCTTATGCCTGGTGTTTTGTTCCACTCTTGCCGCCCTAGTTTCCGTCATATCGGTGTTATGTTCCCGGATTTTGCGTTCCTTACATGGTTGGGTTATAATGGTAACCCCTTGACAGTTCGCCTTGAATAAAACTCCTCCAGCAAGGCCCAACATTGGTTTTACCATTCGCCACCTAGCCTCTTTTTCCCTTGGGTTAGGCCAGCCCAAGGGTCATCTTTATTTTAACCCCCCCGGGCCAGTGCTTGTCTAAGTGTTGGTCCAAACTGAGCGATGTCCGGAGCTACCAGGGGCAACTCTGGCTGGCCCACCAGACGTCTTGCTCATCCAGTGTGCCCTGAGAACGAGATATGTGCAGCTCCTATCGGGATTTGTCGGCACATCTGGGTGGCTTTGCTGGACTTGTTTTACCATTGTCGAGGATGTATTGTGACCGGGATGCCGAGCCTGATCGGATTGTCTTGGGAGAAGGAATATCCTTCGTTGACCGTGAGAGCTTGTGATGGGCTAAGTTGGGACACCACTGCAGGGTTTTGAACTTTCGAAAGCCATGCTCGCGGTTACGGGCAGATGGGAATTTGTTAATGTCCGGTTGTAGAAAACCTGAAACTTAACTTAATTAAAATGCATCAACTGCGTGTGTCACCGTGATGGTCTCTTCTCGGCGGAGTCCGGGAAGTGAACACGGTTTTGGACTTATGCTTGACGTAGGTTGTTCTAGGATCACTTCTTGATCATAGATTTCTCAAACGTGCTTTGCCTTCTCTTCTTGCTCTCATTTGCGTATGTTAGCCACCATATATGCTAGTCGCTTTCTGCAGCTCCACCTCATACCTTTTACCTTACCCATAAGCTTAAATAGTCTTGATCACGAGGGTGTGAGATTGCTGAGTCCCCGTGACTCACAGATACTTCCAAAACCAGTTTGCAGGTGCCGATGATATCGTGCAGGTGACGCAACCGAGCTCAAGGAGGAGCTCGATGAAGACCGTGTTCGTTATGTTGTTCCGTTTTTCAGTTGATCAATAGTGGAGCCCAGTTGGGACGACCGGGGATCTGTGTAGGATTTGGGGTAGTCTTCTTTTGTTTTGGGTTCCGTAGTCGGACCTTGAGTGTATCTAGATGATGTAATGATTTATTCATGTAATTGTGTGAAGTGGCGATTGTAAGCCAACGATGTATCTCTTTCCCTTATGTATTACATGGGTTGTGTGAAGATTACCTCACTTGCGACATTGCTTTCAATGCGGTTATGCCTCTAAGTCGTGCTTTGACACGTGGGAGATATAGCCGCATCAAGGGCGTTACATCACCCATGTTCCACTCTTACTTGCTTTCTTGGGTTGATGACATATATGTACATGCCTCTCACATGATATATTTTGTTCATTGTCGCTTGCCTCCAATTGTTGCATCTATTCTTTTTGATGGAGACTTGGACACTTTACTTGTGATGCATGCTTGCTTGATTGAGCCTATTGTATTTGGTTGTTCTCGCATCATATGCCTCCATACTATGAAATGCTCCCTTGTCCTTTCTTAGGATGAGCATGATGCATACACTTGTTGGGTATTTTACCACACGAATGATAGGTTTTGCATCGCTGCGGACCTTATTTTTTTTTGGAGTGTTTGTCATGTTCTTTCATCTTGAAGGATTCACAAGGCGATACCATCATGAGATAATTTGGTCATGTGAAGGCATACACAATGTGGAACACCAACATTTGTGAGAATCTCCTAAAGGTGAGCTC
Organism: Triticum urartu; assembly: GCF_003073215.2. NCBI lineage: Eukaryota > Viridiplantae > Streptophyta > Magnoliopsida > Poales > Poaceae > Triticum > Triticum urartu. Next base: position 214,273,800 of record NC_053023.1, on the reverse strand, counting down.
CTTCCCTTTGAGCCATCCTCAATTACGCATATTGGATGGGTCACTCTTTCATTGTTGTTTCCTTCTTCTTGTCTACATGGTACATCTCGCGAACGGAGGAGCGACATTGAAGATGGGCTCTATGGACCTTCACATTGAGGAGCACTCAGACTTATTGGAAGCACCTTCGAACTTCCACTCATGCCACAACATTGAGAATTGGTACAACAACACCTCCATATTCATTGATTGTGCTCACACATGTCATGGTCATTGGACATCTCACACACACGACAAATTTGCATCTTATGCATGGATTGACTCATATTATGATTGCCTTGTTGCATCTTGTATTCCCATGTCATCCATGATATATGAGCTTGTGCATTTCCTTGGCAAATTTGTTGTGATATTTCTTGATGGCATATTCATACATCATGATCTTATTGCCTACCATCAATTGCATGATCACATCACATTGAGCATCCATTACAATATTCATGCTATTGATAAACCGTCTCACTATGACTTCATTTTGCACCATGGTTGCATTGATCATATTCTTGCGTTTGCTCCCATGAATGTTGTGCATACATTTCCCTATCTTTTGGATAAGCTTCATGCACCTTGTCATGATCAATATTGTCGCACGGACACATGTTTACTTGATGGACACTTTGTGTGCACTAACCGTTGTATTTCCGAGTGTCTCCTGTGTTTGCTTTTTTGCATGTCTATCACACTGGAGACACCTTGGACTACTCGAATTGCGCAATGCTTGCAACTCCATCCAACTACAAGTCCGTCCACGACATACGTTTCCATGGTGATGAGGATCATGATCCGAGGCCGGATCTTTCCCAAGGGGGGGGGGAGATGATGCGGAGCATTCCACGTTCATCCACATGTACACTGCGACTACTCTCCAAGCCCCAAGGATACATAAGATGAGACCTCGACGATACACCAATGGACACAAGGTGAACTCGCTCCTCTCCGAACTTTCACTTTCCACATGTGAGACATGGCTACTACCTCAAAATTGTGTGCTATGCATGTCCAGGAACCAAGAGGAAGCCCATGGACAAGAAGGCGAGGACACCAAGTGCGAGGAACAAGAAGAAGGGCTACGGAGGAAGCTCCATCCACCGAACGACCGGCCGGGACCGGACGTCCGACGCCTCAAGACCCACCGGACGACCGGCCCGGACCAGACGACCGGCGATCCTGCACCCAAGCCAAATGAGCGGACGTCCGACCACTCCAGTGTCCGGACGCCCGACCGTGCCCGGAAATCCGGCGCCACCTCAACCGAGCCGAAACGCCAGACGTCCGACAAGTACCGGACGACCGGACCCATGTGAGCCTCCGGACATCCGGTACCCGTCGGACGTCTGACGCCTGTCTGTGCACAATGTATCGGGCCGAGCCCATGTACCCCTTCACTTCCCCCCATTTGCACTAAGACTATAAATAGACCTCCTCCACCTCCTAGCTAGGGTTAGCGTTGGTTTAGCTCATTTTGAGAGATAGAGCTTCGCTCATCCACATCGTATCTACTCCTCGTGAGAGACCGCGGCCTCTTCGGAGAAGATCCCTTTGGATTCAAGACCTCCTTGCGGAGAAGAACATCAAGACCTCCTCACAAAGAAGACCGTTACCCTTGTATCGTCCCTAGTTGATCATGTACCGTGTGAACTCTTATGTATCCGAGGATCACATGTGTGACTTTCTTTTGTTGGTTTATTGATTCTCTTGTGTTTCCCTTGTGTTTTCCCTCTTTCCCCCCTCGTGTTCTTCGTGTTCATCGCGGGATCCGCTCCTTTCGTGAAAGATAAGCAATGCTCGAAGAAATTTGATGCATGGTATAAGAACATGTCATCCATCATGAAAGAATAGTTGTTATGTATAACACGATGGGGATGCAAATTGAGCATACAATTATATGGCACATCAGTAGCATTTTCATTCATGGGGAGCATATTGTGCACACAAGTATTTGGATCATGCAATGAATGGGATGAATCAAAATCTCCTAAAATGTATGAGGAAACTATGGGGGTCTCCTCATGAGCAATATTGGAAACATCATATGGAGAAAATGGACAACATCCAAAACAATGCATATCCGAAGCTAGGTGGTCATGGCATGACATATGAGATAAATGATGCAAAAGGAGCATATCAATATCATCACAAGAAAAACAAATGCCAATAACCATGGGCTTGTCATCTATGCCATAAGTGCAAATTGGGTTAATTTTAATAGCATATGCATATTCACTACGATGAGATTGCAAATATGACATATGATTAATCTCATGCATAGCATATGACAAGTCAAGCGGATTGTCAAACATGATGTGACCTAAAGAATTGTCACAAGAAATCCTATGTAACATGGCATCACAAATAATATACTCCACATGAGAATCATCATACTCATCGTAAATGGGCAAGAAATCATCACATGAGTAAGTCGCGCTAGCATGAATAATGGAAATAGGTGGATAAACATCATGCAAGCAATCAATGTCAAGAATGTCCACTAGTGGGACTAGAGCATCACCTTCACCTATGTTACCTTGTTCATTCCACTCTAGTGGTGTAGGTGAGGTGTGTAAGACCAAATGATGGTCAAGATCATCATCATGATGGAACCATGTGGGGGGTGCATCATATTCCACCATGGCCATCGTCTTGTCCAAAGGTAGGGCGTAGTCGTCGCGAATTGGCGCGTCATCATATATGGGACCTAGCACCAAATGAGAAGACACAATAGAGGTAGAGGTCAAGTCGTTAGTGTTGAAAGTGGCATCACATGACCTATCAACTATCTCACTCTCTCTATGTGGTGGTTCACTCACTCCCTCAAGGTAGGTGCACTCATTCTCACGTATGGTGGAGTCACTCATCTCACTCAAGTGGTGGGGGTTGTGGCTCTCTTCACACGGGAATAGTGGCAACACATCGTATATGGGGCTAGTGGTGAAGTCACTCTCACTCTCAATATGGTGGCAAAAGTCACTCAAGTCAACATATGTCTCTGTGGTCGAAGGGAAAATCCCATGCTCAACCATCTCATTGCCATCGCCGTGGATGAAAGCCGAAGATGGCACATTGATGTAGGGTAGAACCCTAATCGCCCGATCTTTCACAAAAGGAGCGGAATCCCGCAAAGAACACGAAGAACACTAGGGGGGAACGAGGGAAAACACAAGGGAGACACAAGCGAATCACTAAACCAACACAAGAAAGTCACACATGTTCTAGATCCTCGAATACATAGGGTTCACACGATACACGATCAACCAAGGACAATACAAGGGTAACGGTCTTCTCCGTGAGGAGGTCTTGACGTTCTTCCCTAAATAGGGGTCTTGAATCCGCTTGGGGGATCTTCTCCGTAGGAGGCTTGAATCTCCGAGGAGAAGGTAACCAAGTGGATGAGCAAAGCTCTGACACGAAATATGAGCTAATCCTTTGCTAACCCTAGCTAGAAGGAATAGGAGGTCTATATATAGTCTAAGTGCTAACGGGGGCGAAAGTAGGGGTACATGGGCCTCGGGCCCGAATCTGGACACAACTAGGTAACGGACGTCCGCTGGGGACCGGACGTCCGGTGTCTCAGGAGCGGCCGGACGTCCGGTGGCTGCCGGTCATCCGCTCATTCTGGCTCGGATGCTGGTGTAGCAGATTTCCGGTGGCTACCGGTCGTCCGCTGGTACCAATCGTCCGCTCGTTTGGCTCGGGTGTAGGGGAACCGATCATCTGGTCGGGGCCGGACGTCCGCTCGTTTGCCTCGGGTGCAGGGGCACCAGTCGTCTAGTCTGGACTGGACGTCCGCTCGCTGGGCCTCGGCTGATGCTTCAGGCGCCGGACGTCCTGTCTCGGCTGGTCGTCCGGTGGCTGTGACTCTTCCTGCAGCTCACCTTCTTCTCCGTCTTCACGTCCATCTTCCTCCTCTTCTTCTCCTTGCTCCTTAGCTTCTCCATGATACCTGAGTATGCACAGAGTGTCCGTATGAGGTAGTAGCCATGTCTCATGTGCATCGAAGTGGAAATGTGAGAGGAGAGATGTCACCTCGGTTTCAAGAGCTCTTGCACGTGCTCATGTCATGGGTCCAAGAGGTGTCAAAGGAGATGTAGTTCGGTCCATGGGGATGGCCTTGAGATGCTCTGCATCATCTCCCCTCCCTTGGGGAAGATCTGTCCTCGGATCAAATTCTTCATCACCATGGAAGGGAGAAAGATCTTTGACGTTGAAGATGTCGCTCATGTTGTACTTGTCGCGCGGGAGGTCGATCTTATAAACATTGTCGTTCTATCATGCAAGCACCTTGAAAGGTCCATCCTCTCATGGTCGAAGCTTGGACTTGCGTTCTTGGGGAAAACGGTCCTTGCGAAGGTGTAGCCACGCGAGATCACCAATGTTGAAGACCATAGGGTGCTTGTTGAAGTTGAGCTTGGACGCAAGGCGTTGAACTTGGTGCTCGATGGTGTTCCTTGTATCTTCATGCACCTTCTTGAGATGTGTCACGCGGGCACTTGCGTCCAAGTTGATGCACCCTTGTAGTGGTAGAGGGAGAATGTCCAAAGGGGACAAAGAGTTGAAACCATAGACGACCTCAAAGGGGGACTTGCCGGTTGTTGAGTGTCTTGCTCGGTTGTAGGCGAAATCGGCGATAGGTAGGCACTCCTCCCACTCCTTGACGTTATTCTTGATGAGTACCCAAAGTAGAGCGGAGAGTGTGCGGTTGGTAACTTCCGTTTGGCCGTCGGGTTGTGGATGATATGCCATAGAGAAGAGCAGCTTGATTCCTAGCTTGGCGCATAGGGTCTTCGAAAAGTAGCTAAGGAACTTGACATCGCGGTCTGAGACGATAGTCTTTGGCACTCCATGTAGACGCAATATTTCCCTACAGAAGATATTAGCAACATGTGAAGCATCGTCTACCTTGTTGCAAGGAATAAATGTGCCATTTTTTAGAAACGACCCACAATGACAAATACCGAATCCTTCCCATTTCTACTCCTAGGCAAACCAGGTACAAAGTCCATGCTAATGTCTTCCCATGGTTGATATGGAATTGGTAGAGGCATATAAAGGCCGTGGGATTGAGCTTTGGACTTAGCTTTGCGACATGTAGAGCATCGGTTGGTGAAGCGGTTGACGTTGCGAAACATCTTGGGCCAAAAGTAGTTCTTCGAGAGCATGGCGAACGTCTTGTCTCATCCAAAATGTCCCATTAAGCCTAATCCATGAGATTCCTGCAAAAGCAACAAATGAAGAGAAGACTCGGGGATGCAAAGTTTGTTAGCTCTCATAAGATATCCATCTTTGATGTAATGGCGTTCTCAAGAGGTGTGTGACAAACACTTGGCATAAGGAGTAGCAAAAGTAGGATCATGCTCATACAAGTCTTTGATATGCTAAAAACCAATGACATCCAATTCAAGTTGACTGACAAGCATGCATATGCGGGAAAGGGCATCCGCTACAATGTTTTCCTTACCCTTAATGTACTTGATGACATAAGGAAAAGACTCAATAAATTCACTCCATTTAGCATGACGCTTGTTCAACTTGCTTTGGCCCTTAAGATACTTGAGTGTTTCATGATCGGTATGAATGATAAACTCATGAGGGTGAAGATAGTGTTCCAATTCATGCAAAACTCGGACTAAGCATATAGTTCTTTGTCATAGATGGGGTAATTGAGTTGCGCGCCGGATAGTTTCTTACTAAAGTAAGCTATGGGGCGCTTCTCTTGCGTTAGCATGACTCCTATGCCATTACCACTAGCATCGCAATGAATCTCAAAGGGTTTGTCAAAGTTGGGTAAAGCAAGCACGGGAGCATGAGTAAGCAAGTTCTTAAGCTCATTGAAAGAGGTATCTTGAGATGGTCCCCAAGCAAAAGGCACATTCTTCTTGCTGAAAGCATGCAAAGGCGAATCAATGGTGCTAAAATCCTTCACAAAGCGACGATAGAAACCCGCAAGGCCAAGAAAGCTACGCACTTGTTGCAAATTGGTTAGTTGTGGCCAAGTCTTAATACCATTGATCTTGGACTCATCAACATGAACACCCTTAGAAGAAACAACAAAACCCAAGAAAACAAGCTTATCAACGCCAAAAAGGAATTTCTCCATATTAGCATAGAGTTGCTCTTTTCGAAGAGTTTGCAAAACGGTTCGAACATGGGTGACATGATCTCTAAGAGATTTTCTATAAACAAGGATATCATCAAAGTAGACCACAACAAATATAGCAATGTAAGGGCGAATGACATGATTCATAAGACGCATAAAGGTGTCCGGTGCTTCCGATAGACCCATAGGCATGACTAACCACTCATACAAGCCAAATTTGGTTCTGAAAGTGGTTTTCCATTCATCACCCTCTTGTATGCGGATTTGGTAGTAACCACTCTTAAGATCAATTTTCGAAAAGATAGTGACACCACTAAGCTCATCAAGCATATCGTCAAGGCGTGGAATGGGATACCTATAATGAACGGTGATAGCATTGATAGGTCTACAATCGGAGCACATGCGAAAGCTACCATCTCGTTTTGGCACAAGAATGACCGGGACGGCACAAGGGCTCAAACTTTCACGCACATGTCCATGGTCTATGATATGCTTTACTTGCCTTTGTATTTATTTGGTTTCTTCGGGGTTGACGCGGTAGGGAGCTTTGTTCGGAAGAGGTGCTCCGGGGATGAGGTCGATGGAGTGCTCAATGCCTCATAGTGGAGGTAGTCCCGGAGGTATCTCGTCGCGGAAAACATCGTGAAATTCCTCCAAAAGAGAAGATAATACTAGAGGAAGAGTGTGAGAAGTGTTAGTTTGTGGTGCATTGTCCTTGCACACAATGACGTACTGTAGGACACTAGATGGGTTCTCACACACTCCTCTTATCTCACTTTTGGTGGCAAATAGAACTAGGTTCTTCTTTTCGCTCATCGTGGAGGTGTTTGATTTGGTCTTGTGGCGCTCACTCTCTTTTTGGTGGCTCGCTCTCTCACCATGATCTCCATGATGGGTGGTTTGCTTATCGGCAATCACTTAACTTGGTGATATTGGACGGAGGACATACTCCTTGCCCTTCATCTTGAAGATGTAGTTGTTTGTTCGACCGTCATGGATGACTCCTCTATGAAATTGCCATGGGCGTCCAAGGAGAAGATGGCAAACGGTCATTGGAACGACGTCGCACTCCAAGATGTCTTCGTAGGCGCCAATTTTTAAGGAGACTTGTACTCGGTGCTCGACTTGGATGGTGCCGGAGTCGCTAAGCCATTGCACTTCGTATGGATGTGGATGCTTCGTCTTGGGCAATTGGAGCTTGGAGCAAAGTTCTTCACTTGCAAGATTATGACAACTCCCTCCATCGATGATGACCTTGACGGATCGTGCATTGATGCCGGCCTTGGTGTGGAATATGTGGCATCGTTGGTCTTCTTCTTGGTGATGTTGGAGAGTCAAGACCTTGGAGACAATAAGAGCAGGACTTGAATCTTCATCGCAAAAGACTTGTTCCTCTTCATCGTTCACTTGCCGGTGCATGATGACTTGTTCGATGGCGTCCATTTATTCTTCACTCATTGAATCTTAGGTGCCGTCGTCGTTGAGGATCATGATGCGCTTATTGGTGCACTCAAATGACTTGTGGCCTCGGCCTCCGCATGTGAAGCATTTGAAGGAACTTGTCTTGACGGTCTCATCGGTTGGAGTGGATGATGATGAAGCTCTCGGCTTGAAGTTGCTCGTAGTAGGACTTGGAGTTGACGAAGCTTTCTTGGAACTCGACTTGTCGATGTTGCTAGTAGAAGGCTTGGTAGTCGGTGCTGGATTCGTTGACGCTTGGTTGTTGGAGAAGCTGTATGTCTTGGAAGAGAACTTGGCATACTTGAAATCATCTTGCACTTAGCGTTCCGCTTTGGTGGCTTGATGCACTAGCTTGATGAGGTTTGAGTATGGTTGGAAGTCAGCAATCTTCTTGATAGGATGGTCGAGTCCATTCAAGAAACATGCCATTGTTTGCTCATCGTCTTCCATGGCATTGGCTCGTATCATGGCAATCTCCACCTCCTTGTAGTACTCTTTAATGCTCTTGGTTCCTTGCTTGATTAGTTGGAGTTTCTTGAAGAGGTCGCGGTTGTAGTAGGTGGGCACACAGCGTGATCTCATGACATCCTTCATTTGCGCCCAAGTAGTGATGTGTGGTTCACCTCTTGCCTCTCGGCGCTCGATAACTTATTCCCACCAAATGAGGACATAGTCTTGGAACTCAAGGGATGCCATTGCGATCTTCTTTTCTTCTTCATAGTTGTGCAAACGGAAGATTTTGTCGACCTTCAATGCCCATGGAAGGTACTCTTCGGGATCGTAGCTTCGGTTGAACTTGGGCATGGTGAGCTTGAGCTTGCCATAACGTTGCTCTTGGGGTCGTGGATGATGACGCCCGTGTTGTAGATGATTGTCAAGCTCGTGTCGCTCTTGCAGAGGAGGGTTGTCAACCTCATGTTGCTCTTGTCGTGGAGGATTTCCATTTTCGTCATGCTCTTGATGAACTTGATGTTCTTGGCGAGCTTGAGGAGGAGCTTGTCGAGCTCCAGGAGGAGCTTGAGGAACTTGACAATGCACGCGAGCTTGAAATCTCTGTTCTTGAATTTCTTCGCGAAATGCTTCTTCTTGTTCTCGAGCTTGTCGGCCTCGGTTGGCTATGGCTCGACTTGAATCTTGGAGGGCATGTTGCGCCGCAAGTGCTTGAGCTTCACGGAGTTGTTCTTCTTGGCGTTGTGCCTCGGCATCTTGTGCAACTTGGTGTAGACGCGCTCGCTCTTCCTCTTCATGTTGGTGTTGTCGTTGCCATTCTCGTGCTAGCGCAAAAGCCTCTTGAGTTTGACGTTGTCGGTGCTCTTGAGAGTCGGTGTCACGTAGGTGATTTAGGCTTGCTTGACGATCATTGTGCGTGGCACGACGTAGAGTGTTCGATGTCGGTGTACTTGAGCCGAAGAGGGTGAAGTCGGAGTGTCGACTTGAGCGAGTCTTTCTTGATGAAGACGAAGTGGAAGAAGAGCGGTTGAGCAACAAAGCGCGAATTTCGTCCATCCTTGCGTCATTCTCTTGCTTGTGATCGTCGAGCTTGTGGTCGAAGTAGTCCCTTGTACGTTGCTCAGAGAGTCGCAAGTCGGCGGCGAGGTTGTCGATGCGCTCACTCATGGCTTGTTGCTCTTGATGCAAAGCACGTTGTGCACCAAAGAGGTGGCTATTGGTGACGTAAGAGTTCATGCCGTCGTCATGCTCAATGAAGAGTGGGTTGGTAGAAGTACTTGGCCTATCCATCATTCCAAGATACACAATGTGAGTGGTAGAAAGAGAAGAACGAATACCAAATGTACCTTGACCAAAGTTGAAAGTGGATCGATGATCACTCCAATGTAGGACAAGGAAATAGCACAATTGGTACTAGCTCTTGCTGGTTTCTCACACCTACACAAGTAAAATCTTATGGTGGAGCTTGGTTAGGATGGTGGCACAAAATTTGATGCAACTGTAAGTGAGCTTCAATAATGTTGGAAAAGATTCGCAAGATGCAGTGTAACAAGTAGACCAAGCATATAAGGTACCCGAAAACACACATGCAAATAGATAAGTGGTGTTGGGCAACCAAGGATGAGCCAAAATGTGGAATCCACAAAAATGCTCTTGTTGCACAACACTAGAGAGACGCTAGCACTATTGCACAATGGGTGGATACAAGAACTTGTGCACAACCAACTTAGCAAAAATGCAACGACTTCTATCCCAATTATGCTCTATGCAAGGTGTTTCTATGATATGATCCAAGATGATCGAGTATGCCAATCTTAATGTTGTATGATGCTATGGTTCTTGCTTAAAAGCTCTTTTCTTATCTTTCCTCTTTGCTTAAAAGCTTGTTTGGCTCTTTGATGTTGGAGCTCTTTCCTTACGCAATTCTTGACGAACCAAGATAGCAATTGTGTATGCGATGACAACTTTGCGACACAAGAGATGATACCAATATAGGCAACAATCATGTATGTATGCTATGGGAAGTATGATCACTAATGTGCACAAGTCTCGTTGCCGGCAATACTCAATGGCTAGTCTCAATGGGTAAGAAACGCAAAGAAGTAAGGCTGTGATGGCTATCCATGTAATGGCAAGAGTGATATGTCCAATACCAAGACGAGGTTACCGTTCTTTGGTTTCACGTCCTTAAGCAAGACCGGTAGTCAAGGTGCTCGTTGTTGATGACGCGTTCGTGGCGAAGATGAGCGGCGGTGATGTCGATGTCGAACCGTACCTAGATAGCCTAAACACAAAAGGATACGGAACCGCAACGCAAATTCTCAAAGCTCGAAGTGGCAACATGTGAGAGTGAAACGGTCCAAATGGTGGTGGTATGCGGAAATGGTGATGGTGTATAGTGGTAGGAGTGCGTATGCAGAAATGTGGGGCAGTGGTGGTGATTATACTGAAAAAATTCAGTTTCGCCAGGGAACTCCGGACGTCCGGTGGGGAGCAGTCGTCCGGTCATCGGACGTCCGGTGGCGAGCGGACGCCCGGTGCCTGAGCACTGTTCGAGCACGGGATGAACTTCACGTGGGCGGGGTGAATGATGTGAAATTCGTCGATTGCGGGCGATTTCATGGATGGAAAGTGGTGGAGACAAAGGGGAAAAGCTAGATCGACTCAAAACAAAGCAAATCCACGGATCCAAACCAACAAAATCTCAACACACTAACAAATCACAAAAAAATTGGGGCTATTTTTGTCGGGAATTTTCGAATTAGGACGAAAAACAACAAAACAAGGCTAGCAACACAACGGGGAGGCTCCTAAATCGTGATCAACGTGGCTCATGATACCAAGATGATGTAGGGTGGAACCCTAATCGCCCGATCTTTCACGAAAGGAGCGGAATCCCGCGAAGAACACAAAGAACACTAGGGGAAACGAGGGAAAACACAAGGGAGACACAAGAGAATCACTAAAGCAACACAAGAAAGTCACACATGTGCTAGATCCTCGAATACATAGGGTTCACACGATACATGATCAACCAAGGACGATACAAGGGTAACGGTCTTCTCCGTGAGGAGGTCTTGATGTTCTTCCCTAAAGAGGGGTCTTGAATCCTCCGTTCGTGTGAACCCTATGTATTCGAGGATCTAGCACATGTGTGACTTTCTTGTGTTGCTTTAGTGATTCTCTTGTGTCTCCCTTGTGTTTTCCCTCGTTTCCCCCTAGTGTTCTTCGCGGGATTCCGCTCCTTTCATGAAAGATCAGGTGATTAGGGTTCTACCCTCCATCGCACATCATCACTCTCGCCTCCTATGATGGAAGCATCATCCTCGCTCGTCACCATGTTGCTCGCCTCCGCAGCTTGGTCCTTGATGGTCTCCGTAGTCGTACTCATCGCCACCCCGTCTTGACAAAGCGTCGAAGTAGACTCGGCACCATCAATGCCACAAAGAGGGATGGCCGTGAAGTCTAACTTGGGAGCATCGTCTTGGAGCTCGTCAGGCTTGGACATCTTGGTGGTACTATCCTCATGCTCAATCTCATGGAGCTTGGTCGCCGAGAAGTGTGCTTGGGGTGGAGATGCCTTGGCCTTCATGTGTTCTTGTTCCGCCTTGAGAGCACCAATGTAGTTGTCGTCGAGGGACTTCTAGTTCTCGAGGAAGATAGTCTTGGAGATGTCGTTGTGCAATCCCATCATGAAGTGAAACTTCATCGAAATGGGGTCGTCCACGCTGGCTCATCGCAAGGCATTCTTCATCTCCTTGAAGTACGCGTTGATGGACTTGCATCCTTGGGTTGTGTTCTCCAATTAGCGTAGAAGTTGTTCCGTGTAGGTTGGAGGCACAAACTCTCCCCGCATAGCTCTCTTCGTCTTGGGCCAACTCATGTTGTAGGTCTCCGAAGGTGTGTGAAGCCACCATGTAGACGCGTAGTCGTGGAAGTTCCTTGTGGCGCACTTCACTTGATCTTCGGGAGGAACTTGATGTAGCTTGAGGTAGTCATCCATCAAATGCTCCCACTCGAGATACTCCTCGGGTTCTTGAGTCCCATAGAAAGGAATCGCGTTGTCGATGTCGAGGTCATAGTAGCTCGTGGAAGTCGCTGGCTTGAGCTTGGGGGGCTTCTCTTGAGGTGCTTGTGGGTGAAGATGTCGTATGTCCGTAGGCGAGGATGCCTTGAAGTCGCTTGGCGAAGATGCCAAGGGAGATGGTGAAGTCGTTGAGCGGTTGTTGGTGTTGAGCTCTTGACCTTCACGTCCTTGTTGGTGATGGTGTCGATGCCGATGTGATTTTGTCGAAGATGGTAGCTCGGAGACATGTGCTCTTGAGCGTCTACTCGAAGATGAGGAAGATCGCTTGTAGGACTTGATGAGGGCTTTGATCTCCTCCATTTTAGCCTGCATCTTGGCGTTGTTGGAGTTGTTCGTGGCATCGAACTCGTCGTTGTTATCGTAGACCAAAGATGAAATGCCTTGCCTATCCATCACAAGACTCGAGCAAACATGAGTGGGAGGAAGAGAAGAACTATACCAAATGTACCTTGACCGATGTTGAAGATGGATCAATGATCACTCAATGATGTAATAAGGAAATAGCACAATTGGTACCAATTCTTGTTGATTTCTCACACCTACACAAATAAGGCTTATGGTGGATCTCAGTGAGGATAGTGGCACAAAAATTTGGTACAAAATGTTAGCAAGAGTCAATAATGTTGAAAGAGATTCACAAATTCGCAAGTAAAACAAGTGAAACAAGTAGACCAATAGCAATGAATGGCACACAGAAATGCACACACGGATAGATAAATGGGGTCATGCAACCAAGGGTGAGCACAAAATGTGGAATCCATGGAAAACGCTCGTGTTGCACAACTCAAGAGAAACGCTAGCACGATTGCTCTATAGGCGGATACGACACTTGTGCACAATCTATAAGATGCAAAATGTATGAACTTTCTGTCCCAAGTATGCTATGTATGTATGTTCCGGTGGTGTGATCCAAGATGATCGGATATGACAATGTGGTATGATGCTATGGCTATTGCTTACAAGCTTCTTTGCTCTTTATCTTTTGCTTAAGAGCTTTATTCTTTTTTTGTATGTGTATGGCCACTTTTGCACAATGCACGAACCAACATAGCAATTGTGTATGTGCGAGAACGAACTTGAGACACAGCGGATGATATGATACCAATATGATATGGTATGGTATGTATGCAATGGAAGGTGTAGACCACTAATGTGCACAAGTAACATTGCCGGCAATACTCAAATGGCTAGTCTCGATAGGCAAGTGACGCAAAATGGGTTGGGGGATAACAATGCAATGGCAAGGGAATATACAATGGAGGGATACCACTATACCAAGATGATATGGAGGTAACCGTCCTTGGAGATGATGAGTGGCGGTGATCTTGATGAAAAAATTTGGGGGCTATTTTTGGTGGGGATTTTCGAATTTAGGATGAAATCAAGCTAAACAAGGCTAGAAAACAAAGAGGGAGGCTCCGAGATCGTGATCAACCTGGCTCTGATACCAAGATGATGTAGGGTGGAACTCTATATGGCCGATCTTTAACGAAAGGAGCGGATCCCGCAATGAACACGAAGAACACGAGGGGAAAACACGAGGGGAAATCACAAAGGGGCACAAAGAGGAACACTCAAACCAATAAGATTAAGTCACACATGTGCTATATCCTCGAAACACAAAGATAGATACAAGATCCAAAGTCAACAACGGACAATACAAGAGGTAACGGGTCTTCTCCGTGAGGAGGTCTTGATGGGGCTGCCCAAGAGGGGGTCTTGATGATCTTCTCCACAAGGAGGTCTTGAATCCAAAGGGATCTTCTCTGTAGAGGCCGCGGTCTCTCTCGTGGAGTAGATCCGATGTGGATGAGCAATGCTCTATCTCTAAAATGAGCTAAACCAATGCTAACCCTAGAAAGGAGGAGCTGGAGGAGTATATATAGTCTAGGTCCACGAAGGGGTAAGTGAGGGGCGAAAGGGTACATGGGCCTTGGCCCGAGTCTCTGCGCGCAGGAAGCGCCGGATGTTCCGAGGACGGCCGGAAGGTTCCGGGTGAAGGTCCGGCCAAGGTCCGGGCTATCTAGAGAGTTGGCACACTCTTGGACAGCTTCGATGCGTCGGGGCTGGAAGTTCCGGGATGGCCGGAGGTTCCGAGGGCCGGAAGTTCCGGGCAGCGGCCGGAAGTTCCGGTATTTCCAGAAACTTGTCCAAGCTTCTTCTTCCTTCTCTTCCACACTTCCCTAGTGGATGGTGTAGTTGTTCCTTGGCGCTTGCACTCTACCTCGACATTCGTGAAGCTCCGAAAATACCTATGCATGCACGATGGACGGTCAAGTAGTGTACCATCCTCGAAGGGGTCAAGTGAGCACGTGTAAAGGATAGGATTCACCTTTATGTATGTGAAGTAGATGACGCACGTGTCACTTCCAGAATGAACTCTTGACATGGTGATGTCCATAGGATGCTCCGCATCACCACTATACACCTCCGCCACCCCAACTTAACCCAATTTTATTTGTGTTGTGAGTTGTGTCTTCTAAGGTGTTTCGGCTACTTAGGGACAGTGCTTCCAACTCCGACACCATGTATAGTCCACCACCTTACCCTCCATGTCTGCATTGCCTACTCGCATAACCCATAATTGCATTTCTGCAATCCCATTGAGCTTCCGCAACACCACCACCACATTCCCGCTACCACCATTTGACATTTGAGATTTTGAGTTCGCGGTTTTTCCGTTTCCTAAGGTGTTTCGGCTACTTAGGGACGAGTCTCCATCATCTTGGTATCTACATCAAGAGCACCGCCACTCATCATCACCAAGGACGGTAACCTCCATATCATCTCCGTATCATGGTATCCCTCCATTGTATATTCCCTTGCCATTGCATTGTTAACCCCTAGCCCATTTTGTGTCACTTGCCTATCGAGACTAGCTATTTGAGTATTGCCGGCAACGTTACTTGTGCACATTAGTGGTCTACACCTTCCATTGCATACATACCATATCATATTGGTATCATATCATCCCTTGTGCCACAAGTTTGTTCCCGCATATATACAATTGCTATCTTGGTTCGTGCATTGTGCAAAAGTGGCCATACAAAAAAAAGAATAAGCTTTTAAGGAAAAGAGAAAGAGCAAAGAAGCTTGTAAGCAATAGCCATAGCCATAGCATCATACCACATTGCATATAAGATTGTCATATCCGGTCATCTTGGATCACACCACCGGAACATACATACATAGCATACTTGGGATAGAAAGTTCATACATTTTGCATATCATAGGTTGTGCACAAGTGTCCTATCCGCGTATTGAGCAATCGTGCTAGCGTCTCTCTTGAGTTGTGCAACACGAGCGTTTTCCGTGGATTCCACATTTTGTGCTCATCCTTGGTTGCACGACCCCTTTTATCTATCCGTGTGTGCGTTTCCGTGTGCCATTCATTGCTATTGGTCTACTTGTTTCACTTGCAAATTTGTGAATGTCTTTCAACATTATTGACTCTTGCTAACATTTTGCATCAATTTTTTTGTGCCACTATCCTCACCGAGCTCCACCATAAGCCTTATTTGTGTAGGTCTGAGAAACCGACAAGAATTGGTAACAATTGTGCTATTTCCTTGTTACATCATTGAGTGATCATTGATCCATCTTCAATATCGGTCAAGGTACATTTGGTATAGTTCTTCTCCTTTCTCCACTCATATTTGCTCGAGTATTGTGATGGATAGGCAAGGCATTTCATCTCCGGTCTTCCACAACAACGATGGCGTGAACAACTACATCACCAAAGCGTCAATCTTCGACCTACAATGACAAATGCAAGGCGCACAATCAAGATTGCGACAGCGCATTGAGAACCTCTCCATCGACATTCGTCACTCCGAAGCAAGGGAAAGGGACTACATCGACAACAAGCTTTACGCACAAAAGGAGGAGCAAGATGCAAGGATGGAGGAGATTCAGACCTTGTTGATCAACCGTTCTTCCCCTTCATCATCCTCAAGGCGACGACATTCAAGTCACAAGTCTTCAGAGCAGAAAAATGATGCAAGCGCAAGTCGTCCACGTCCACATCTCCATGGCGACCACCATCACGTTCGTGATCTTCCTCGTCATGAAGGGCAAGTCACCTCAAAGCAACTTGTGCACGATGACAACGAACGACATCTACTATGAGCTCAAGTGCGACAACGCCAACATCATCATGACGATGCTCACCAAGCGCAAATGCACAAGTCCCAACAAGCCCTACTTCATGCCAAGGCCAACCTTCATGAGCATAAGGGAAGACGGCGAGACGAGCACCACCAAGACGGAGCTACGACTACAACAACCACTTTGGCATCTTTGCCAAGTGCTATCAAGGCATCTTCGCCTTTGGATGTACGGCATCTTCGCCTACTTCCCATGAGTTCGCCTACATCGACATCATCAAGTACAAGGTGACCACCTACAACTGAGGGCGACACTTCCATCTTCGGAAACCCCTCAAGGAAGATGGCCGAGCATGGGAAATTCCCTTCGGTCATGGAGATGAGCTACGAGGTGCCACATCATATGGGCCTCCTACAACAAGACGGCGACAAGAAGGTCAAGCAAGGGTGAGGGAGTCCTGGATTAGGGGGTATCCGGACAGCCGGATTATATCCTTTGGCCGGACTATTGGACTATGAAGATACAAGATTGAAGACTTCGTCTCGTGTCCGGATGAGACTCTACTTGGCGTGGAAGGCAAGCTAGCCAATACGGATATGTATATCTCCTCCTTTGTAACCGACCTTGTGTAACCCTAGCCCCCTCTGGTGTCTATATAAACCGGAGGGTTTTAGTCCGTAGGACAACATACAATCATACCATAGGCTAGCTTCTAGGGTTTAGCCTCTCCGATCTCGTGGTAGATCAACTCTTGTAATACTCATATCATCAAGAATAAATCGAGCAGGACGTAGGGTTTTACCTCCATCAAGAGGGCCCGAACCTGGGTAAAAACATCATGCTCCCTGCCTCCTGTTACCATCCACCTTAGACGCACAGTTCAGGACCCCCTACCCGAGATCCGCCGGTTTTGACACCGACATTTGTGCTTTCATTGAGAGTTCCTCTGTGGTGTCGCCGTAAGTAAGGATGCCTCGTCTCGTTGTTAAAAGCAACATCATCGCCGGGGGAGCTCTGGCTGTCGGGCAAACTCTCCGGCTAGGCAGTTTCGTCATGACTGCCTGTTCGGCCGCTGCACCGACGATGACTTCTCGGGTCATCAAAAACAGCCTCCACGTCGGCTCGGAAGTCGCCGAGCAGATGGATCCAATGGAGCTCTCTTCCCTAAACGAACTCTTGGATCGCATCACCGCCTTGGGAGTCGCTACGGACTATGATCGGATTGGGCTTAAACCGGATCAAAGGGAGATTAACTCTCCATCGGTCACCCGTCACGTTGCGGTAGTGGAGGAACAATGCGGCAACTCTTCCTCTATTTTGAGGACTAACTATGTCCGGATTCCTGAGCTCTCCGAGCCGGATACTCGCTTACGGGAGTACATTACCCAAGCCCTGAACCTAGAATCAGGCAGCGGGCCAAATTTATCGGGTAACACTCCGGAACCCGAACTTCCAAGATTGGAAACTCCTCGGCCCCTGGGTCTCAGATCGGGTAGGGTTTCGGACTCAAATCCACCCACCCACCCAGACATAAACGATCTTTCCCACATCAGGCAAGAGCCCCATGAAACAATACATCATTATTGGGCCAGATTCCTCCTTGTGATGAACAAGGTTAAGGAGTCCCGCGAGGAAGATGCAGTCTCACTTTTCTGCAATAATTGCACGGACAAGGGAATACTTAATGCCTTAAGTCGCTGTGACATATCACGCTTCGCTGACTTGGCATCAATGGTACGAAAGTACTGTGCGATGGAAAGCGCCTGGAAAACCGAAACGAAATTTTGGGATAATCCAGCTCCAAATACACACCCAGTCCGAAGTAAAAGGGTGCACTATATTAAGACACCCACGCTAGTTGCAAAGAAACAAAAATCCTCTACAGGACATGGAACCGTACTGGAGGGATGGCTTAACGGACCCTGCAGAATTCATAGTACAGCGGATACAATACCAACGCACAACCTTAGAGCATGTTGGATACTCCGGTAGGTGGCCAAAAGTGGTGAGGATCTTCTTATCCCAAATTCCACAGAGCACCATCCCGTGGATAACAATACCGTGTTAACAGTCTTTGAGACATTTGCGTCAAATAATAGGCGCAAGCGAACACTCAGCAGCATGGCCGAAATCTGCCACGTAGCAACAATAAATCCATGGAGTGACACGGCTATTACCTTCAATGCCAGTGATGAACCTAAATTCCGAATAGCCCGAGAACCAGCCGCACTGGTCCTCAGTCCAATTATGGATGGCTTTCGACTCACCAAAGTACTCATGGACGGCGGCAGCGGATTAAACCTCATCTATGAGGAAACTCTTCAAAAAATGGAAATAGACTAGAACCGCATTGAGCAAAGTAGCCCAACCTTCAGAGGAATCATACCCAGTCAGGAGGCACGATGCGCTGGGAAAATCACACTAGATGTGGTATTCGGTACGCCAGAGAATTATAGGTCCGAAGAAATTACATTTCAAGTGGCCCCGTTCAGCAGTGGATACCACGCCCTTTTAGGACGTGAGGCGTTCACAATCTTCCAAGTTGTACCCCATTATGGGTACATGAAGCTCAAAATTCCCGGGCCCAATAGAATCATCACTCTCGCCAGTGATCCGGACACAGCACTCCGCGCCGAAAACAAAACAGCCGCACTGGCCCTCGAGGCATTATCAAAGCCCTCGAGGCCGAGGAATTAACCACGCTACGCTCCACAGTGGACAGGGACGACGTGATACTTGATAAGAGATCCAAGTCCACCTCTTTTAAACCAGCGGATGAAATAGTCAAATTCCAAGTCCACCCAATGGACCCTACAAAAACAGGCTCAATCGGGGCACAGTTAAACCCCGCCGTGGACGCCGCACTACGAGAGTTCCTGCGCGAGAATTGGGACATATTTGCCTGGCACCCCTCAGACATGCCAGGAATCCCATGTAGGCTGGCCAAGCATAGCCTCAATATCTTAAAAGGATTCAAGCCGGTCAAGCAAGCTCTTCGGCGTTTCTCCGAACCTAAGAGACAGACCATGGGAGAGGAACTAGCCAAGTTATTGGAGGCCGGATTCATCAGAGAGATAAAACACCCGGACTGGCTAGCAAACCTGGTGATGGTACCAAAGAAGGATAAATCCTGGCGCCTTTGTGTCGATTTCAAGGACCTCAATAAAGCTTGCCCAAAGGATCCCTTCCCCTCCCCCGCATTGACCAAATTATTGATGCTACCGCAGGACACGAGTCATTGTGTTTCCTTGACACATACTCCGGTTACCACCAAATCAAGATGGCGGAGTCCGACCAAGCCGCAACGGCATTCATCACACCATACGGTCCCTTCTATTTCAACACAATGCCTTTTGGGCTCAAAAACACCGGCGCAACATATAAGCGCATGATTCAGACATGTCTGGTGAAACAAATCGGCAAAACAGTAGAGGCATACATAGACGATGTGGTCGTCAAAACCAAACACATCGACTCTTTGATAGACGACTTGAGGCTCACATTCAACAACCTCCGAACATACGACATTAAGCTCAATCCGGAAAAATGCGTTTTCGGCGTACTAGCCGGAAAAGCTCCTGGGTTTCATTGTCTCCAGTAGAGGTATTGAGGCTAACCCGGCCAAAATCCGAGCTTTGTCACAGTTGGCTACCCCAACAGACCTCA
The DNA here is from genome assembly GCF_003073215.2 of Triticum urartu. Taxonomy (NCBI): domain Eukaryota; kingdom Viridiplantae; phylum Streptophyta; class Magnoliopsida; order Poales; family Poaceae; genus Triticum; species Triticum urartu. The sequence goes on along the minus strand of NC_053023.1, from coordinate 214,253,896 downwards.
AACAAATCCAAAAGTTAACAGGATGTGTGGTGGCTCTAAGACGCTTTATCTCCCGCTTAGGAGAAAAGGCTTTACCCCTTTATCGCCTCCTCCGGCGCACTGAACACTTTGAGTGGACGGACGCTGCCACAGCCGGACTGGAAGAAATAAAGGCCATTTTGGCAACCAACCCAATCCTGGCCGCGCCAAACATCAGCGAACCAAAGCTGTTGTACATTGCGGCAACCCATCAAGTTGTAAGCGCAATGCTCGTCGTCGAACGAGAAGCTGATGGACATAAATTCCCTCTTCAAAAGCCGGTATACTATGTATCCACTGTCCTCACTCCATGCAAATCACAATACCCACATTATCAAAAGATAGCCTACGTGGTATTCATGGCACCCCGGAAGCTGAGACACTACTTTCAAGAGTGTTCGATTACAGTAGCCTCGGAAGTGCCACTTAATGATATTATAAACAACCGCGATGCTACGGGCCGGATTGACAAATGGGCTATTGAGCTCCTCCCGTTCGACATAACATACAAACCTCGACGAGCCATTAAGTCGCAAGTATTGGCTGACTTTGTCGCTGAATGGACGGAGGCCAAACTCCCTAAAGAGTACGGCGCATACTCCAATTGGATCATGCACTTCGACGGTTCTAAAATGCTGGCTGGTCTAGGGGCTGGCGTCATCCTGACGTCCCCAACCGGAGATACCATTCAGTACGTACTGAAAATATTGTACACAGACTCCAACAACGCAGCCGAATACAAAGCCCTATTGCATGGTCTTCGGATGGCAGTCTCCATGGGCATTCAACGCCTGGAGGTATGTCAGGATTCAAACCTTGCAATATCCCAAATAAATAGAGACTTTGACACCAAGGATCCGAAAATGGCGGCCTACCGAAACACCGTCCTAAAAATGTCAGCTCGGTTCGAGGGGCTCGAATTTCACCATGTGGCTCGGGAAAACAATCAGGCGGCGGATATCCTCGCCCGCATCGGCGCAAACCGCGATGCGGTCCCCCCCAACATCTTTTTGGAAAGGCTGTTCAAGCCATTCGTAGTATGGGAAGGGGACACCGGTAACAATAGTCTGGACCCGGCCAAAATGCCCGATACCGAATAATCTGACACAATCGGAGGCTCCGCCACCGAAATAACACCTTCAGCCCACGTAATAATGGCCATTATCGGCCCGTGGACAGAACCATTCCTGGCCTACCTAACTAGGCAGGAACTTCCGGAGGACCAAAATAAGGCATGCTGCATAGTGCGGCGATCTAAGGCCTACAGGGTCCACGAGGGAGAATTGTATAAAAAAAGCACTACCGGAGTCCTTCAAAGGTGCATCTCCAAAGAGGAAGGGCGGAACCTTTTGGCAGAAATCCATGCCGGACTCGGCGGTCACCATGCCACAGCCCGGGCTCTTGTAAGAAGGCCTTCCGTATAGGATTCTATTGGCTAACGGCCCGGGCAGATGCACAGGACTTGGTCCAACGTTGCGCCGGTTGCCAGCTCTTTGCAAATCAAAGCCACATGCCACCCACCGCCCTCCAAACAATCCCCATTACGTGGCCCTTCGCGGTCTGGGGGCTTGACATGGTTGGAACCCTTAAAGGGGGAACCCACAAGAAAAAATACTTACTGATCATGGTGGATAAATTCACCAAATGGATAGAGGCCAAAACTGTTAAAACAGCTGAATCCGGACCATTGATAGACTTCATATATGGGGTCGTACAATGTTATGGCATCCCCCACAGCATCATCACTGACAACGGCACAAACTTCACAGCCGATGAGGTAAAACTCTAGTGCAGCAAAATGGGCATCAAGCTCGATTATGCTTCAGTCTATCACCCACAAACCAATGGTCAAGTCGAGCAAGCAAACGGTCTTATAATGAGCGGCATTAAACCCAGATTAGTGCGTTCCTTAATGGAGTCTAACACGCACTAGGTAGAGGAGCTCGACTCCGTACTCTGGGGGCTGCAGACCATGCCGAATCGTAGTACCGGATATACACCCTTCTTTATGGTGTACGGCGCAGAGGCAGTCTTGCCCTGTGACATAATTCATGACTCACCTTGAGTGCGCATGTACGAAGAAGGAGAAGCCAAGCTCGATCGGCAGGACAGTCTGGACACCCTGGAGGAGGAGCACGACATAGCCAAAGCCCGTTCCGCATTTTTTCTGCAACAGGCTCGCAGATACCAAAGCACAGAAGTACGGGCCAAAACTTATAACGTTGGCGAACTAGTTCTACGCCTGCCGGATAAGAAAAAGAACAAGCTCGAGCCCAAATGGGAAGGTCCCTTCATTATTGACCAAGTTCTGACCGGTGGAATGTACCGACTGCGGGATTCATCGACTAGTCGACTCGAGCCGAACCCATGGAACGCGGCCAGGCTCCAAAGATTCTACGCCTAGCACCGGACTCTATGTCCGTCCCCTCCCTTTGTCCATTTTTTGCATATACATTATCTGTCTTGTTTTTCTTTCTTCCTTTCTTTTATTCTTTCTCTAGGCCTTCAAGGGCCAACTTGTGCCTCGCTTGCACATTATAGATGCGCTAGCCGCGCTCATAATACCTGGGGGCTTCATTCACAGAAGCTTAATTACTTATCTGGGCCTCTGGCCCCGAACATGTGTCATGCTTCCGCATGTACCTTTTTCGCCATTATATGCATCGATATGACTTAACTTTTGGCCAAGCTGGGTTGCCTGGCTCTTGTATTTATGCCCTACGTTCCCATTAATTCGGCTAGGGCATAAGGGGAGCACCTCTGCGATTGTTACTGCCGGGTCAGCCGGACGTGTACCTCAGACTGGGTGAAGCCGAAAGCTAGCGTTCTTAAGGGAATATTCGGTCGGTGAACAAAAGATGACTTTTAATTATTGTCCATATCTGCCCCTAGATGTTTTTCCTGCGTTTCCTATCATAGTCCGGACATGCACTTTAGGGCATGCTTACCCAGGGAAAGGAACCCTTAACGGAACTATTCTCCCTGGAAGATGTTTCTTACTACCCATGTAATATAACATAACTAGTTGGGCACTTGTTTGTTCAAGCACTTATGACCCCTACGCCTGGTCTCCACGCATGCCTCGGTTCTTATATAACTTTGCGGGTATTTGGATACACTCCGGACTATCGGGTCCCGAGGTTGAAGCGAAAAGGTCCGCCAAGACAAATGATCTACAATCCGGCTAGAAGGCATTATACATGTCACTTTCATTACATAGTCATGCAGACTGACAAAATTCCTCTTCTATACCATCCAACAGGAGGTCTAGCTTACAATCCTATTGGGAATACTTTGCGGCTAATTCTACTTGCCCATAAACTAAGCTAACGGGGATCTCTTTCCCGTCGGGCCCCACAGGTCCGACCTCGGCCATGTGATTTGGGCCTGCCTTGGTATACCGCATCTTCACCATGGCCCAGGCTTCTCTGGCACCCTGTCGGCAGGCTAATATCTTCCATAATCGGAAGCGCCGCCGTGCTCCCTTGAGCTTCTCCGCAAGCTCTGCAACGCCCTCTGGCAGGGAGACGGACGGCCACAAGGCCTGGGCAACACCCTTCATCACCTGTCGAACTTGTTCGTGCAGATGTGACAGCTCGGATAGAAGATCACCCACAGACCAGGGCATTTCCTCCGCGGGACGACCCGTCAGCATACCTACATACATAACGCTGTTAGTCGGCTTCTTCGCCGAACTCCTTTAAAAGGATTCGTTCAAGCACTTACTGAAAATGCCGCGCTGTAGCCGCTTATTCTCCTTCTCGGAGTCTGCAAGCTGGCCCCGAACGTCTTTTAGTTCCACGCTCAGCTTAATATTGGCGCCTTGCAGATTGTTTTTCTCCCGCCTAACCTCAGTCAGCATGCGTTTGCCAGCCTCTAGCTGTCGCATAACATGCTGGTCCTCCGAATTTTCTCCGGATTCATCTGCAACATCTGTTGTTAGATGTTCAGCCATGCCACACATTATATGGTAACCATCATTCTTTAAAGTAAATGTTACCAGCAGGTGACTTTTTCGGTTCCTGCAATGCGGCCACAGTAGCCCGCAGTTGGGTTTTGCATTCCTCTAGTTCCTGTGACAGCCTAGTATTCTTCTTTGTAAGAACCTGTATAATAAAGATGATCCTTAAATCAGTTCTGCTAACTGTTTCAAGTCTTAGGGGCTACTGATACATATAAATCGTCAGATTTACTTACCCGTACATCCTTTACATACTGATTTGTGGCTCTGGCTAGACCATCTTGAGCAGCTCGGAGGTACGCCTCTCCAGAATTAAAGGCATCAAATGCCTCTGGTGAGAAACAAGCGTCATAGAGTATGGCCCGGCGGCGCCTATGATTCATGGCGCTTTCCACCTCTAAGTTTGTAGCGGATAATCTATCTGCGTCCTCTGTAGGGGGATTATCCGGCGCCCGCCCCATATCGGCTTCTGCCTCTATGTTCGATAGTGGCGCCCGGCTGGTGGAAGCGTGATTAGTAACATCGCTGGACATATTCCGGCGAGCGTTCTTTCTGTTAAATAAACACGGGCATCATTATATTTAAAGAAAGACGAAAACCACGGAGCGGGGTTTGTTATACCTTTGCGCCGGCGTCTCCGTCCTGACCGCCTTCCTTTTTGGCCTACCCGGCCTCGGTGCCTCCTGTTGGCGCGTTGCTGCGGGTTCGGCAGGGCGTCCCAAATGCCTTCCCTGTAAAAATGCCATGTGTATATGGTGGGTGAAGTGTATAAAAGGGGATCTATAACGCCCCTAGACCGATGTGCCAGGTGTCGTGCAGTTATTCGCTGTTGTTGCCTTGTCATTGCTTGCGTGTCATGCATTTGCATATCATGTCATCATGTGCATTTCATTTGCATACATGTTCGTCTCATGCATCCGAGCCTTTTCCCCGTTGTCCATTTTGCATTCCGGCGCTTCGTTCTCCTCCGGTGGACATTTCTACCTTTCTATCATGTGTGGGGATTAAACATTTCCGGATTGGACCGAGACTTGCCAAGCGGACTTGGTTTACTACCGGTAGACCGCTTGTCAAGTTTCGTATCATTTGGACTTCGTTTGATACTCCAACGGTTAACCGAGGGACCGAAAAGGCCTCGTGTGTGTTGCAGCCCAACACCCCTCCAATTTGGCCCAAAACCCACCTAAACCTGCTCCATCATCTAGAGCGTTCTATCACGATCATGTGGCCGAAAACCGCACCTCATTTGGACTCTCCTAGCTCCCTCTATGCCTATAAATAGACCCCCCTGAAATTCGGATCTCTTTCTCCCCCGAAACCCTAAAAAATCCACCTCGCGCGCACCGGACATGTCCGCCGCGCCGGACATTTCGTCCGCCGTCGCCCGCGGCCTCTAGCCGCCTGCCACGTGGCAAGCCACCACCGCCCGAGGCCCGCGAGGCCCAGCCGGGGTCCCCGCGGCCCGCAGACGCCGCGCCGCCCGCGCCCATCTCCTCCCCGACGCCGCTCGCCCGCGCCGCCTTCGCCGCCTCGGACGCCGCCGCCTGCGCGCCGCCTCGTCGCCGGCCGCCGCCACCAGAACCTCGCCGCCGCTACGGGAGCCTCACCCAGCCGCCTCCCCGCGCCGCCTCGCCTCCCCGCCGCCGGATCCGTCCGGGAGAGGCCGGGGCGACCTCCCCCTCGCTTCCCCGCCGCTCCGTCAAGCTCGCCGGAGCCGAGGGAGCTCGCCGGACTTGCCTCGGGCCGCGTGCCCGCCGAAACCCTAGATCTGTCCCGGAGAGGTTGTTTTTTTCTTCTAAGTCCCAAAAATTCCAGATCCAAGTGCTCATGTTCATAGCCTCGTAACTTTGCATCCGTAGCTCCGATTCATGCATATAGCATATCAAAATGTTCATCTCAGAGAGTACATCATTTCATTCCATTGCATCACTTTCATTTGAGTTCATCTTGATGCACGAAATGCTGTTAGAAGAGGGCTACTTGAGATAATTGTCAGATCTGCTACTCCATTTAGGTTTTTGTCATTTTTGCCATGATTAATGTGTGCATGATATGCCCTGATGCTCTACATATGTTTTGTAAAGGGTTTTGTCATCTTTCCAGAGGTGCAACCCATGTATTTTTGTGATGTGTGTGGTGACTAGCACAAGTTTGCAAAGTGGTGCACTTGGTAATTCTGTTTTCAGGGACTTAGCATTTCCACTAAGTCCTTGATCTATTTATCTCATGATGCCATATGTTCATGTTGTTTCCTAGTGATCCGTGCCTCTTTTGAGGATGATCAGTAAGGATGTTTTGTTAATCTTATAGTGCCCTATCCATCCATGTCTTTATTTGCATTTATGGAGCACCCTAGCTTAAGTCAATCGAGCTCTACTTTTGCTACTTTGTGAATCTGGGCAGATTGTCAACTTGTTTGCAATTTTGCCGATGATGTTGTAGTTGATCCGTGCGTGCTATGCTTTTTTTCTTGCCATGTCTAGCTTGAATTTTGTGTGTTCTTGATGGGTGTATGCTTAGTTTTTCATGACTTGCACCGTAGTGAGTGCATCGAGCTCGTAAACATGCCTACTTGAAATCTGTTTTCAGCATGCTCCAGTTTTCACTAAGTCTGAAAACTGATTATGTTTTTGCTATGTTCACATGCTTGCAATTGAATTTTATGATCCCTTTTGGCTCAAAGTCACTAAGGGACTTTTGTTAAGCTCTTTGAGTAGCTCCGTGCCATGCTTTACTTTTCCATGTTCAGGTCCTGTAGCATGTAGTTTTGTTGCTCCGAAGAGTGCTATCTGATCTGAAATTCCAGACAAGTGTTGATTTCACCAAGTCTGAGATCTGTTTGCCATATGCATTTTTTTGCCATGCTTGTTTGAACCTGTTAATGGATGAATTGGCCGTAGCTCAGTGCTAGACTTTTGTTAAGCATCATGAATGCATCCCTGCCATGTATTTTGTTGTCATGTTTGGGTGCTGTAGCATGTTCATCTCATTGCATTTAGATGGCTACTTGCTGTAAATCGCAGACCGGTGTCTTATTTGAATCGCTTGCCGTTTCCAAACCGTAACTCCGATCCCGACGTTCTTTATATCGTTTTCAAGCGATTTCATCTCATCTTTCCAGTGGCACACTTGGATCTCCAAGTTGAGGCCAGGTTCTTGCATTTCCTGTCATATCTTGCATATGCTTCCCGCATCACATCCCGCATAGCATATCATCATTGCATCATATTGTTTGATCCTTGCACGTGGTTGATTGTGTCCTTATTGCTTGTTTGTCTTGTTTGGGTAGATCCGGGAGACGAGTTCGCTAACGAGGAGCCCGTTGAGTTTGCTTTCGAGGATCCAGTCAACTCAGACAACTTTGCAGGCAAGATGATCATACCCTCGAAATCACTACTATCTTTGCTATGCTAGTTTGCTCGCTCTTTTGCTATGCCAATGCTACGATGCCCTACAACTTGCTTTCAAGCCTCCCAAATTTCCATGTCAAACCTCTAACCCACCTTGTCCTAGCAAACCATTGATTGGCTATGTTACCGCTTTGCTCAGCCCCTCTTATAGCGTTGCTAGCTGCAGGTGAAGATTGAAGACCGTTCCTTGTTGGAACATTTATTTACTTGTTCGGATATCATTATATTGCCATGTTATTTTAATGCATCTATATACTTGGTAAAGGGTGGAATTCTCGGCCTCTCACCTAGTGTTTTGTTCCACTCTTGCCGCCCTAGTTTTTGTCATATCGGTGTTATGTTCCCGGATTTTGCGTTCCTTACGCGGTTGGGTTATAATGGGAACCCCTTGATAGTTCGCCTTGATTAAAGCTTTTCCAGCAATGCCCAACCTTGGTTTTACCTTTTGCCACCTAGCCTCTTTTTCCCTTGGGTTTCCGGAGCCCGAGGGTCATCTTATTTTAAACCCCCCCGGGCCAGTGCTCCTCTGAGTGTTGGTCCACCTGTCAGCTGCCGGTGGCCACCAGGGGCAACTCTGGGCTGGCCTACCCGTACCTAAGACAATCTGAGTGTGCCCTGAGAAAGAGATATGTGCAGCTCCTATCGGGATTTGTCAGCACATTCGGGCGGTGTTGCTGGTCTTGTTTTAACCTGTCGAAGTGTCTTGAAGAACCGAGATACCGAGTCTGATTGGAACGTCTTGGGAGGAGGTCTATTCCTTCGTTGACCGTGAGAGCTTGTCATGGGCTAAGTTGGGACTCCCCTTCAGGGATTTGAACTTTCGAAAGCCGTGCCCGCGGTTATGGGCAGATGGCAATTTGTTAATGTCCGGTTGTAGATAACTTGAACCTTAACTTAATTAAAATGAATCAACTGAGTGTGTTACCGTGATGGCCTCTTCTCGGCGGAGTCCGGGAAGTGGACACGGTGTTGGAGTAATGTTTGCGCAGGTTTCTCTCTAGTTTCTCGCTCGCGCTTTGCCTCCTCTTCTCGCTCTCTTTTGCGAATAAGTTAGCCACCATATTTTGCTAGTCGCTTGCTGCAGCTCCACTTATATTTACCTTGCCATACCTATAAGCTTAAATAGTCTTGATCGTGAGGGTGCGAGATTGCTGAGTCCCTGTGGCTCACAGATTACTATTACACCAGATGCAGGGCCTGATGATTCCGCTCCAGGAGACGCGTTTGAGCTCAAGTGGGAGTTCGACGAGGACTCTCAACGTTACTATGTTTCCTTTCCTGATGATCAGTAGTGGTGCCCAGTTGGGGGTGATCGGGACCGTGTCGCATGTTGGGTTCTCTTTTATTTTGGCGCCGTAGTCGGGCCATGAGTGTTTGGATGATGTAATGTTACTTATGTTCTTGATTAACGTGGCGAGTGTAAGCCAACTATGTTTTCTCCCCTTTATTATTTATATTACATGGGATGTTGTGAAGATTGCCTAACTTGCGACATATGCCTTCAATGCGATTATGTCTCTAAGTCGTGCCTCGACAGTGGGAGCTATAGTCGCATCGAGGGTGTTACAGGATCCTAGTTTTGGAGTTGGGATTTTTGGTTTTTCTTACGTGCGATGCAGGGAGTAGTCCGGGATAGTCGGCCGTAATGGCCACCATGGCATCATCGCAGCTTAACTGATAGAACTGCCGGTCTATCAGCTCCATGAATATAACCGGATCTTCTTGAAGTCCGGAGTCGAGGGCCCGGTCAGGGTCCTCTGGTTGTGGAGAAGGGCTGCTGACCTCCTTTATGGCTTTTCGCAGTTCCTGCCTCAAAGTGGCAAGGTGAATACTTACGACAAAGAATGCGGGAAAAATGGGAGTTGGGACATATAACTTACCCAGCTTAGAGGATTGTACATGGAGAATCCATCTCATGGCTTGATGCGGGTGAACTCCTCTTCCTCACCCTTGAACAATTCAGACAGAATTTTCGCTAAAGCGGTAGCATTGTCCGTACCCTTATGCCCGCAGCGGGTGGCGTCATCCGCCCCGTCATAACACCACAAGGGGTGCCCACGGTATTGAAGTGGTTGCACTCCCCGCATTATGCAAATCGACATAACTTTGATTACTATCAATCCTGATCGAGCCAATGCTTTAATTCGGTTCATCAGATAGAGGACTTCTCCATTGTCTTCCACCTGGAGGCTCCGTGGACACCAACTTCGGCGTTTCTTCAGAGGAGCATTGTTGAACTCAGGAAGACCCCGCCGAACAAGGTCCGGAAGGGGAACGTCCTCCATATAAAACCATTCTGAAGGCCAGTCTTCGGGTTACTTCTTCGGAGTACCGGACAGGTATCCGCTATCGGCGATGCGCCATATTTTGGCTCCGCCCACTTGATAAAGTGACCCCCTCTGTGTGCGAGGGACGAGGCAAAATAGCCTTTTCCACAGCTCGAAGTGAGCCTCGCAGCCCAGGAACAACTTGCAGAGAGCCACATAGCCGGCGATATGTAGAATGGAGGCGGGGGTGAAATTGTGTAATTGGAGGCCGTAGAACTCCAGGATCCCGCGGAGGAACGGATGAATTGGAAATCCGAGTCCCCTTAATAGATAGGGAACAAGGAAGACCCGTTCCTCCATAGAGGGACAGGGAAAGCTCTCCGCTTGCTCCCCGCCATTATAGGTGGCAAGCCCGGCTCGAACGGGCACCATGTACGCTGGAGGGAGAAATCCCTTAGTCTGCAGTTCGACTAAACAATTGTGTGGGACTGAACACCTCTCCCAATCACCGGGCTTAGGGCTTCGGGGGAGGGAGGAGGAGCTGCGGAGGTCGGCCATGCTGGAATGGATCTTTCCGGAACGCGCTCTGACGGACTCTCGCTGGGGGAGGATGGTATGGATCGGATCTAAGGATCCCCATCCCTTTAATAGACAATTTATTTATCTGGCTAGGGGGGCAAATGTAAAAACGCCCTGGCGCCTCATATTCATTCGACGCATGGGAGAAAGCCCTTATTGGGCACAGAAGCCAAGAGGTCCAAACATTTAAGGGACCAGACACTGCTTTACAAACGTTCGAAAGATGGAGTAGAACCTGCCTTGCAATGCAGAAGACAATACTGCGCGTCGGACTCATCGTCATTGAAGCCTGGTTAGGGGGCTACTGAGGGAGTCCTGGATTAGGGGGTATCCGGACAGCCGGATTATATCCTTTGGCCGGACTGTTGGACTATGAAGATACAAGATTGAAGACTTCGTCTTGTGTCCGGATGGGACTCTACTTGGCATGGAAGGCAAGCTAGGCAATACGGAGGGTTTTAGTCCGTAGGACAACATACAATCATACCATAGGATAGCTTCTAGGGTTTAGCCTCTTCGATCTCGTGGTAGATCAACTCTTGTAATACTCATATCATCAAGAATAAATCGAGCAGGACGTAGGGTTTTACCTCCATCAAGAGGGCCCGAACCTGGGTAAAACATCGTGTTCCCTGCCTCCTGTTACCATCCGCCTTAGACGCACAGTTCAGGACCCCCTACCCGAGATCCGCCGGTTTTGACATCGACAAAGGGCCATCCTCTTCGACTACAAAGACGAGCACGAACCTCTTCAACAACATGAAGACGGTGCCCATATTAGACTCATACTCCGAGTCAAGCTACGCGGCCGCACATGAGACCTTATCTTTGGTCTTAGAGGAGAGTGATGATGTGCCGTCTTCGGTCTTCATCCACGGCTACGACTACGACATGATTGAGCATGGAGACGTTTGCATCTACATCTCTCTAACACCCACATATGTCGAGATGCCCCAATTGCCATGTGAGGAGAGCCACCACCCCATGCGTGACATGAGTGACTCCACCATACGTGACATTGAGAGCATTTCCTATGAGAGGATGAGTGTGACCACCACTAGCCCCACACTTGAGAGCATGCCACACATCCTATGTAAGGTTGAGATCCATTTGAGTGACTCCACCAACCATATGGGTGAGAGCATCCACGAGGGAGTGAGTGAGCCACAACACTTAGTGAGTGAGGTAGTTGATACGGCATGTGAGGCCACTTTGATTTCTAATGACTTAAACTCCACTCCTAGTGGGTTTTCTTCTTTGGTGCTAGATCTCCTACATGACTACACGCCTATCCTCGGCGAGTCCATACCTCCAATGGAGACGACGATGGCCATGGTGGACGATGATGCACCTCCCACATGGTTCCATCATGATGAAGATGAACATGACACGGTCTTCGACACCTCACCTACAACACATGAGCGATGCTCCAAAGGTAACATAGGTGATGGTGCTTCTCTTGTCCCACTAGTGAACTATCTCACCAATGATTGCTTGCATGATGTTGATCCACCTATTCCCAAGCTTCATGCTAGTGAGAATTCTTCATGTCATGACTTACCAATTTATGATGGATATGATGATGAGCATGTTGATTTGCCTAGTTGTGATGCTATGCTCCATACGATAGCATGTGAAAATTCTATTGGTCACATCATGTTTGACAATCCTTTAAATTTGTCATATGCTACGAGTGAGATCTCCCATCTTGCATCATTTCAATCTCAACATTGTAACTATGCATGTCCCATTAAAATCAACCCCATTTGCACTTATGGCATAGATGACAAGATGATGGTTATTGGCTTTTGTTTTTCATGTGATGATATTGCCATGCTTCCTTTACATGATTTGCGCAATTCATCTACTATGCCATGCCATGATCACAATATTCCAAATATGCATTGTTTTGGATGTTGTAAATATTCTCCATGTGATGTTTCTACTAATGATCATGTGGAGGCCCCCATAGTTTCCTCACACATATTAGGAGATTTTGATGCATTCCATAATTTGCATTATTCTCATAATTGCTTGCACCATATGCATTCCAAGAATAACAATGCTCTAGATATTTCTCATGATGCATTACACAATTTGAGTCTCCATTATGCTTTACATAACAACAAACCTATCATGATGGATGACATGTTTCTATATCACGCATCGCATTTATTTGAGCATTGGATATTTTGTGCTAACCAACAAAAGCACGTGCGCATCATGATGGATGATGTGTACATATACCACGCACACACAATTTTCCCTTTGTCTTTGTTTTGTGTAGGTACTCACGTATAGTCGTCAATCTCTCATTCCCAAGAGTTGACGAAACGAGCTCTTGAGAGCAACGGCGATTTGGGATCCCGTGGACTACCTTTACCACCGTTCCATTCGCGCAAGAACTACGTGCATCTCTTTCACTTCGCTCTCACACGGCTATGGGCTATTTACCATTTGTCACGTTATGCCCATTTTCTCGTGTTCACTTTGCATGTTATGCCTCTTTACATGATTTTGCTTGCATTTGTGACCCATGATTGCATTTACCCATGATTCACTATTATGCTACTCCTATGTGTATTTGCATGCTTGGTGGAGATCCTCGTTGTTATTGCCATGTTTATCATGTGCCTCATGCTATTGATCCTTGTTGTGTTGGGAGAGTCATTATATACCATTGCTATTTGCATATGGCCTCTCGCCAATACATTGATGATATTTTGCTCATATCTTGCCTTCATGCTTGTGATATGTCTTGTGCATTATTCATGACCACCATTTGCACACATGACAAGCTTGACAAGATTCCCTCTAGTATGTTGCATCTTCGCACTACTAGCTCACACCACTTGATTGCTATGATTGCTTGCTTTGTTGCATCACCCATGTTCCTTTCTTACTCGCTTTCTTGGGTTGATGACATATATATTCATGCCTCTCACATGATACATCTTGTTCATTGTCGGTTGCCTCCAATTGTTGCATCTATGATTATTGATGTTGGAGACTTGGACACTTAGTTGTGATGCATGCTTGCTTGATTGCGCCTATTATATTTGGTTGTTCTCGCATCATATGCCTCCATACTATGAAATGCTCCCTTGCCCTTTCCTATGATGAGCATGATGCATACGCTTGTTGGGTATTTTACCACACGAATGATAGGTTTTGCATTTCCGCTAACCTCATTTGTTTTTCCGAGTGTTTGTCATGTTCTTTCATTTTGAAGGATCCCGTCATGAGACAATTTGGTTATGTGAAGGCGTACACGATGTGCGACACCAACATTTTCGACATTCTCATAAAGGTGAACTCCTTCCCTTTGAGCCATCCTCAAATACGCATATTGGATGGGTCACTCTTTCATTGTTGTTTCCTTCTTGTTGTCTACATGATACATCTCGTGAGCGGAGGAGCGACATTGAAGATTGGCTCTATGGACCTTCACATTGAGGAGCGCTTGGACTTATAGGATGCACCTTCGAACCTCCACTCATGCCCCGACATCAATAATTGGTACACCAACACCTCCATATTTGTTGATTGTGCTCACACATGTCATGCTTGATGGACATATCATACACATGACAAATTTGTATCTTATGCATGGATTGACTCACATTATGATTGCCTTGTTGCATCTTGTATTCCCATGTCATCCATGATATATGAGCTTGTGCATTTCCTTAGCAAATTTGTTGTGATCTTCCTTGATGGCATATTTATACATCATCATCAAATTGCCCACCATCAATTGTGATAGAGGCAAAGGTGTCCCGTCTTTCCATGAGATGGTGGCTATTGTTTTGGAGGAAGTCCACTTTGACGATCCGACTATGAATGTGCGAGGAAGTCGCGCCTTAGCAATCGCTAAACCAACTCCAAGAGGTTATTGACCACGCCGGAGCATGATCAACCTGACCACGAAGTCTGTTTCCTGCAGGAAAACGAAGAACAAGCAAGAAACTAAGATTGCAATCTGAATATCGCGAATATAAGATGAAAGCTTTATTGATCAAGGTGGGGATCTGTGACGCCTTTGTCTGGTCGTTGAACACAATCGAAGTATGCGAAGTTGCAGCTATGGCGAACGTTAATCTAAACAAAACCCAAAGTCTAAACGACACCCTAAGGGCTCTATATATGGAGGAAGAGGGGTGGATTTCGTGGCCCTTGGAGGAGGGATCTGAAACCAACCCTAACTCTTGTTTCCCCACACATACAGACTCTAAAAATAGACTATACTTAAGTATTTCGAAAATACATGGGCCTGGCCCAATAATAAGGTGATGCAGCACCTAGAATAGCCTCTGGACGAAATTTATGAAGTGGCATCTTGTATATTTCGTCCAAGGCTTCAAGCACTCCTTATGGTGGCTTCAAAGTCCTGAAATCATCACTTCTAACTCCGTTCTTGATCCCCTTGTGCATGCCATCATCTCCATGCTTGAACTTGCTCCAAGGTTCATCTTTCTTGTCCAAACTAGGCCCTTCATTTGTAAGCAAAACAAATGTATCTAATTTAGGCAGCATCATATTCTCATGAACATTAGAATCATTACTACGAAATGAAAGTACATGATAATTCAATTGGCGCGCGAGCTCTAGTAATTGGTCCAGTATGTATAGCAACGGGGGCTGTGGGTGTAACAATGGTATTGATGTCCTCATCATCCCCCCCTTCTTGAAATGAAGTCGTCCTCGACTAAAGCTCATCCTCCTCACCCAAATAAGGCTTCAAATCTGCAATGTTAAAAGTGGGACTAACCCCAAAATCTGCAAGCAGCTCAAGTTTATATGAATTATCATTTATTTTCTCTAACACCTTAAATGACGAGCAGCACGTGGCATTAGCTTTGATTTGCACAAATTAGGAAATCTATCCTTACGCAAATGTAACCAAACAAGATCTCCAGGTGCAAATACAACATGTTTTATACCCTTATCTCCAGCAAGTTTATATTTAGCATTCATATGCTCAATGTTTTCCTTAGTTAACTCATGCATTTTAAAAATCAATTCAACACGTTATTTAGCATAAAAATTAACCTTCTCCGAAGATGGAAGAGGCAACAAATCAATAGGTGCACGAGGTAAGAAACCATACACAATTTCGAAAGGGAACATCTTAGTAGTAGAATGCAATGAACGATTATAAGAAAATTCAATATGAGGCAAGCATTCTTCCCACATTTTCTTATTATTCTTCTAAACAACCCTAAGCATAGTAGACAATGTCCTATTGACTACTTCAGTTTGTCCATCAGTTTGGAGGTGACAAGTAGTACTAAAAAGCAGTTTAGTCCCCAACTTAGCCCATAAAGATCTCCAAAAGTGGCTAAGAAATTTAGTATCATGATCTGAAACAATAGTATTTGGCACACCATGCAAGCGAATAATTTCACGAAAGAACAAATCAGCAACATTAACATCATCATCGCTTTTATGACATGGTATAAAGTGTGCCATTTTCGAGAACCTATCCACGACAAAAAATATGCTATCCCTCCCCTACTTTGTTCGAGGTAAACCTAAAACAAAGTCCATAGATATATCCTCCCAAGGAACACTAGGTACAGGCAAAGGCATATATAAACCACGAGGATTGAGTTGTGACATAGCTTTTTGACATGTAGTGCAATGAGCAACAAAACGCTCAACATCCCATCTCATCTTTGGCCAAAAGAAATGTGTAGCAAGTATATCCTCCATCTTCTTGATGCCAAAGTGTCCCATTAATCCTCCTCCATGCGCCTCCTGCAACAACGAAATACGAACGGAGCTAGCTAGAATCCATAGCTTGTTAGCACGAAACACAAATCCATCGTTAAGAATGAACTTGTTCCAAGTTCTCCCTTCCTTAAAATTCTGCAACACATCTTTAAATTCAGCATCATGCACATATTGATCTTTGATGGTCTCCAAACCGAATATTTTAAAGTCAAGTTGTGAAAGCATAGTATAACGACGAGACAATGCATCAGTAATAACATTTTCTTTACCCTTCTTGTGTTTGATGACATAAGCAAAAGTCTCAACGAATTCAACCCATTTATCATGTCTACGGTTCAGTTTTGCTAGACTTTTAATGTGTTTCAAAGATTCATGATCAGAATGTATAACAAATTCCTTGGGCCATAAATAATGTTGCCATGTTTCTAAGGTCCGAACAAGAGCATATAATTCTTTATCATAAGTAGAATAGTTCAGACTAGGCCCACTCAATTTTTCAGAAAAGTATGCAATAGGTTTGCCATCTTGTAATAACACACCTCCTAATCCAATTCCACTAGCATCACATTCAAGCTCAAAAGTCTTATTAAAATCAGGAAGTTGGAGTAAAGGAGCATGTGTCAACTTATCTTTCAATACCGTGAAGGCTTCTTCCTGTGCGGTACCCCAAACAAAAGGCACGTCCTTCTTTGTAAGCTCGTTGAGAGGTGCAGGAAAGGTGATGAAATCTCTCACAAAACGCCTATAGAAACCAGCGAGGCCAAGGAAACTCCTCACTTGTGTGACCATTTTGGGTTGCGGCCAACTTTCAATAGCTTCAATCTTGGCTTCATCAACTTCAATTCCCTGTGGAGTAACAATATAGCCAAGAAAAGATACTTGGTCGGTGCAAAAGGTGCACTTTCCAAGGTTACCAAACAAACATGCATCACGTAGAGCAATAAAAACAGCACGTAAATGTTCCAAATGTTCCTCCAAAGATTTGCTATAAATCAATATGTCATCAAAGTACAAAACATCCAATGAAAGCACATAAAACTTCATTCATTAATCTCACGAAAGTACTAGGTGCATTAGTTAACCCAAAAGGCATGACTAACCACTCATATAATCCAAACTTAGTTTTAAATGTTGTTTTCCATTCATCTCCCAATTTCATACGAATTTGATGGTATCCACTACGCAAATCAACTTTGGAGAATATTGTAGAGCCACTCAATTCATCAAGCATATCATCTAGCCTAGGAATAGGATGACGATAACGAATAGTAATATTATTAATGCCTCTACAATCAACGCACATACGCGACGTACCATCCTTTTTCGGCACTAAAATGATAGGAACAGCACAAGGACTAAGGGATTCACGTATATAACCTTTGTCGAGCAGTTCTTGTACTTGACGCATAATCTCCTTCATCTCCTTTGGATTGGTACGATATGGTGCACGGTTGGGTAGCGATGCACCGGGAATTAAGTCAATTTGATGCTCAATCCCTCGAATAGGTGGTAATCCCGGTGGCACGTCTTGTGGGAAGACGTTAGCGAACTCCTGCAAAATGTTCGTGACAGCAGGGGGCAAAGAGGAAGGCACGTCCTCGAATGAAAATAATGCCTCTTTGCACACAAAAGCATAGCAAACAGATTTGCTGAAATCTAGCTCATCAATATCAGATTTTGTGGCAAGTAAACATGCACTTTTCAATTTAATTTCAGAAACAACACTAGATGGTTTATTATTAGGTTTCATTTGTTGCTCAAATTCTTTTGCCACAATCTGATTTTCACTCTTCTTTTTCTCCTATTTTGATTTATTAGCTCTATTAATATCATCTTTCAAAATGGACTCAGGAGTCATAGGAAGCAAAGTAATATGTCTAGCCTTATGAACAAGAGTATATTGATTATTTCTACCATGGTGTACAGAATTTTTATCAAATTGACATGGTCTACCAAGTAATAAGGAACATGCTTGCATGGGTACCACATCACAATCAACATAATTAGCATATGTAAAGATACTAAAATGCACACGAACAGTACGTGTTACCTTAACCTTGATGCTGTTGTTGAACCATTGGATGTAGTAAGGATGTGGATGCGGTCTTGTGGTGAGAGAGAGCTTCTCCACCATCTCCATGCAAGCCAAGTTGTTGCATCTCCCTCCATCTATGATGACGCGAACAGAACATTCCTTCACAACTCCCTTTGTATGGAATAAATTATGCCTCTGATTTTGCTCAGCTTATGTAACCTGCACACTCAAAACATGTTGAGCAACTAAACATTCATACCTGTCAGCATCTTCAGCAGCCATGTATTGCGTCTCATGATTAGAATCATGTCCACCGTGTTCTTCTTGTGTAATAAGAGCCAAAGTCTCCTCACCATAGTCACTAGCAAACTCATACCCACCATCCTCAGTAACAATCATCAGACGCTGAGATTTGCATTCTCTCGCAAAATGTCCTCTTCCCTTACAACGAATACAAATAATATCACTTGTGTGCCCTATTGATGCCATGGAAGAAGAAGAGCTTTGCGCAGGCCCAGCAAGTGTGCTCTTGGCAGATAGTGGTGGTTGTGCCTGTTTTCTTGTATCACGACTGGAGGTGGCACCTGATGGAGCGGTTGGTCCAGTCGAAGTAGAGGATGCACGTGGTGTCCATGATGAAGATCGACCTGTAGTAAAGTTAGTTCGCGCCAATGCCTGTCGATCATGCACTTCACGTTCAGCTTTACAAGCAAGATGGAATAAACGAGTGATATTAGTATACTCCTTGTACTTTAGAATGGTCTGAATCTCTCTATTTAATCCACCCACAAAATGTGCAAGCATAGCTTCATTCTCCTCAACAATACCACATCTAATCATGCCAGTTTGTAATTCCTCATAATATTCTTCTACAGAATTTTTTCCTTGTCATAAACGCTGCAATTTTGTAGTAATTCACGTTGATAATAAGGTGGAACCAAACAAGTACGCATAGAAGCTTTCAAAGCAGGCCAAGTAGCTGGAATGGGATATAATCTACAATGTTCAAACCACCAAACACATGAAAAACTAGTGAAAGCACAAACAGCAGCAGGAACACGTGTCTCCTCAGGATATTGTAAACATGTAAAACGTTGTTCAGTTTCTAACTCCCAAGTAAGATATATATCAGGAATATATCTACCCTCAAAAGGTGGAATATTCAATTTTAGTTTAGGAAGATGGTTATGATCTCGTACCTCAGGTGGTGGTGGAGCCCTACCGTTGCGATGATATGCATGAGGACGACCTGGTGGTGGTGCTGGTGGTTGCACGTAGTTCTGATTTTGATCAACCTCATCCTCGTAATGGTCCTCTATCTCTGAAAAAGCAGCGGGAGCTATAGAAGCACCAATAGTAGGTACAACAGCACCAGAAGTTTGACCAGGCTCAATGGGAACGCGCTATGCTCGTCCCACTTGATTTGGAAGACGATGTTGTTGTTGTTGTAGAGGTGCGACAGGTGCAGCGGGCGGTGGAAGACACGCGAGCAATTCATTAAACTTGTTATCGACCTTTGTTTCGAACGCCTTCTCAGTGCCATCTATCTTCTCCATGGCCTCTTCAAATCTATTTAGCACATCTTCCACCTGTCCACTCATCATTTGCTGAAACTTATCATGTAACTCTTTGTTTTTCATGTTCTCCCAGTCAGTCTCGTCGGCTTGTGATCCTGCCATGGTTAGCAGCAATAGAAACACATCATTTGCTGAAATTTATCATGCAACTCCTGATTCGTCATGTTCTCCCAGTCAGTCTCGTCGGCTTGTGATCCTGCCATGGTTAGCAACAATAGAAAACACACAAGAATATGATCCTACAGAATACTAACAAGAGGTGGTGGTGGCGGGTGTCACAAATCCGTCAAGCAAATCTCAAATTCTTACCAGTTCTTACCCAGCAGCAGGCGGTGATCGGCAACCGTTGTAGTCAAAACTCTCAAAAGCTTGGATAGAGCGATTGCCAGGGAGAGTCAAACGCACGACGTAGAGGTATGTGGAGCTGGGAAGGCTTATAGTATGGTAGCAAAAAGGGTCAGCAATAATCAATTCAGAGATGCAAAGTTGAATAAACGCTCAACGACGGTACTGTGCTGGTCCTAGGCTAGACCGTGCTAGAGACGCGAGCCTAGAACACTAACAAAATCACGGCGCTGCACGTAAATAAGGGAAAAGCACACTCTGGAACTTTTTTTTCGCTTTTTTTTTGCGCTCCTCTTTTTTTTTGCGCTCCTCTTTTTTTTTTGCGCTCCTCTTTTTTTTTGCGAAAAATTACTATAATGGCGAGTGTCTCAAAACTCTTCCCTCGTCAAACTGATTAGGATGGGCACGAATAAATTTCACTTTTTTTTCGGAAATCAGGGCAGCGACGACGAAAAAGTGCGACAAAAAATCACTATGATGGCACGTGGCTCAAAAGACTCAGAAAAGCCTTAAAAATAGGAATAGGGAAAAAAAATTTTTGCCCGAGAAAATTTTGGCCTAAAAACTGCCCGGGGGTCTCCAGACTCTTTTTTTTTTTTTTTTTCCGAGACCTACGCAGGCAAGGAAACACGAATCGGAATTGAGATTGATCTCAAGAACAAACCTAATATGAGAAGAACTCGGATTGGTGGTGGATATATGGTGGATTCAGAGCGGTGGCGGATAAGCAAAATGGTAGCGGTGGTGGTATATGGATAGAGATTGATGGTGGTATATGGATACGGATTGGTGGTGGTATATGGATATGGATTCAGAGCGGTGGCGGATAAGCAAAAGTGGTAGATGGGCGATGATAATGGTGCGGCGGCGGCGTGACAACTTGTGACCAGAACTCGAAACTCTAAAAGACTAGACTCTAAGACCAGCAACTTGACACGACGATGCAACCGCAAATTCAACAAAGCAAAAACCCTAAAAAGATTATGCAAAGGCTCAGATTGGTTCGGATATGATGAACTAACCCTAATTTTTTGTGTGGCTTTTTCGTGGACTGTAGGTATGAAGAACAGACTCGATCTAATCTACGAAAAACTGTAAAATCTCACCGAGCAACCTGGAAATCTGATACCACTTGATAGAGGCAAAGGTGTCCCGATGTTTCGATGAGATGGTGGCTATCGTTTTCTGTGGGAGTCGACCTTGACGATCCGACTACGAACGTGCGAGACGTCGCGCCTTAGCAATCGCTAAACCAACTTCCGAGGGGTTATTGACCACGCCGGAGCACGATCAACCTGACCACGAGGGCCTGTTTCCTGCGAGCAAACGAAGAACAAGCAAGAAACTGAGATTGCAATCTGGATATTGCGAATATAAGATGAAAGCTTTATTGATCAAGGTGGGGTTCTGTGACGTCTTGGTCTGGTCGTTGGACACAAACGAAGTACGCGAAGTTGCAGCTATGGCGAACTTTTAATCTAACAAAACCCAAAGTCTAAACGACGCCCTAAGGGTGTTTCCCCACACATACAGACTCTAAAAACAGCCTATACTTAAGTATTTCGAAAATACATGGGCCTGGCCCAATAATAAGGTGACGCAGCACCTAGAATAGCCTCTAGACAAAATTCATGAAGTGGCATCTTGTATATTTCGTCCAAGGCTTCATGCACTCCTTATGGTGGCTTCAAAGTCCTGAAATCATCACTTCTAACTCCATTCTTGATCCCCTTGCGTATGCCATTATCTCCATGCTTGAACTTGCTCCATGGTTCATATTTCTTGTCCAAACTAGGCCCTTCATTTGTAAGCAAAACAAATGTATCCAATTTAGGCAGCATCATATTCTCATGAACATTAGAATTGTTACCAAGAAACAAAAGTACCTGATAATTCAATTGGCGTGCGCGAGCTCCAGTAATTGGTCCAGTATGTATAGCAGCGGGGGCTATGGGTGTAACAATGGTTTTGATGTCCTCATCAAATTGCATGATAGCATAATCATATTGAGCATCCATTGCCATATTCATGCTATTAATAAACCGTCTCACTATGACATCATTTTGCACCGTGGTTGCATTGATCATATTCACAATACATTTGTGTGCACAATGAATGCTTTTGCTCTCATGAATGCTTTACATATCATTTAACATATTTTGTATAAGCGTCATGTGTCTTGCCACACACAATCTTGCCGAACAGAGTCATACTTACTTGAAGGACACTTTGTGTGCGCTAACCATTGTATTTCCATGTGTCGCTTGTGTTTGCTCTTTTTGCATGTCTATCACATCGGAGACACCTTGGAGTACTTGGATTGCACAATGCTTTCAACTGCGTCCAACTACAAGTCCGTCCACGACAACCGTTCCCATGGCGATGAGGACCACGATCCGAGGTCGGATCTTTCCTAAGAGCGGGAGATGATGCGGAGCATCCCACATTCATCCCCATGTACACTCCGACTACTCTCCAAGCCGCAAGAGGACATATGACGAGACCTCAAACATACGCCATTGGACACAAGGTGAACTCGCTCCTCTCCGAACTTTCACTTTCTACATGTGAGACATGGCTACTACCTGCAACCTATGTGCTATGCATGATCAGGTACTTAGAGGAAAGCCACAGAGCCACCACATCCAACGGACGAGCTAGCGAGGACGCCAAGTACAAGGACGAAGAGAAGAAGCTGCCCGAAGTCTTCAGCCACCGGACGACCGGGCAACGCTGGATGTCCGACGCCTGGGCACTCATCCAGCAAGAAGGGCCAGCCAACGGAAGCTACAGCGGCCGGACGTCCGACAAGTACCGGACGTCCGACACACTCCAGCGACCGGACGTCCGACCGTCTCCGGAAATCCGGCGCCACCTCAACTGAGCCAAAACACCGGACGTTTGACAAGTACCGGACGACCGGACCCTCGCGAGCCACCGGACGTCCAGTACCTGTCGGATGACCGACGCCTGTCTGTGCATAGAGATCGGGTCCAAGGCCCACGTATCCCCCACTTACCCCTTCATGTCCCTAGACTATAGATACTCCTCCACCTCCTCCTAGTTAGGGTTAGCGTTGTGATAGCTCATATTAGAGATAACGCCTCACTCATCCATATGGATCTACTCCACAAGAGAGATAACGGCCTCTACGAAGAAGATCCACCTTGGATTCAAGACCCCTCACAGGAAGATCCCCTCGTGGATTCAAGACCTCCTCACGGAGAAGAATCGGTTACCTATGTATCATCCTTTGTTGGATTCGGATCATGTATCTCTTTGTGTTTCAAGGATCTAGCACATGTGTGATCGTTCTTGTTGGTTTGAGTGATTCTCTCGTGTTTCCCCTCGTGTTCTTCGTGTTCTTCACGGGATCCGCTCCTTTCGTGAAAGATCGGCCCCTAGGGTTTCCACCCTACATCACTTTGCCAAGGCAATTACTCCAGTGTTGTCACAAAAGATTTTTATTGGACCCGATGCACTGGGTATTACACCCAGATCGGATATGAACTCCTTCATCCAGACTCCTTCATGAGCTGCTTCTGAAGCAGCTATGTACTCCGCTTCACATGTAGATCCAGCCACGACGCTCTTCTTGGAACTGCACCAACTGATAGCTCCACCATTCAATATAAATATGTATCTGGTTTGTGACTTAGAGTCATCTGAATCAGTGTCGAAGCTAGCATCGACGCAACCATTTACGACGAGCTCTTCGTCACCTCCATAAATGAGAAACATCTCCTTGGTCCTTTTCAGGTACTTCGGGATGTTGTTGACCGATGTCCAGTGATCCACTCCTGGATTACTTTGGTACCTCCGTGCCAAACTTATGGCAAGGCACGCATCAGGTCTGGTACACAGCATAGCATACATGATAGAACCTACGACTGAGTCATAGGAAATGATTTTCATTTTCTCTCTATCTTCTACAGTGGTCGGGCTTTGAGTCTGACTCAATTTCACACCTTGTAACACAGGCAAGAACCCTTTCTTTGACTGATCCATTTTGAACTTCTTCAAAACTTTATCAAGGTATGTGCTTTGTCAAAGTCCTATTAAGTGTCTCGATCTATCCCTATGGATCTTGATGCCCAATATATATGCAGCTTCGTCGAGGTCTTTCATTGAAAAATTCTTATTCAAGTATCCTTTTATGCTATCCAGAAATTCTATATCATTTCCAATCAATAATATGTCATCTACATATAATATCAGAAATTCTATAGAGCTCCCACTCAATTTCTTGTAAATACAGGCTTCACCATAAGTCTGTATAAAACCACATGCTTTGATCACCTCATTAAAGCGTATATTCCAACTCCGAGATGCTTGCACCAGTCCATAGATGGATCACTGGAGCTTGCACACCTTGTTAGCACCTTTAGGATTGACAAAACCTTCTGGTTGCATCATATACATCTCTTATTTAAGAAATCAATTAAGGAATGCAGTTTTGACGTCCATTTTCTAGATTTCATAATTATAAAATGCGGCAATTACTAACATGATTCGGACTGACTTAAGCATCGCTCCAGGTGAGAAAGTCTCATCGTAGTCAACTCCTTGAACTTTTTGAAAACCTTTCGCGACAAGTCGAGCTTTGTAGATGGTGACATTACCATCATGTAGCGCCCAAGATGCGACTCTATTCCAATCACGTGATGAACTCATGATTGGGGCGCAACTGCATTTTGAGCAAGGTGGATATCATTACAACATACCATGTACCGAATAGATGAGAATACAACATAAAGGCTTACACTCGCCACAAGTTACAACATGAATACAACATTTCATCAATACATAGCAATCATCGTACAGAAGAGCAGGATCCAACTACGGAGGAAACCAAACGAAAAGAAGAACGACATCCACCCTGCTAAACCCAGGCTCCCCGACCCGGAACCTATCCCTTGACCGATGAAGAAGTAGAAGAACTCCAACACAAGGAAGCATCGCTCTCACGTCAGATCATCACATTACCTATACCTACAACTATTGTTGTAGTAATCTATGAGCCACGAGGACTCAGCAATCCCATTACCATGGGTATCAAGACTAGCAAAGCTTAACGGGTATGGAATGGATAAGTGGTGAGGCTGCAGCAAGCGGCTAAGCATTGTATGGTAGCTAACTTACGGGTACAAGAATAAGATGAGAAACTACGCAACGGTCGCAAACTAGTAATGATCAAGAAGTGATCCTAAATTACTTACTGTCAAACATAACCCAACTGTGTTCTCTTCTCGAACGCACCCGAAAAGACACAGTCACAGTTACGCACGCGGTTGGTGTATTTTAATTGAGTTTAGTTCAAGTCCACTACAAGCGGATATTAACAAATTCTCATCTGCCACATAACCATGGGCACGGCTCTCAAAATTTTAAACCCTGCAAGGGTGTCCTAACTTAGCCCATGAAAAGCTCATGATCCGCGGAGACAATCCTCCATCGCGGGACATCCGATCAAACTCGGGATCCCGGTGCACAAGACATTTCGACAATGGTAAAACAAAACCAACAAGACCTCCTGATGTACCGACCTAGCCCGATAGGAGTCGCATGTATCTCGTTCTCAGGGTACACCGGATGGGAAAGACATCAAGTTGGCTGAGACCCTGTTGCCCAGGGAGCGCTGGACATCGCCCGTTTTGGACCAACACTCATGAGGAGCATTGGCCCCGAGTGGGGGGGGGGGTTGATTAAGAGACCTCGGGGGCTGGCAGGTCCCTATGCAAGTTTTTTGTTGTCATTAGGCAAATGGTAAAACCAATGTTGGGCCTTGCTGGAAGAGTTTTATTCAAAGCGAACTATCAAGAGGGGCCCATAAACCCTCATCGTGTTAGGGACGCAAAATCAAGGAACATAACACCGGTATGACGAAAACTAGGGTGGCATGAGTGGAACAAAACACCAGGCAAAAGGCTGAGCCTTCCACCCATTACCAAGTATATATGTGCATTAATTAAATAATAGATATTGTGATATCCCATGATATCCATGTCCCAACATGGAACAACCTGCAACTGCACCTGCAATTAGCAATGCTGTAAGAGGGGCTGAGCAAAGCAGTAACATAGCCAAACAACGGTTTGCTTAGATGGTGGAAAAGGTAGGCTATCATGGCAATTTGGGACGCTTGATAAACAAGTTGTAGGTACCGCGACATAGTGATAGCATCGAGACAACTAGCATAGAAAAGATAGTAGTGAGATCCAAGGTGACAGTCACCTTGCCTGAAATCCCGCTAGGAAGAAGATCGAGTCCATGAAGTAGACGAACCAACATAGTCGAATGAATCCTCACAATCGCAGCGTAACCAGAACTATAGAGAAGAAGCACAGCCGGAAAGAAGCAAACAACATGGTAAACCAACAAGCATAATCATGGCATGATGCACAATCAAGTATGATGCATGTCCCGCTTAATGAGGCATGGCATGGCAAAGTGCACAAACAACACTACAAGTTAAGTGGATCTCAATATGTAACGAGTTGCATATTGGCGAAACACCACATTCAATTATTTAGTTCACTCTTGTTTATGCATATGACAAGATTAAATGTTGGTTAACATGGAAAGAGGTGAAGCATAAGTAAACTAACTATTTAGGAAATTTTAAATAAGGTCGGAAATAACAAACAACAATTCTGGAAAATCCCCATATATATATTTTGAATTTGGTACTATTCTGCCCTAAACCATATTTTAGAGTTGTTAAACATGCAAATTAATGCCACCATGTTAATCTATGCATTTTTCTACCCCATTTACATATAAATATTATTAAATTCGAAGCTACAGTTATTTAGTTATTAAATAAATCATTTTAGCATGGCATTTAACAAATTAAATGCAAACACCACATTCAAAACATTTTAAACATGGATGAAAGTAGCATGTTATGAAACTAGATGAAATTCTAAGCATTTTACATATATATAACATTTTAATTTGATGCATTGTTTGTGAGACATTAAATGCATCAAGTATGAGGGTTTTCTGTAAAACAGTAAATCACTGCATAATGCTAAAACCGCAGGAACTGGAAAAAAAAACTAGTCGGGCCAAATCTGGGACGAGCCCAACAGATGGAAAAAAGGAGGCACTAGGGGTTGCCTCACCATGGGCCAAGGCCCAAGTCGGTGGAGAGGAGCCCGAGCAAGCCGGGAGACGATGTTGGGCCGCAGGTCAACACGAGTGACCGGGCGCGTCGTCCACCTCCCTCGAACGAAGCAGAGGCGGCAGGGAACTTGGCACGGCGCCTTCAGGGGATGCAAGGGCGCTCGTCCGGTCGCACGAGCAGAGGAAACGAGCGGGCGAGCTCGGGGTGACGAGATGGAGCAGGGATCCGGCAAAACTAAGGAGGCGGTGGCCCCGGCTCCTATATCAAAACGACGATGAGGCAGAGAGTCAGCAGCGGTGCGGCCCGAGGAAAAGAAAGGGGCAAGGAGATGCGGCGAAGGAGCTCACTAGCAGCTCCGGTCAGCGGGAGGACCTCCCGGTGAGGTGAGAAGGCCATGGTGCTGTGACCTGCGAGAGAGACCGATGAGGTGAAGAAGAAGAACCAGAGGATATCCAGCGAGGTTGCTGCTCACTAGCGGACGGACGGGGGGGGGGGGGGGGGGGTCGGGGACGGCTCATTTTGGCTGGAGACAAGGCCTTGGGCGGCAGCGAGGGGAGTTCCGGCAGCGTCGGTTCCCTGTGGAAGAAAGACAGGGAGGGAGCATTCAGAGAAGAAGAGAGCAGAGAAGGAGAAGGAAGCAAGGGCACGGCCTTGGCCGTGGTCTATGCGGCGCCTAGCGTGCTCGGGTGCTCCTCCCTAGCGGGTGCCCCGCGGTGACACGACACAGGGGAGGACGAGGCAGGCAGCTCGGTGGTCAGGCGTGGTCGAAGGCGCACGTGTGACGAGGTGGAAGAAGGTTGTGAGGAGGCATGGGCACGGAGGAGCTCCACTCCTCTGGATCGAACAGGGAGGAGGAGGCGCTCGATGCTGTTGCTGGAAGGTGGTTCGGTGTGGATGGATCGGGGTGTAACGCCCCGAGACCGATGTGCCAGGTGTCCTCCAGTTATTCGCTGTTGTTGCCTTGTCATTTGCTTGCGTGTTGCATCTTATCATGTCATCATGTGCATTGCATTATCATGTTTTCAAAACTTGCATCCGTCCCGGTCTCCTCATTCCTTCCGTTGTCCGTCCTGAGCCCAGACACACTTGCACACGCCCGCGGCATGTCCGAAATATTATTTTATAAGTGGCCAGAAAATGTTCTCGGAATGGGATGAGAGTTGGCGTGTGGTCTTATTATAGTGTAGATAGACCGCCTGCCAAGTTTCATCGCATTCGGAGTTCATTTGATAGCCCAACGGATAACTATAGCGACATTATAGTCGGTCTAACGTCGGACGTTTTCGGTCTCCGGAAACAGATGCCGGGCCCTCTCTCTCTCTTCTCCCCCTCGCAGTCTCGCCACAGCCCACCTAGTCCATCCTCCTTCCCCTCTTCGCTTCCGGAGTTGTCCGATGCGACCGCACGGTCCGAAACCCCCTCTGCACAGTGCATCGAACCCCTCACGTGCGCGTCCGAAATTGTCCCGAACCCGACCCGGGAAATCATCACCGTTGGATCCGGATCATCCCCAAACATCTACAAAACGTCTCCGTTTTGTTAATTGGACTTCCTAACATATTTTTCTTGACCGTTCGATTAAGATCGGAGGGATCAAATGCCCCTAAACTTAGCCCTTTTTGCTATATATAGATCTACCAATAGCCTATTTTGGGCAAACCCTAGAAATTAGGAGGCTTGTCCCATCAGTCCAATTCAGCCGCCGCCACATTCCAAATCCCCCTCGAAACCTCCCCTTGCCGGATCCAACCAACCAGTGCTCCTCCTTGGATCCCGCAGCGCACCCACCAACCAAAGCTTCTCCCGATCCTCTCTGTCCCATCCACCCCATCGATCGACTTGTCCTTCTCCTCACCTCTCCCTCAACTGGACGTCGCCACCGGCGACCAGCACCCCCAGGCCGGCCTTGTCTCCCTTCTCCTCGGTCGTCTCTTTCCGTTTCTCCTTCCCCGTGCTCACCCGCTCTTCCGTCGTTGTCTGCCTGCAGGGAACGAGGAGGACGTCGTCCGACGCCATGGACGGCCTCGAGCTCGTCCCCATCGCCAGCCTCCTCTCCTGGAATCTCTAGCCTCATCCTGCCTCTATCTCCCCTGGTTATGCGAGAGCTCAAGGACGAGGACGAGCCCCTTGCCTCGTCTCGATCCTCTGGATCCGAATGCCCAGCGCCGCTCGTCGTCGTCCGCCAGGATTCTGCACCCCGCCGAGTTCCCTGCCGTGCCGCTGGAGCTCCATTCCCGTGCCCAAATTCACCGGATCCCGCCGTCCCAGTCCCTTCCGGCCGGTCCTCGCCGGAGCCCTCGCCGGTCTTCGCGCCATCGCCGGCCTTCCCTGCATCCTACATCGAGCAGGAGAGGAACGCACGCAGCCAGCGCCTCCGCTCGCCTGCGTTGACCGGAGTGCTGCGATGGCCTGCCTCTTTGCCTCGATCCGGCCCAACTCCCCCCAAGCCCGCTAGCGCCAGATCGAACCAAGGCCCAGCTGCGCCCCAGCGTGCCTCCTCTTCACCGATTTGGGCCAGACCCACTAGGTGAGGCCACACCCCAGCGTCCCACCTTTTATTTTTTTTATGTTGGGCTTGTCTCAGTTTCGGCCCATATAGTGTTTTTCCCTGTCTGCGAAATTTACCTATTATCCAGAGTTTGCCTGTTTTACAGAAAGCCCCCTAATCTTCATGCATTTAATAACTTCACAACCGTGCATCGGATCTAAATAAATTATATATGAAACTTGCTTAGAATTTCATCTAGTTTCATAATATGCAACTTTCATCTATGTTTAAAATGTTTAAAATGCTGTTTGATTAAATTTGCTAGATGGCATGTTAAAATGATTTATTTCATAGCTAAATAACCGTAGCTCGGATTTTAATAAACTTTATGTGTAATTGGGGTAGAAAAATGTCTAGTTTAACATGGTGGCTTCATTTTGCATGCTTAACAACTCTAAAATTATGTTTAGGGCAGAACAGTACCTAACCTAATATATGCACATGAGGAGTTTCCGGATTTGTTGTTTGTTGTTCCCGGCCTCATTTAAACTTGACTAGATGGTATAGTTTTGTTTTGCTTCACCTCTTGCCATGCTTAACAACATTTAATATTGTTGAGTACCTAACCGGGAGAGAACTAAATAATTGACGTGGTGTTTCGTCAATATACAACTCGTTGCATATTAAGCTCCACTTA
This sequence comes from Triticum urartu, assembly GCF_003073215.2. Lineage (NCBI taxonomy): Eukaryota > Viridiplantae > Streptophyta > Magnoliopsida > Poales > Poaceae > Triticum > Triticum urartu. The sequence continues at coordinate 214,223,654 of NC_053023.1, read as the reverse complement.
ATTTGTAGTGTTGTTTGTTGCACTTTGCCATGCCATGCCCTCTTTAAACCGGACATGCATCATACTTGTTTGCGCATCATGCCATGTCTATGTGGTGGCTGTTTACTAGGTTGTTTGCTCTTTTCCGGTGTTGCTTCTTTGGGTTGGTTCCGATAACGTCGCGTTTGTGAGGACCCGTTCGTCTGCGTCCGTTTGTCTTCTTCTTGGACTCGTTCTTCTTCCTTGCGGGATTTCAGGCAAGATGATCATACCCTCGAAATCACTACTATCTTTGCTTTGCTAGATGCTCGCTCTTTTGCTATGCCTATGCTGCGATACCTACCACTTGCTTATCATGCCTCCCATATTGTTGAACCAAGCCTCTAACCCACCTTGTCCTAGCAAAACGTTGTTTGGCTATGTTACCGCTTTGCTCAGCCCCTCTTATAGCGTTGTTAGTTGCAGGTGAAGATTGAAGTTTGTTCCTGATGAGGACATCAATACCATTGTTACACCCACAGCCCCTACTGTTACATATACTGGACCAATTACTAGAGCTCGCGCACGCCAATTAAATTACCAGGTACTTTCGTTTCTTGGTAATTATTCTAATGTTCATGAGATTATGATGCTGCCTAAATTGGATACATTTGTTTTGCTTACAAATGAAGGGCCTAGCTTGGAGAAGGATGAACATTGGAGCAAGAACACGCATGGAGTTGATGGCATGTGTAAGGGGATCAAGAACGGAGTTACAAGTGATGATTTCAGGACTTTGAAGCCGCCATAAGGAGTGCATGAAGCCTTGGACGAAATATACAAGATGCCACTTCATAATATTCGTCCATAGGCTATTCTAGGTGCTGCGTCACCTTATTAATGGGCCAGGCCCATGTAATTTCGAAATACTTAAGTATAGGCTATTTTTAGAGTCCGTATGTGTGGGGAAACAAGAGTTAGGGTTGGTTTCGGACCCCACCCTCAAGGGCCACGAAATTCCCCCCTCTTCCTCCATATATACAGTCCTTAGGGCGTCGTTTAGACTTTGGGTTTTGTTTAGATTAAAAGTTCGCCATAGCTGCAACTTCGCGTACTTCGTTTTTGTCCAACGACCAGACCAAGACGTCACAGAACCCCACCTTGATCAATAAAGCTTTCATCTTATATTCGCAATATCCCGATTGCAATCTCAGTTTCTTGCTTGTTCTTCGTTTGCTCGCAGGAAACAGACCCTCGTGGTCAGGTTGATCGTGCTCCGGCATGGTCAATAACCCTCGGAAGTTGGTTTAGCGATTGATAAGGCGCGACGTCTCGCACGTTCGTAGTCGGATCGTCAAGGTCGACTCCCACAGGAAACGATAGCCACCATCTCATCGAAACATCGGGACACCTTAGCCTCTATCAAGTGGTATCAGATTTCCAGGTTGCTCGGTGAGATTTTTACAGTTTTTCATAGATTAGATCGAGTCTGTTCTTCATACCTACAGTCCACGAAAAAAAAGCCACACAAAAAAATTAGGGTTAGTTCATCATATCCGAACCAATCTGAGACTTTGCATAATCTTTTTAGGGTTTTTGCTTTGTTGAATTTGCGGTTGCATCGTCGTGTCAAGTTGCTGGTCTTAGAGTCTAGTCTTTTAGAGTTTCGAGTTCTGGTCATAAGTTGTCACGCCGCCGCCGCACCATCATCATCGCCCATCTACCACTTTTGCTTATCCGCCACCGCTCTAAATCCATATCCATATACCACTACCAATCCGTATCCATATACCACCACCAATCTCTATCCATATACCACCACCGCTACCATATACCACCACCGCTGCCATATACCACAACCATATATCCACCACCAATCCGAGTTCTGCTCATATTAGGTTTGTTCTTGAGATCAATCTAAATTCTGATTCGTGTTTCCTTGCATGCGTAAGTCTCGGAAAAAAAAGTCTGGAGACCCCCGGGCAGTTTTTAGGCCAAAATTTTCACGGGCAAAATTTTTTTCCCTATCCTATTTTTAGGCTTTTCTGAGTCTTTTGAGCCACGTGCCATCATAGTGATTTTTTGTCGCACTTTTTCGTCGTCGCTGCCCTGATTTCCGAAAAAAAAGTGAAAAAAAAAATTTCGTGCCCATCCTATCAGTTTGACGAGGGAAGAGTTTTGAGACACTCGCCATTATAGTGATTTTTCACAAAAAAAAGAGGAGCGCAAAAAAAAGAGCGAAAAAAAAATTCCAGAGTGTGCTTTTCCCTTATTTACGTGCAGCGCCGTGAATTTGTTAGTGTTCTAGGCTCGCATCTCTAGCACGGTCTAGCCTAGGACAAGCATAGTACCGTCGTTGAGCGTTTATTCAACTTTGCATCTCTGAATTGATTATTGCTGACCCTTTTTGCTACCATACTATAAGCCTTCCCAGCTCCACATACATCTATGTCGTGCGTTTGACTCTCCCTGGCAATCGCTCTATCCAAGCTTTTGAGAGTTTTTGACTACAACGGTTGCCGATCACCGCCTACTGCTGGGTAAGAACTGGTAAGGATTTGAGATTTGCTTGACGGATTTGTGACACCCGCCACCACCACCACTTGTTAGTAGTCTGTAGGATCATATTCTTGTGTGTTTGTATTGCTGCTAACCATGCCAGGATCACAAGCCGACGAGACTGACTGGGAGAACTTGACGAACAAGGAGCTTCATGATACGTTTCAGCAAATGATTGAATGGACAGGTGCAAGATGTGATAAACAGATTTGAAGAGGCCATGGAGAAGATAGATGGCATGGAGAAGACGTTTGAAACAAAGCTCGATAACAAGTTTGCTGAATTGCTTTCGCGTTTTCCACCACCACCACCGGCTGCTCCTGCCGCACCTCTGCAACAACAGCAACAACACCGACTACCTCCACGTCGGGAAACAGCCCTCCGCCGAGCGAGCCGTGTCCCTCTTCAGTCGGGCCAAACTGCTGGTGCTGCTGTTGATACTTCTGTGGCTCCTACTGCTGATGTGGAGGAGGATGCTTATGTGGGAGATTATGAGGATGAGGTTGATCAAAATCAGAACTACGTGCCACCAACAGCACAGCAACCACCAGGTCGTCCACATGCAAATAATGGCAATGGTAGGGCTCACCCTCAGGTACGAGATCATGACCATCTCCCTAAACTAAAATTGAATATTCCACCATTTGAGGGTAGATATGTTCCTGATATATATCTTACTTGGGAGTTAGAAACTGAACAACGATTTACATGTTTACAATATCCCGAGGAGAGACGTGTTCCTGCTGCTGTTTGTGCTTTCACTAGTTTTGCATGTGTTTGGTGGTCTGAGCATTGTAGATTATATCCTATTCCGGCTACTTGGGCTGCTTTGAAAACTGCTATGCGTACTCGTTGGGTTCCACCATATTATCAACGTGAATTACTTCAAAAATTGCAGCGCTTAAGACAGGGAAAAAATTCTGTAGAAGAATATTATCAGGAATTACAAACTGGCATGATTAGATGTGGTATTGTTGAGGAGAATGAAGCTATGCTTGCACGTTTTATGGGTGGATTAAATAGAGAGATTCAGACGATTCTAGAGTATAAGGAGTATACTAATATCACTCGTTTATTCCGTCTTGCTTGTAAAGCTGAACGTGAAGTGCAGGATCGACAGGCATTGGCGCGGACTAACTTTTCTGCAGGTCGACCTTCATCATGGACACCACGTGCATCATCTACTTCCACACGTTCTGCTACACCGGCGCCTCCGTCGGCTGCCACCTCCAACCGTGATACAATAAAGCAGGCACAATCACCACTATCTGCCAAGAGCACACCTTCTTTCTTCATCCATGGCATCAACAGGGCAAACACATGATATTATTTGTCGACGTTGCAAGGGTGGAGGTCATTATGCGAGAGAATGCCCATCTAAGCGTGTGATGATTGTTACTGAGGATGGTGGGTATGAGTCCGCTAGTGACTATGATGAGGAGACTTTGGCTCTTATTACACGTGACGAACACGGTGGAGACGATTCTGATCATGAGACGCAATACATGGCTCCTGAAGATGCTGACAGGTATGAATGTTTAGTTGCTCAACGTGTTTTGAGTGTGCAGGTTACACAAGCTGAGCAAAATCAGAGGCATAATTTGTTCCATACAAAGGGAGTTGTGAAGGAACGTTCTGTTCGCGTGATCATAGATGGAGGGAGCTGCAATAACTTGGCTAGCATGGAGATGGTGGAGAAGCTATCTCTCACCACAAGACCACATCCACATCCTTACTACATCCAATGGTTCAACAACAGCGGCAAGGTTAAGGTAACACGTACTGTTCGTGTGCATTTTAGTATCTCTACATATGCTGATTATGTTGATTGTGATGTGGTACCTATGCAAGCATGTTCCTTATTACTTGGTAGACCATGGCAATTTGATAAAAATTCTGTACACCATGGTAGAAACAATCAGTATACTCTTGTTCATAACGATAAAAATATTACTTTGCTTCCTATGACTCCTGATTCCATTTTGAAAGATGATATTAATAGAGCTAATAAAGCAAAACAGGAGACAAATAAGAGTGAAAATCAGATTGTGGCAAAAGAATTTGAGCACCAAATGAAGCCTAATAATAAACCATCTACTGTTGTTTCTGAAATTAAATTGAAAAGTGCATGTTTACTTGCCACCAAATCTGATATTGATGAGCTAGATTTCAGCAAATCTGTTTGCTATGCTTTTGTGTGCAAAGAGGCATTATTTTCATTCGAGGACGTGCCTTCCTCTTTGCCCCCTGCTGTCACTAACATTTTGCAGGAGTTCGCTGACGTCTTTCCACAAGACGTGCCACCGGGATTACCACCTATTCGAGGGATTGAGCATCAAATTGACTTAATTCCCGGTGCTTCGCTACCCAACCGTGCACCATACCGTACCAATCCAGAGGAGACGAAGGAGATTATGCGTCAAGTACAAGAACTGCTCGACAAAGGTTATATACGCGAATCCCTTAGTCCTTGTGCTGTTCCTATCATTTTAGTGCCGAAAAAGGATGGTACGTCGCGTATGTGCGTTGATTGTAGAGGCATTAATAATATTACTATTCGTTATCGTCATCCTATTCCTAGGCTAGATGATATGCTTGATGAATTGAGTGGCTCTACAATATTCTCCAAAGTTGATTTGCGTAGTGGATACCATCAAATTCGTATGAAATTGGGTGATGAATGGAAAACAGCATTTAAAACTAAGTTTGGATTATATGAGTGGTTAGTCATGCCTTTTGGGTTAACTAATGCACCTAGTACTTTCATGAGGTTAATGAACGAAGTTTTACGTGCTTTCATTGGACGATTTGTGGTAGTTTACTTTGATGACATATTGATTTATAGCAAATCTTTGGAGGAACATTTGGAACATTTACGTGCTGTTTTTATTGCTCTACGTGATGCACGTTTGTTTGGTAACCTTGGAAAGTGCACCTTTTGCACCGACCGAGTATCTTTTCTTGGCTATGTTGTTACTCCACAGGGAATTGAAGTTGATAAAGCCAAGATTGAAGCTATTGAGAGTTGGCCGCAGCCCAAAACGGTCACACAAGTGAGGAGTTTCCTTGGCCTCGCTGGTTTCTATAGGCGTTTTGTGAGATATTTCAGCACCATTGCTGCACCTCTCAACGAGCTTACAAAGAAGGATGTGCCTTTTGTTTGGGGTACCGCACAGGAAGAAGCCTTCATGGTTTTGAAAGATAAGTTGACACATGCTCCTTTACTCCAACTTCCTAATTTCAATAAGACTTTTGAGCTTGAATGTGATGCTAGTGGAATTGGATTAGGAGGTGTGTTATTACAAGATGGAAAACCTGTTGCATACTTTTCTGAAAAATTGAGTGGGCCTAGTCTGAACTATTCTACTTATGATAAAGAATTATATGCTCTTGTTCGGACCTTAGAAACATGGCAACATTATTTATGGCCCAAGGAATTTGTTATACATTCTGATCATGAATCTTTGAAACACATTAAAAGTCAAGCAAAACTGAACCGTAGACATGCTAAATGGGTTGAATTCATTGAGACTTTCCCTTATGTCATTAAACACAAGAAGGGTAAAGAAAATGTTATTGCTGATGCCTTGTCTCGTCGTTATACTATGCTTTCACAACTTGACTTTAAAATATTTGGTTTGGAGACCATCAAAGATCAATATGTTCATGATGCTGAATTTAAAGATGTATTGCAGAATTGTAAGGAAGGGAGAACTTGGAACAAGTTCGTTCTTAACGATGGATTTGTGTTTCGTGCTAACAAGCTATGCATTCCAGCTAGCTCCGTTCGTCTTTTGTTGTTGCAGGAGGCGCATGGAGGAGGATTAATGGGACACTTTGGCGTCAAGAAGACGGAGGATATACTTGCTACACATTTCTTTTGGCCAAAGATGAGACGGGATGTTGAGCGTTTTGTTGCTCGCTGCACTACATGTCAAAGAGCTAAGTCACGACTCAATCCTCATGGTTTATATATGCCTTTGCCAGTACCTAGTGTTCCTTGGGAGGATATATCTATGGACTTTGTTTTAGGTTTACCTCGAACAAAGAAGGGGAGGGATAGCATATTTGTTGTCGTGGATAGGTTCTCGAAAATGGCACACTTTATACCATGTCATAAAAGCGATGATGCTGTTAATGTTGCTGATTTGTTCTTTCGTGAAATTATTCGCTTACATGGTGTGCCAAATACTATTGTTTCAGATCGTGATACTAAATTTCTTAGCCACTTTTGGAGATGTTTATGGGCTAAGTTGGGGACTAAGCTGCTTTTTAGTACTACTTGTCACCCCCAAACTGATGGACAAACTGAAGTAGTCAATAGAACTTGTCTACTATGCTTAGGGCTGTTTTGAAGAATAACAAGAAAATGTGGGAAGAATGCTTGCCTCATATTGAATTTGCTTATAATCGTTCATTGCATTCTACTACTAAGATGTGCCCTTTTGAAATTGTGTATGGTTTCCTACCTCGTGCACCTATTGATTTGTTGCCTCTTCCATCTTCAGAGAAGGTTAATTTTGATGCTAAAGAACGTTCTGAATTGATTTTAAAAATGCATGAGTTAACTAAGGAAAACATTGAGCGTATGAATGCTAAATATAAACTTGCTGGAGATAAGGGTAGAAAACATGTTGTGTTTGCGCCTGGAGATCTTGTTTGGTTACATTTGCGTAAAGATAGATTTCCTAATCTGCGCAAATCAAAGCTAATGCCACGTGCTGATGGTCCTTTTAAGGTGTTAGAGAAAATAAATGATAATGCATATAAACTTGAGCTACCTGTAGATTTTGGGGTTAGTCCCACTTTTAACATTGCAGATTTGAAGCCTTATTTGGGTGAGGAAGATGCGCTTCCGTCGAGGACGACTTCATTTCAAGAAGGGGAGGATGATGAGGACATCAATACCATTGTTACACCCACAGCCCCTACTGTTACATATACTGGACCAATTACTAGAGCTCGCGCACGCCAATTAAATTACCAGGTACTTTCGTTTCTTGGTAATGATTCTAATGTTCATGAGATTATGACGCTGCCTAAATTGGATACATTTGTTTTGCTTACAAATGAAGGGCCTAGCTTGGAGAAGGATGAACATTGGAGCAAGAACACGCATGGAGTTGATGGCATGCGCAAGGGGATTCAAGAACGGAGTTACCAAGTGATGATTTCAGGACTTTGAAGCCGCCATAAGGAGTGCATGAGCCTTGACGAAATATACAAGATGCCACTTCATAATATTCGTCATAGCTATTCTAAGGTGCTGCGTCACCCTTATTAATGGGCCAGGCCATGTAATTTCGAAATACTTAAGTATAGGCTATTTTTAGAGTCCGTATGGTGTGGGGAAACAAGAGTTAGGTTGGTTTCGGACCCACCCTCAAGGCGCCACGAAATTCCCCCTCTTCCTCCATATATACGTCCTTAGGGCGTCGTTTAGACTTTGGGTTTTGTTTAGATTAAAAGTTTCGCCATAGCTGCAACTCGCGTACTTCGTTTGTGTCCAACGACCAGACCAAGAACGTCACAGAACCCCACCTTGATCAATAAGCTTTCATCTTATATTCGCAATATCCCGATTGCAATCTCAGTTTTTTGCTTGTTCTTTCGTTGCTCGCAAGGGAGAAACAGACCCTCGTGGTCAGGTTGATCGTGCTCCGGCGTGGTCAATAACCCTCGGAAATTGGTTTAGCGATTGCTAAGGCGCGACGTCTCGCATGTTCGTTGTCGGATCGTCAAGGTCGACTCCCACAGAAAACGATAGCCACCATCTCATCGAAACATCGGGACACCTTAGCCTCTATCAGTTCCTTGTTGGAACATGGAGATGTTGTTCCTTGTTGGAACATGTTTACTTGTTGGGATATCACATTATATCTTATTTAATTAATGCATCTATATACATGGTAAAGGGTGGAAGGCTCGGCCTTATGCGTAGTGTTTTGTTCCACTCTTGCCGCCCTAGTTTCCGTCATATCGGTGTTATGTTCCCGGATTTTGCGTTCCTTACGCAGTTGGGTAATAATGGGAACCCCTTGACAGTTCGCCTTAAGTAAAGCTCTTCCAGCAATGCCCAACATTGGTTTTACCATTTTCCACCTAGCCTTTTCCTTTCCCGTGGGAGTCGCGCTCCTGAGGGTCATCATTATTTTACCCCCCCGGGCCAGTGCTCCTCTGAGTGTTGGTCCAACTGAGCAATGTCCGGGGCTACCAGGGGCAACTCTGGGTTGGCCTACCCGACGTCTGGCTCATCTGAGTGTGCCCTGAGAAAGAGATATGTGCAGCTCCTATCGGGATTTGTTGGCACATTCGGGCGGTGTTGCTGGTTTAGTTTTATCCTGTCGAAATGTCTTGTAGAACCGGGATACCGAGTCTGATCGGAACGTCTCGGGAGGAGGTCTTTTCCTTCGTTGACCGTGAGAACTTGTGATGGGCTAAGTTGGGACACCCCTACAGGGATTTGAACTTTCGAAAGCCGTGCCCGCGGTTATGGGCAGATGGGAATTTGTTAATGTCCGGTTGTAGATAACTTGAACCTTCATTTAATTCAAATGACTCAACTGCGTGTGTAACCGTGATGGTCTCTTTCCGCCGGTGTCCGGGAAGTGAACACGGTGTTGGAGTTATGCTTGACGTAGGTTGTTTTGGGATCACTTCTCGATCATACTTTCATGACCGTGCTTTGCCTTCTCTTCTCGCTCTTATTTGCGTATGTTAGCCACCATATATGCTAGTCGCTTGCTGCTGCTCCACCTCATACCTTTACCTTACCTATAAGCTTAAATAGTCTTGATCGCGAGGGTGCGAGATTGCTGAGTCCCCGTGGCTCACAGATACTTCCAAAACCAGTTTGCAGGTGCCGATGAGTCTGTGCAGATGACGCAACCCAGCTCAGGAGGAGCTTGATCAAGATCTGTCCTTTGTGTTGTTTTTGTTCTAGTTGATCAGTAGTGGAGCCCAGTTGGGGTTGATCGGGGGCCTAGTTGCATTTGGGGTTCTTCTTTTATTTTGGTTCCGTAGTCGGACCTTGATTGTATTTGGATGTTGTAATGCTTTATTCATGTAATTGTGTGAAGTGGCGATTGTAAGCCAATTATGTATCTTTTTCTCCTATTGTATTACTTGGGTTGTGTGAAGATTACCTCACTTGCGACATTGCTTTCAATGCGGTTATGCCTCTAAGTCGTGCTTCGACACGTGGGAGATATAGCCGCATCGAGGGCGTTACAAGTTGGTAATCAGAGCCTTCCCCGACCTTAGGAGCCCCCATTGCTTGATCGTTTTTAGCAGCCGAGTTTGAGTCTAGAAAAATGTTTTGAGTCATTTAGGAATTATATATCGGAGAGTTTAGGAATTCTCTTTACTTCCTAGTCTCCTCATCGCTCTGGTAAGGCATCCTGACGTAGAGTTTTGACTCTTCTCTTCTCAAATTTCACAAAAAAAAAATTTAGGATCACGCGGGTATCTTGGAATCGTTCCGATGGTTTTGTGACGAGAACATTGTCTTGGTGCCTCCTGTCAGGGGTTTTGTGGCAGTGTCCCGGGGAGTTGAGCTCCGAGGTGTTGTCATCACAATTTTATCGTTGCAGTTCTGGCATACCTGAGTTTAGTAAGCCGACATCGAAAATCTCTTTTATGCAGTTCGTTGGTGAGATAACCTCGACGCCACCCAGTACTGGGGCGGGAGTTCGGGAGTTTGCCATAACTTGTATAATGGATGCTTTTCGAAGGTTGAGGTAGTTGGTTTCCAAAGTTTTTCTCGGTTATGTGTTGAAGGATGGATACAGCTGGATGTAGGATTTGCTAGTTTTGGGTGAGATATTATGCTTCCCCTGTATCCCCAACACCTGATTGCATAACTGGGAAAATTTCGGGAGTTTATAAGTGGGAATTCAAGTAGCTCTTAGGATATCTTTCCGATAGATGTATGATTTGAAATTGGGGTTCGACGTCTAGTGGTCCGCCTATTCACGGTCGGTTTTACAGTGGTCTCGTTGTGTCTTAAAGAGTCCTTGGCTATGCTGACTCGGGGACGCTTCGTATGTCATGTGCACTGCCTTGTACATGATGGTGCTGTACGAGCGAGCCCGTGTAGGCCCCACCACGAAAACTTCGGACGAAATCTCTATCATATGTTTGTTCCGGCTTATTTTGCAAGCCAATCCTTTGTTTTGTTTTGAGTTGTGGTATTCGAGTTGCTTCAATGTCAAGTGTTTGATTCCATACCTTCCCCAAATGGTGTTCTCATACTCCGATGCGAATACTAGTCCTTCTCGATCATCAAGATTGTCTTATCAATCCTTTTCAACCGGCGTGTTTTCTCTTCAAGTGGATCCGATCATTTCAACATCCGCAAGATCCAATCTCAGCTTTCTCAACGGTGTCGTTTTCTTCCATCCCAAGTTGCCTTTGTTTTCCCACCCACCCACCCTTTTTCTTCGAGGACTCGGATTTCTTTATCAAATATCCATTTTATTATGGAAGTCTCTCCATTCTTCTTCCTTCATGTTCGTACCCGGTGATGCTCATGAAGATTTGAACGAAGTTTCTAGTTCACCATTATCCATTCTTTTTCTTCTCCGGTGGAAGCAATTCAAGCTTTCGGTGTTGATCATATTCTTTTCCGAATTTCAATGTTTTCTCATGCCGGTGCAATTCTTAATCGTTCACCTCTCGCTATTCTATTGTTTCGGAGTGCTCAAGATATCTCGAAGATTCGTGTTTTCCACTCTGCTTTCGTTCAAGCTCTTTCGAGGATGTTATCTCTTTCAAGCCATTTAATTCAACTGGTGCATTCTCCTTTTTCAAGTAATCGTTCAACGGTGTTTCTTTTGAGTGGGCCCTAACCCACAGGCCTTTTTCCAGGATCTTACCTGACTCTTCTTATTTTCCCGGAGCTATTCCCAAATTATTTTCAAAGTTTAACGTAAGAATGAGTTATCATCAGTCAATTGCCTTCTCCAAGATCTTTCAAATTCTTTTCATCATTGGTTCAACCTTTATAATTTTCCATCCTGGAGTATCTCAACAATTCTTGGTGGTGTTTCTCATCATCATTCTCAGATTTTGAAGACCGAAGAAGAATTTCTCTTTAATCTTGCTCCATTCTCTTCAAGATTCGTGATTCTAGCTTGTTGCCATCCTCTCGTAATTGTTTTGATCGTGAGAATTCTTTTCACCTATCCGGAGCAATTCAAGAGTCTTCTCATTTTGTTATCCGGAGTCCATCAATTCAGGTTTATTCATTCTGAGCTGTCAGTTATCATTCTCCTATCTTACCAGTGCTTCGTTCAAGTAATCTCTAATCAGTTCGTGATCCCTTCGTTCTCTTATATCTAAATTCTCTCAAGCATCTTCATTCATTTGCAATTTCTTCCCGGTTGTTTCGTTATCTTTTATTCGTTCATTTCCAATTGTACGGTGGTTCGTTCAAGATTTTCTTCCATGGTCATCATATTAATTCATTCGTTGTTTCCAAACCCTACTAGTGGTTCGTTGAAGACCTTCTCAAGTTTACGCTATATCTATCTTAATCCTTTCTACGGGAATAAGTAGTATGCCAAAATCCATTGCTTGTCATCAATTTGATTTGGTGAAGGATAAGCATAATGTAATTCTTATTATGGTTTCATCCAAGTGATTAATTCCTTATTCTGGAGGTGCATCATATCACATTCTGGGTTCGAGATGCTTTATCTTTTCTTTTCCCGGAGTTTCTAGCTCTCGCAATTACATCACCACAGAGATTCATTTAAATCATTGCAAGTCTTCACCTTGTGTTTCCATCTTCTCTTGCCTTCCGTCTGAGCATTCTTTTGTTTACCGGAGTTCTTCATGGAGGCTCTACATGATGGTTCATCAAGGATTTATTTCCGTCTAGAAGTTTTTCATTGAGTTTCTTTTCTAAGGAGCTCAAGCTTTCTTCATCTTGCAATCCGAAGTGCATTTCTTTCTACCATATCATTGGAGGTGGTTTTACATCATTCTTGATATTTGAGTTCATGTTTCATGATTCACAGGTTGTTAAGAATGGGGTATTGTAAATCCATCAATCGCTTCATTAGAGTTATCTTGGGTTATATTTCACCTAAAACTTTCGCTAAGTATTGTTGCTAATTATGGTGCTTATAAAGGACCCAAGCTCTTCTTTATCCTCCCTGTGAAATACTTTCTTGTCTCCTTGTTCATACCAATCCAATTCTTTTTCCCGTGAGTGGCAGGTTGTCACCTCATAATTTGAGATGTATTCCATAAGACCATACCAAGATTATTCCTTTTGTTGTTGTTTTTCCAACAACTCCGTTTGACCCTTCTCCTAAAGATGCCTTTTCAAACTCTTTTGTGGCAGAAGTTGGCTTTTTCTTCTACATTCTTTTATCTCAACGATGTATCTTCTATTTCTCTCTTCCGGAGGCATTGCGATGTTGCTTTTTTCAACCCATCATTTTGTTCTGTCAAAATCATGCTTCTTTCTTTTGCTTATCCATTTAACCAGAGTATCGTGTCCTCTGCTCAAGTTCTTTTCATCTTATCAAGTCTTGTATCACTTTTCAACCGGAGTGCTGACCGAAGTTGTTCTTCCTTGTTCCTCTTTGCTAACGAAGTGCTTTCAACTTCATTTATCTCCGTTGTATTCTTTTCTCGAAGTGGCTGAACCTTTTCAAGGTTCGTGGTTTCACTCGTTTGTCAAAGAAGCAACTTAGTTTTACCTCTCCTCTTCCTCTTCCGTTTTCCCTCGGTGCCATTCTAGATCTCGGGACGAGATCCTCTCGTAGTGGTGGAGTGTTGTAACGCCCCGAGACCGATGTGCCAGGTGTCCTCCAGTTATTCGCTGTTGTTGCCTTGTCATTTGCTTGCGTGTTGCATCTTATCATGTCATCATGTGCATTGCATTATCATGTTTTCAAAACTTGCATCCGTCACGGTCTCCTCATTCCTTCCGTTGTCCGTCCTGAGCCCAGACACACTTGCACACGCCCGCGGCATGTCCGAAATATTATTATATAAGTGGCTGGAGAATATTCTCGGAATGGGATGAGAGTTGGCGTGTGGTCTTATTATAGTGTAGATAGACCGCCTGCCAAGTTTCATCGCATTCGGAGTTCGTTTGATAGCCCAACGGATAACTATAGCGACATTATAGTCGGTCTAACGTCGGACGTTTTCGGTCTCCGGAAACAGATGCCGGGCCCTCTCTCTCTCTTCTCCCCCTCGCAGTCTCGCCACAGCCCACCTAGTCCATCCTCCTTCCCCTCTTTTCTTCCGGAGTTGTCCGATGCGACCGCACGGTCCGAAACCCCCTCTGCACAGTGCATCGAACCCCTCACGTGCGTGTCCGAAATTGTCCCGAACCCGACCCGAGCAATCGTCACCGTTGGATCCGGATCATCCCCAAACATCTACAAAACGTCTCTGTTTTGTTAATTGGACTTCCTAACATATTTTTCTTGACCGTCCGATTAAGATCGGAGGGATCAAATGCCCCTAAACTTAGCCCTTTTTGCTATATATAGATCTACCAATAGCCTATTTTGGGAAAACCCTAGAAATAAGGAGGCTTGTCCCATTAGTCCAATTCAGCTGCCGCCACATTCCAAATCCCCCTCGAAACCTCCCCCTGCCGGATCCAACCAACCAGTGCTCCTCCTTGGATCCCGCAGCGCACCCACCAACCAAAGCTTCTCCCGATCCTCTCTGTCCCATCCACCCCATCGATCGACTTGTCCTTCTCCTCGCCTCTCCCTCAACCGGACGTCGCCGCCGGCGACCAGCACCCCCAGGCCGGCCTTGTCTCCCTTCTCCTCGGTCGTCTCTTTCCGTTTCTCCTTCCCCGTGCTCACCCGCTCTTCCGTCGTCGTCTGCCTGCAGGGAACGAGGAGGACGTCGTCCGACGCCATGGACGGCCTCGAGCTCATCCCCATCGCCAGCCTCCTCTCCTGGAATCTCCAGCGTCAACCCGCCTCCGTCTCCCCTGGTTATGCGAGAGCTCAAGGACGAGGACGAGCCCCTTGCCTCGTCTTGATCCTGTGGATCCGAATACCCAACGCCGCTCATCGTCGTCCGCCAGGATTCTGCGCCCCGCCGAGTTCTCTGCCGCGCCGTTGGAGCTCCATTCCCGTGCCTAGATTCGCCGGATCCCGCCGTCCCAGTCCCTTCCGGCCGGTCCTCGCCGGAGCCCTCGCCGGTCTTCGCGCCATCACCGGCCTCCCCTGCATCCTGCATCGAGCAGGAGAGGAACGCACGCAGCCAGCGCCTCCGCTCGCCTGCGTTGACCGGAGTGCTGCGATGGCCTGCCTCTTTGCCTCGATCCGGCCCAACTCCCCCCTAGCCCGCCAGCGCCAGATCAAACCAAGGCCCAGCTGCGCCCCAGCGTGCCTCCTCTTCACCGATTTGGGCCAGACCCACTAGGTGAGGCCACACCCCAGCGCCCCACCTTTTATTTTTTTTCTGTTGGGCTTGTCTCAGTTTCGGCCCATATAGTGTTTTTCCCTGTCTGCGAAATTTACCTATTATCCAGAGTTTGCATGTTTTACAGAAAGCCCACTAATCTTCATGCATTTAATAACTCCACAACCGTGCATCGGATCTAAATAAATTATATATGGAACTTGCTTAGAATTTCATCTAGTTTCATAATATGCAACTTTCATCTATGTTTAAAATGTTTAAAATGTTGTTTGATTAAATTTTCTAGATAAAATGATTTATTTCATAGCTAAATAACCGTAGCTCGGATTTTAATAAACTTCATATGTAATTGGCGTAGAAAAATGTCTAGTTTAACATGGTCACTTCATTTTGCATGCTTAACAACTCTAACATTATGTTTAGGGTCGAACAGTACCTAACCTAATATATGCACATGAGGAGTTTCCGGATTTGTTGTTTGTTGTTCCCGGCCTCATTTAAACTTGACTAGATGGTATAGTTTTGTTTTGCTTCACCTCTTGCCATGCTTAACAACATTTAATATTGTTGAGTACCTAACCGGGAGAGAACTAAATAATTGACGTGGTGTTTCGTTAATATGCAACTCATTGCATATTAAGCTCCACTTAATTTGTAGTGTTGTTTGTTGCACTTTGCCATGCCATGCCCTCTTTAAACCGGACATGCATCATACTTGTTTGCGCATCATGCCATGTCTATGTGGTGGCTGCTTACTAGGTTGTTTGCTCTTTTCCGGTGTTGCTTCTTCGGGTTGGTTCCGATAACGTCGCGTTTGTGAGGACCCATTCGTCTACGTCCGTTTTTCTTCTTCTTGGACTCGTTCTTCTTCCTTGCGGGATTTCAGGCAAGATGATCATACCCTCGAAATCACTATTATCTTTGCTTTGCTAGATGCTCGCTCTTTTGCTATGCCTATGCTGCGATACCTACCACTTGCTTATCATGCCTCCCATATTGTTGAACCAAGCCTCTAACCCACCTTGTCCTAGCAAAACGTTGTTTGGCTATGTTACCGCTTTGCTCAGCCCCTCTTATAGCGTTGTTAGTTGCAGGTGAAGATTGAAGTTTGTTCCTTGTTGGAACATGGAGATGTTGTTCCTTGTTGGAACATGTTTACTTGTTGGGATATCACATTATATCTTATTTAATTAATGCATCTATATACATGGTAAAGGGTGGAAGGCTCGGCCTTATGCCTGGTGTTTTGTTCCACTCTTGCTGCCCTAGTTCATTCCGATACAATCCCACTCTCTCGCTCCTGCTCTCTTTTACTGCAATAGGACAACAACGATTCAACCATTACATGCTGCGGTAGTTGAACCCCTTTCCTCTGCATGACCTGTCATTGCCATAGTAAATAGATGAAACCCACTAGCATGAGTAGGAGTTGTTTGATCATTGATGTGCCTACTCATTCATGTTTGTTTGCCATGGCTGCTACTGCTTAGAGTTGAGTCAGGTCTGATTCATCGGGGATGAATCAGAGGTATGTAAACATGTCCCATTGTTGAGAGCTAAGTGTGTGAACACGATTTGGTAAAGGTAGCAGTGAGAGGCCATGTAGGAGTACATGGTGGGTTGTCTCATTGAAGCCGTCCTCAGGGAACTGAGTTCTGTGTTTGTGATCCATGAAACAGTTACTACCATGCATTGGGCCCGAAACCAATGGACCCTCTCGGCTTCTTGATCATGCTTGTCCTCTGTCCAGGAGTTGCAACTAGTTTCTGGTGTTTATAGGATATGTGTTGGCGGTCGTGCATAGCGCTGACACTAGTTTCTGGTGTTTATAGGATATGTGTTTTGCAGAGAGACGTCAGTCTCGCTAGTAGTTCCGTGTGGACTTCGACGTTTAGCTTGATACCTCAGCTACGATCTTGTGCCCTCGGCAGGATCTGGTAGATAGTCAGGCTCCTTAGCCTTTTTCATTTGTAGATGTTTGTACTCAGACATGTTAAGCTTCCGCATGTGCTTCAATTGTATGCTATGATTGTTGGGTCATGAGACCCATGTTTGTAATATCTCGCTCCTCGGAGCCTAATGAATAAATACTTGAGTCGTAGAGTTATGTTGTGATGCCATGTTGTATTTACACATATCGAGCATATTGTGTGTATGATTGAAATGCTTGGTATGTGTGGGATCCGACAATCTAGTTGTTTATCCTTGGCAGCCCCTCTTATGGGGAAATGTAGTCTAGTGCTTCCATGAGCCATAGTAGTCCGCTACAGCCCGGTTCACCAGAGTCCTGCTAGCCCAGCACTACTGCTCAGGACACTTGACTGGCCGGCATGTGTTTCACTTCGTTCCTGTTTCTATCCCTTCGGGGGAATGTCACGCGGTGACATCCGGAGTCCTGCCTAGCCTGCTATAGCCTGGGTTCCCGGAGTCCTGTTCGCCCAGTGCTACAGCCCGGATTCACACGCTGCTGACCGACATGCTTGATGTGATTCATGTATGCCTGTCCCCATAGGTTAGTGCCGCTTGGGTTCACGACTAGCCATGTCGGCCCGAGTTCTCTGTCATATGGATGCGTGCGACACTATCATATACGTGAGCCAAAAGGCGCAAACGGTCCTGGGCCATGGTAAGGCGACACCCGTGGGAATACCATGCGTGAGGCCGCAAAGTGATGTGAGGTGTTACCGGCTAGATCGATGTGACGTGGAATCGGGGTCCTGACATAGCAATCGCTAAACCAGTCTCCTGAGATTACTGACGATGCCGGAAGCACGGTCAGCCTGACCATAAAGGTCTATTCCTGCAAGCAATCGAAGAACGAGCAAGAATATGTTAAAGCAATCTGAATATCATGAATATATATGAAGTATTGATAATGGTGGGGATCTGTAAGCGGTCTTGGTCTGGTCGTTGGACACAAACGAAGTACACAAAGTTGCAATGGCTAACTTTTAACTAAACAAATCCCAAGCAAAAAGCTACTAGATGGATCTACTTATATAGGAGCAAGGGGTGGCGGCCAAGGAGGTGGAAGGATGTCCCAAGGCAGCCTAAAACCAACCCTAGGTTGTACAAGGCTCATGGGCCCAAGTGGAGGTGATGCAACACCTTTGGACTTGTTGTTTGACTCGGATTCGGCTGCAGTGTCAGATTGTTCTGTCGATATCTCAATGCTCCAGACGAAGTTGAAGGTGAATCCAATTGGGTTGGAAAGAGCACGAAATCTAATTTTTAACAAAAAAATAATCACCCAATTCGGAGTCCGTGTGAAAAAGTTGTTGGCGTTTTGAGTCAGGTATGTCTCTATAGTCCGAATCTAAATCCAAAACGTGAGAGACTTGGAATTACTCTTCTCTTGCCCCAAAAGTGATGTGAGAGGACTTTTTGAACAGAACCTAAACTTGTCCTTTTCCCTTATCTTCATGTGTGGATTGTACAAATGTCCCATATACTTGCAATTAGACAAAACACAAAAGTGTGTGAAGTATTTTTGTTCTGGATAACATAAATAGATTATTGAATAGTTTGCACTAGAAATCACCTGACAAATATGCATGTATGCAATATTTTTGGTCGTATCCAAGGTAGTCATGTCCTCATCATCCTCCCCTTCTTGAAAGTAAAGCCGTCCTCGGCGTTACTTAATCTGAAATGTGGCTAACAAAAGAGACAAGGTGTAAATGTTGTATATGTATATGTCATCTATTTTTACTTCCCTTGATTTTTTCACATATGACACATGTATACATGAGTAACTTTCATAGATCATAAAATCTGAAGCTGAAATATTATCACAAGAAGTAGAAGGCATGAAAATATTGCAACTAAGTTTGCACATATAAGTGAAGCTCTTATTCATATCAAAGGATTGACAATGTTCATCATTAAACCATCCCAACATTGGTGAATAAACCTTACTTGCATCAATTTTACATGCTACAACATGCTTAAATAAGCAAACATGCAATAAGTCATTTGACACAGAATCATCACCAAGATTAGAGGTCATATCAAAATGATTAAACATTGGTTCTTTTGCATCAACAGTTCATTCAACGGGTGCACTCAAAATTGTTGGTATTTCAGTTGTTTGATCACATGACGCATTCATGACATTAACAAGATTCTCTAAAATAGGTGGTGTGCTCAAATCGAGAGGTAACTCAACACATGATGCATTCAAGTTAACTAGGCATTCATCTTTCTCATGTGAAGTTATATCATCAATACCTTTATTGTTACCGTGTCGCAAAGACGTAGCTGATGTAGGTACGGACGTTGACAATGTACCATACTCTTGAGATGATGTCACGCTCACAATCCGAGGTGGGGCTGCTCTACTAGGTGCAATGGTGGAGGAATCAACCGGCGGTGGTGAGCATGAACTGGAATAGTAGTTGTTGTAGTCTCCCAATGCATCCTCTTGTATCTGTCTCTCAAAGGTACAAGCACGAACATACATACCAGTAATGCAACAAGGAATATACTAAAATCTTGCCTAAATATCATGGTTCAAACCATCAAAAAATCTATTCATTGTATCATCCTTAGATTCTTCTATGTCACAATGATGCATATAAGATTTGAACTCTTGGTAGTAAGCATGAACAGTGTTGTTGCCTTGTTTAAACTATTCGAATTTGCGAAGCAATTCACGACGATAGTAAGGAGGGAAAAAAATATTGTCTCATTACATATTTCAAATCTTTCCATGTTGTGGGTTGGTTATCAATGTTTTTCTTACAATGCACACTACACCAAACAGAAGCAAAACCAGTAAATGCTCTAGTGGCAGCTCGTACTCGCTCAAGTTCAGAAAAGTCATGGTGACTAAAAACTTGTTCTACTTCAAGCTCCCAAGCTAGATAAATAGCAGGATTACATCTACCCTCAAATGTCGGTAAAAAGTTAACCTGACCATGTGCTTGTGTATGTTGTCCCAACTCTCGTGATGGTGAAGATATGTCTGTCGTCCAAGAACTTCTATCTCCGGAATCTGTCATGATTAGTAGAAACAAGAAACAAAATTCGAGAATAATGTTCCTATGAACAACTAGGATGTGGTTGTAAAGTGCTCACAGTAAAGCAAATATCAATATCTTACAAGTTCTTACCATGCAGCAGGTGGGGACAGGCAACCAGCGGCGTCAAATAACTCTTGAAGATTGTGTAAATCGATTGCCAGGGGAACATACGTATACACGGTGTAGAAATATGTGGAGCTGGGTTGGCTATATATGGTAGCAAAAGATTAGCAATAATCAATTCAGAGATGCAATGTTGAATAAACGCTCAAGGACGGCACTGTGCTGCTCCTAGGCTAGACCGGACTAGAGACGCGAGCCTAGAACACTAATGAGGTCACGCCGTAGCACAACTAGCATCAATAAAGGATATGAAGTAGCTCTGGACAGCAAAATATAAGTGAAGATCACAATAGCCATAAAGATAATGATGTGAAACAACAGCCAAGCAGGATATATCAAAAACTCTCTCTCCAACTTTCCTTTCGAAAAGTTTGTGCCAATTTTTCGATAAGTTTTTCAAGAATGGTATTGACTTAAGCTTTCAAATGCAAAAGGAATCACTCAATTCTGAGTTGATATGAGGAGTCAAAAAATTCTAAAACTGGCCTGGAAAACTAGAATAAACTATGTTCGTGAACTTCGAAGGGAAAATAGACCTATTTAGATGCTGATTTTGAGGTGTCAAATATTGAACTTGCTTCTGCAACTATTTGGATGCGGCCCGTCGCTAGCTTTTATTTGAGTACTCGCGAAGCCAAAACAGACTTCGTATGAGGAAGTTATGCCTGATTTACTGAACAGTGCAAAAAACAGATTCCAATCCAAATTCAACTATGAGATTGAGTCTAGATAGATCCGAATTTTGTTTTTTTTCTCCTCTTTTTTCTCCTCACATTTTTTTTCTTTTTCTTTCTTTTTTTCTCTGACTTTTTTTTACTTTTTTTCTCTCGTTTTTTTCTCTCTCCCTCCTTCCAAAACAAACTAGATAAGATGTAGATTGGATCAAGAGAAGATGGAAACGGTGGGTAGCACGTGGAGAAAATTGATTGATGGGTGGACAGCGGAAGGGATAACGATGCAGCGGCGGCATGACTAAACGAACTAGACACTAAGACCAGCAACTCGACACGACGATGCAACCGATAATTCAACTATGCAAGCAATGAAAAGAAAATTGCAAAGGCTCAGACTGGCTTGGACAAAGGATGAATAGATCTAACTTTTTTGTGGCTTTTTCTTGGACAATAGGTAAGAAAATAAATCTAATCTAGGAAAAACTAGAAATTCTCAACGAGAAACCTGAAAACTGGTACCACTTGATAGGGGCGAGGGTGTCCCGATCTTTCGATGAGATGATAACTATCGATTTGGTGGAGACGACTTTGACGATCCGACTACAAACGTGCACGACATTGCGCCTTAGCAATCGCTAAACCAATCCCCTGAGGTTACCGACGATGCTGGAAGCACGATCAGCCTGACCACGAAGGTCTATTCCTGCATGCAATCAAAGAACAAGCAAGAATATGATAATGCAATCTGAATATTGCGAATATAGATGTAGTACTGATAAAGGTGGAGATCCGGAAGCGGTCTTGGTCTGGTCGTTGGACACAAACAAAGTACACGAAGTTGCGTTGGCTAACTTTTAACTAAACAAATCCCAAGCAAAAAGCTACTAGATGGATCTACTTATATAGGAGCAAGGGGTGGTAGCCAAGGAGGTGGGAGGATGTCCCAAGGCATCCTAAAACTAACCCTAGATCATACAAGGCTCATGGTCCCAAGTGGAGGTGATGCAACACCTTTGGGCTTGTAGTTTGACTCGGATTCTGCTACAACGTCAGATTGTTTCGTCCATAACTCAACGCTCTGGACGAACTTGAAGGTGACTCCAATTGTGTTGGAAAGAGCACGAAATCTAGTTTCAAACAAAAAAAGAATCAGCCAATTCAGAGTCCGTATGAAAAAGTTGTTGGCGTTTTGAGTCAGGTATGTCCATGCAGTCCGAATCTGAATCCAGAACGTGAGAGACTTGGACTCTATCTTCTCTTGGCCCAAAAGTGACGTAAGAGAACTTTTTGAACAGCACCTAAACTTCTCTTTTTCCCTGATCTTCATATGTGGATTGTACAAATGTCCCATACACCTGCAATTAGACACGGCACAAAAGTTTGTGAAGTATTTTGTCCTGGATGACATAAATAAATTATTGCATAGTTTGCATTAGAAATCACCTCACAAATATACATATATTCAATATTTTTGGTCGTATCCAAGGTAGTCATGTGCTCATCATGCCATCTATGCCATATGTGCAAATTGGGTTTATTTTAATAGCATATGCATAGTCACTATGAAGAGATTGCAAATATGACATATGATTGATCTCATGCATAGCATATGACAAGTCAAGCGGATTATCAAACATGATGTGACCTAAAGAATGATCACAAGAAATCCTATGTCTATGTAACATGGCATCACAACTAATAGACTCCACATCGCAATCATCATACTCATCATAAATGGGTAAATCGTCGCATGGGGAAGTCACACTAGCATGAAGCATGGTGATAGGTTGATCAACATCATGCAAGCAGTCAATGTCAAGAATGTCCACAAGTGGGACTAGAGCATCACCGTAACCTAAGTTACCCTTTTCATTCCACTCAAGTGGTGTAGGTGAGGTGGGAAAGACCAAATGGTGGTCATCTTCATCTTGATGGAACCATGTGGGGTGATGTAGGGTAGAACCCTAATCGGTCGATCTTTCATGAAAGGATCGGATCCCGCGATGAACACGAAGAACACAAGGGGGAAAACAAGGGGAAACACGAGAAAATCACTAAACCAACACGAAATAGTCACACATGTGCTAGATCCTCGGGTACATAAGATACCACACGATCCACGGACAATTAAGGACGATACAAAGGTAGCCGGTCTTCTCCGTGAGGAGGTCTTGATGTTCTTCTCCGCAAGGAGGTCTTGAATCCAAAGGGATCTTCTCCCAAGAGGGTCTGCGGTCTCTCTTGTGGAGTAGATCCGATGTGGATGAGCAATGCTCTATCTCTAAATACGAGCTAAACCAATGCAAACCCTAGAAAGAAAGACGAGGAGGAGTATATGTAGTCTAGGGGGTTGAAGGGGTACACGGGCCTCGGCCCTTCATTGTGCGCAGACAGGGGAGGCCGGACGTCCGGGCATCAGGCCGGATGTCTGGGCCTTCACGAGGGGTCGGATGTCCGGGCATCGGGCCGGATGTCCGGGCTTTCACGAGGGGTCGGATGTCCGGGCTGGGTGGCCGGATGTCCGGGCTGGAGGCGCTGGCCTTGCTGCTCTCTAGTTCGATGGTGTCAGGATATCCGGGCTTGAGGCCGGATTTCCGGGCAGGGCCGGATGTCCGGGGCATTTAGATGCTCGGCGGCTGGATGTTGTTGTAGTCGAAGTCTCCAGTGGCCGGATGTCCGGGCTCGGGGCCGGATGTCCGGGCCCTGGAGTTTCCTTCTTCTTCTTTTGGCGTTCCTCTTCATCCGTGGACTTGGCGGTTTGTCCGTCTTCACGTGCATCTTTGGGAGGGTCCTCTTGGTACCTAATCATGCACAACATGTCAGACTTAGGTAGTAGCCATGTCAAGAGGGGATCATATGCAATATCACTAAGGAGAGAAGTCACCTCGTTCTTGAGAGCTCTAGCTCTAGCTCGTGTCATGGATCCTCTTGGCTCTTGTTGAGGTGACGATAGGTCTATGGGGATGACCGTAGGATGCTCCGCATCATCTCCCCTCCCTTGGGGAAGATCCGACCTGGATCAAAATCCTCATCACCATGGTAGGGCGAGAGATCCTTGACGTTGAAGATGTCGCTGATGGAGTACTTGTCGCGCGGGAGGTCGATCTTGTAGGCGTTGTTGTTGTAGAGTTCAAGCACCTTGAAGGGTCCATCCACTCATGGTCGAAGTTTGGACTTGCGTTCGTGGGGGAAGCGGTCCTTGCGAAGGTGTAGCCACACAAGATCTCCAAAGTTGAATACCATGGGGTGCTTGTTGATGTTGCGCTTGGTCGCAAGTCATTGTACTTGGCACTCGATGGTGTGCCTTGTATCGTCATGCACCTCGAAGGGGGACTTGCCGGTTGTTGAGTGTATTGCACGGTTGTAGGCGAACTCGGCGATAGGTAGGCACTCCTCCCACTCCTTGATGTTATTATTGATGAGTACTCGATGTAGAGCGGAGAGTGTGCGGTTGGTCACCTCCGTTTGGCCGTCGGTTAGAGGATGGTAAGCCGTGGAGAAGAGTAGCTTGATTCCGAGCTTGGCGCATAGGGTCTTCCAAAAGTAGATAAGGAACTTGACGTCGCGGTCCGAGATGATCGTCTTTGGCACTCCATGAAGACGCAATATTTCCCTACAAAAGAGATTGGCAACATGTGAAGCATCGTCTATCTTGTTGCAAGGAATGAAATGTGCCATCTTAGAGAATCAGTCCACAACAACAAATACCGAATCCTTCCCATTTCTAGTCCTAGGCAAGCCAAGTACAAAATCCATGCTAATATCCTCCCATGGTTGATATCGAATTGATAGAGGCATGTAAAGGCCATGGGATTGAGCTTTAGACTTAGCTTTGCGACATGTAAAGCATCGGTTGGAGAAGCGGTTGACGTCACGAAACATCTTGGGCCAATAGTAGTTCTTTGAGATCGTAGCGAACGTCTGGTCGTGTCCAAAATGTCCCATTAATCCTCCTCCATGATATTCCTGCAAAAGCAACAAACAAAGGGAAGACTCGGGGATGCAAAGCTTGTTAGCTCTCATAAGATATCCATTTTTGATGTAATAGCGTTCCCAAGATGTGTGTGTCAAACACTTGGCATAAGGAGTAGCAAAAGTAGGATCATGCTCATACAAGTCTTTTATGTGCTCAAAGCCAATGACATTCAACTCAAGTTGAGTAACAAGCATGCATATGCGGGAAAGGGCGTCCGCCACAATGTTTTCCTTACCTTTGATGTACTTGATGACATAAGGAAAAGACTCAATAAATTCACTCCATTTAGCATGACGCTTGTTCAACTTGGTTTGTCCCTTAAGACACTTGAGCGTTTCATGCTCGGTATGAATGATAAATTCATGAGGGCGAAGATAGTGTTCCCATTCATGCAAAACATGGACTAAAGCATATAGCTCTTTGTCATATCATCGAAGTAGACCACAACAAACACACCAATGTATGGGCGAAAGACATGATTCATAAGACGAAAAAAGTACCTGGTGCTTCCGATAGACCCATAGGCATGACTAACCGCTCATACAAGCCAAACTTGGTTTTGAAAGCGGTTTTCCATTCATCACCCTCTTGTATGCGGATTTGATAGTAACCACTATTAAGATCAATTTTTGAAAAGATAGTGGCACCACTAAGTTCATCAAGCATATCATCAAGGCATGGAATGGGATACCTATAACGAACGGTGATAGCATTGATAGGTCTACAATCGTAGCACATGCAAAAGCTACCGTCTCGTTTTGGCACAAGAATGACCGAGACGGCACAAGGGCTCAACCTTTCACGCACATGTCCATGGTCTATGAGATGGTTTACATGCCTTTGTATTTCTTTCGTTTCTTCGGGGTTGACGCGGTAGGGAGCTTTGTTCGGAAGACGTGCTCCGGGGATGAGGTCGATGCGGTGCTCGATGCCTCGTAGTGGATGATGAGGACATCAACACCATTGTTAGACCCACAACCCCTGCTGCTATACATACTGGACCAATTACTAGAGCTTGCGCACGCCAGTTGAATTATCAGGTACTTTCGTTTCTTGGTAACGATTCTAATGTTCATGAGAATATGATGCTGCCTAAATTAGATACATTTGTTTTGCTTACAAATGAAGGGCCTAGCTTGGACAAGAAAGATGAACCTTGGAGCAAGTTCAAGCATGGAGATGATGGCATGCGCAAGGGGATAAAGAACAGAGTTACAAGTGATGATTTCAGGACTTTAAAGCCACCATAAGGAGTGCATGAAGCATTGGACGAAATATACAAGATGCCTCTTCATAAATTTCGTCCAAAGGCTATTCTAGGTGATGTGTCACCTTATTATTGGGCCAGGCCCATGTATTTTCGAAATACTTAAGTATAGGCTGTTTTTAGAGTCCGTATGTGTGGGGAAACAAGAGTTAGGGTTGGTTTCGGACCCCTCCTCCAAGGGCCACGAATCCCCCCCTCTTCCTCCATATATATAGCCCTTAGGGCGTCGTTTAGACTTTGGGTTTTGTTTATATTAAAAGTTCGCCATAGTTGCAACTTTGCGTACTTCGTTTGTGTCCAACGACCAGACCAAGACGTCACAGAAACCCACCTTAATTAATAAAGCTTTCCTCTTTTATTCGCAATATCCAGATTTCAATATCAGTTTCTTGCTTGTTCCTTGTTTTCTCGTGGGAAATAGACCCTCGTGGTCAGGTTGATCATGCTCCGGCGTGGTCAGTAACCCTCTTAAGTTGGTTTAGCGATTTCTAAGGCGCGGCTTCTTCACACGTTCGTAGTCGGATCGTCAAAGTCGACTCCCATAGAAAACGATATTATCTCATCGAAACATCGGGACACCTTCGCCTCTATCAAGTGGTATCAGATTTTTAGGTTGCTCGGTGAGATTTTACAGTTTTTCATACTTTAGATCGAGTCTGTTCTTCATACCTATAGTCCATGAAAAAAGCCAAAAAATTAGGGTTAGTTCATCATATCCGAACCAATCTGAGCCTTTACATAGTCTTTTTAGAGTTTTGCTTTGTTGAATTTGCCGTTGCATCATCGTGTCGAGTTGCTGGTCTTAGCGTCTAGTCCCTTAGAGTTTCGAGTTCTGTTCACAGGTTGTCACGCCGCCGTCGCACCATCGTGATCATCATTGCCATATACCACCACCCCACCATATACATCACCGCTGCCATATACAACCACCAATCCGAGTCCACATATACCATCGCCATATACAACCACCAATCCGAGTCCAGATATACCATCGTCATATACAACCACCAGTCCAAGTTCCACCAGATTCATTGCCGCCACCAGTCCGAGTTCCACCAGATTCATCTGCGCTACCAGTCCGAGTCCAGTATTTGTTGCTTTGTTTTCGAGTTCCAGATCACGCGATACTTCGAGTCGTGACAGAGTAGGACTCCCAAAATTCCGTGCTGCCCGTAGTAGAAAAATAGTTCCAAACTTGAAAAAAAAATTAAGTCTGGAAAATTCTGGCTAGGCAATTTTTAGACCATTTGTAGACTTTTTCGAAAGAAAATGTTGCGGAGCAAAAAAAAGAGGAAAAAGTGCAAAAAAAGTGAAAAAAAGAAAAAAATTCAGAGAATGCTCCTCCCTTGTTTATGTGCCGTGATTTTGTTCGTGTTCTAGGCTCGTGTCTCTAGTACAGTCTAGCCTAGGACCAGCACAGTATCGTCGTTGAGCGTTTATTCAACTTTGCATCTCTGAATTGATTATTGCTTACCCTTTTTGCTACCATATTATAAGCCTTCCTAGCTCCACATACATCTACATCGTACGTTTGACTCTCCCTAGTACTCGCTCTATCCAAGCATTGAGAGTTTTCACTACGACGGTTGCCGATCACCGCCTGCTGCTGGGTAAGAACTGGTAAGAACTTGAGATTTGCTTGACGGATATTTGACACCCACCACCACCTCTTGTTAGTAGTTTGTAGGATCATATTCTTGTGTGTTTCTATTGCTGCTAACCATGGCAGGATCACAAGCCGACGAGACTGACTGGGAGAACATGACGAATAAGGAGTTGCGTGATAAATTTTAGCAAATGATGAGTGGATAGGTACAAGATGTGCTAAATAGATTTGAAGAGGCCATGTAGAAGATAGATGGCACGGAGAAGACGTTCGAAACAAAGCTTGATAACAAGTTTAATGAATTGCTCATGCGTCTTCCACCACCACCATCGGCTGCACCTAACGCACCTCTACGACAACAAGAACAATAACAACAAAAACAACAACAACAACAACAACAACAACAACAACGACGACTACCTCCATGTTGCGAAACAGCCCTCCGCCGAGCGAGCCGTCTCCCTCTTGCGCCTGGCCAAACTGTTGGTGCTGCTGTTGATACTTCCATCGCTCCTACTGCTGATGCGGAGGAGGATGATTTTGCGGTAGATTATGAGAATGAGGTTGATCAAAATCAGAACTACGTGCAACCACTAGCACCACAACCACCAGGTCATCCACATGCAAATAATGGCAATGGTAGGGCTCCCCCTTAGGTACGAGATCATGACCATCTCCCGAAACTGAAATTGAATATTCCACCATTTGAGGGTAGATATGTTCCTGATATATATCTTACTTGGGAGTTAGAAACTGAACAACGATTTACATGTTTACAATATCCTGAGGAGAGACGTGTTCCTGCTGCTGTTTGTGCTTTCACTAGCTTTGCATGTATTTGGTGGTCTGAACATTGTAGATTATATCCTATTCCAACAACTTGGGCTGCTTTGAAAGCTGCTATGTGTACTCGTCGGGTTCCACCTTATTAGCAACGTGAATTACTTCAAAAATTGCAGCGCTTAAGACAAGGAAAAAATTCTATAGAAGAATATTATCAGGAATTACAAACTGGCATGATTAGATGTGGTATTGTTGAGGAGAATGAAGCTATGCTTGCACGTTTTATGGGTGGATTAAATAGCGAGATTCAGACCATTGTAGAGTATAAGGAGTATACTAATATCACTCGTTTATTCCATCTTGCTTGTAAAGCTGAACGTGAAGTGCAGGATCGACAGGCATTGGCGCGAACTAACTTTTCTGTAGGTCGATCTTCATCATGGACACCACGTGCATCCTCTACTTCCACTGCACCAGCACCTCCATCAGGTGCCACCTCAAGCCGTGATACAAGAAAGCAGACACAACTACCACTATCTGCCAAGAGCAGACTTGTCGGGCCTGCGCAAAGCTCTTCTTCCATGGCATCAACAGGGCACACAAGTGATATTATTTATCGTCGTTGTAAGGGAAGAGGACATTTTGCGAGAGAATGCAAATCTCAGCGTGTGATGATTGCTACTAAGAATGGTGGGTATGAGTCCGCTAGTGACTATGATGAGGAGACTTTGGCTCTTATTACACATGAAGAACACGGTGGAGATGATTCTGATCATGAGACGCAATACATGGCTGCTGAAGATGCTGACAGGTACGAATGTTTAGTTGCTCAACGTTTTTTGAGTGTGCAGGTTACACAAGCTGAGCAAAATTAGAGGCATAATTTGTTCCATACAAAGGGAGTTGTGAAGGAACATTCTGTTCGTGTCATCATAGATGGAGGGAGCTGCAATAACTTGGCTAGCATGGAGATGGTGGAGAAGCTATCTCTCACCACAAGACCACATCCACATCCTTACTACATCCAATGGTTCAACAACAACGACAAGGTTAAGGTAACACGTATTGTTCGTGTGCATTTTAGTATCTCTACATATGCTCATTATGTTGATTGTGATGTGGTACCTATGCAAGCATGTTCCTTATTACTTGGTAGACCATGGCAATTTGATAAAAATTCTGTACACCATGGTAGAAACAATCAGTATACTCTTGTTCATAAGGATTAAAATATTACTTTGCTTCCTATGACTCCTGATTCCATTTTGAAAGATGATATTAATAGAGCTAATAAAGCAAAATAGGAGAAAAATAAGAGTGAAATCAGATTGTGGCAAAAGAATTTGAGCAACAAATGAAGCCTAATAATAAACCATCTAGTGCTACTTCTGAAATTAAATTGAAAAGTGCATGTTTACTTGCCACCAAATCTGATATTGATGATCTAGATTTTAGCAAATCTGTTTGCTATGCTTTTGTGTGCAAAGAGGCATTATTTTCATTCGAGGATGTGCCTTCCTCTTTGCCTCCTGCTGTCACTAGCATTTTGCAGGAGTTCGCTGACGTCTTTCCACAAGATGTGCCACCGGGATTACCACCTATTCGAGGGATTGAGCATCAAATTGACTTAATTCCCGGTGCATCATTACCCAACCGTGCACCATACCATACCAATCCAGAAGAGATGAAGGAGATTATGCGTCAAGTACAAGAACTGCTCGACAAAGGTTATATACGCGAATCCCTTAGTCCTTGTGCTATTCCTATCATTTTAGTGCTGAAAAAGGATGGTACGTCGCGTATGTGCATTGATTGTAAAGGCATTAATAATATTACTATTCATTATCGTCATCCTAATCCTAGGCTAGATGATATGCTTGATGAATTGAGTGGCTCTACAATATTCTCCAAAGTTGATTTGTGTAGTGGATACCATCAACTTTGTATGAAATTGGGAGATGAATGGAAAACGACATTTAAAACTAAGTTTGGATTATATGAGTGGTTAGTCATGCCTTTTGGGTTAACTAATGCACCTAGTACTTTCATGAGATTAATGAACGAAGTTTTACGTGCTTTCATTGGACGATTTGTGGTAGTTTACTTTGATGACATATTGATTTATAGCAAATCTTTGGAGGAACATTTGGAACATTTACGTGTTGTTTTTATTGCCCTACGTGATGCGCGTTTGTTTGGTAACCTTGGACTGTGTACCTTTTGCACCGATCAAGTATCTTTTCTTGGCTATGTTGTTACTCCACAGGGAATTGAAGTTGATAAAGCCAAGATTGAAGCTATTGAGAGTTGGCCGCAGCCCAAAACAGTCACACAAGTGAGGAGTTTCCTTGGCCTCGCTAGTTTCTATAGGCGTTTTGTGAGAGATTTCAGCACCATTGCTGCACCTCTCAACGAGCTTACAAAGAAGGATGTGCCTTGTTTGGGGTACCGCACAGGAAGAGGCCTTCACGGTATTGAAAGATAAGTTGACACATCCTCCTTTACTCCAACTTCCTGATTTTGATAAGACTTTTGAGCTTGAATGTGATGCTAGTGGAATTGGATCAGGAGGTGTGTTATTACAAGATGGCAAACCTGTTGCATACTTTTCTGGAAAATTGAGTGGGCCTAGTCTGAACTATTCTACTTATGATAAAGAATTATATGATCTTGTTCGGACCTTAGAAACATGGCAACATGATTTATGGCCCAAGGAATTTGTTATACATTCTGATCATGAATCTTTGAAACACATTAAAAGTCAAGCAAAACTGAACCGTAGACATGCTAAATGGGTTGAATTCATTGAGACTTTTCCTTATGTCATTAAACACAAGAAGGGTAAAGAAAATGTTATTGTTGATGCATTGTCTCGTCGTTATACTATGCTTTCACAACTTGACTTTAAAATATTTTGTCTGGAGACCATCAAAGATCAATATGTGCATGATGCTGAATTTAAAGATGTATTGCAGAATTGTAAGGAAGGGAGAACTTGGAACAAGTTCGTTCTTAACGATGGATTTGTGTTTCGTGCTAACAAGCTATGCATTCCAGCTAGCTCCGTTCGTCTTTTGTTGTTGCAGGAGGCGCATGGAGGAGGATTAATGGGACACTTTGGCGTCAAGAAGATGGAGGATATACTTGCTACACATTTTTTTAGCCAAAGATGGGACGTGATGTTGAGCGCTTTGTTGCCCGCTGCACTACATGTCAAAAGGCTAAGTCACGACTAAATCCTCATGGTTTATATATGCCTTTGCCTGTACCTAGTGTTCCTTGGGAGGATATATCTATGGATTTTGTTTTAGGTTTACCTCGAACAAAGAAGGGGAGGGATAGCATATTTGTTGTCGTGGATAGGTTCTCGAAAATGGCACACTTTATACCATGTCATAAAAGTGATGATGCTGTTAATGTTGCTGATTTGTTCTTTCGTGAAATTATTCGCTTGCATGGTGTGCCAAATACTATTGTTTCAGATCGTGATACTAAATTTCTTATCCACTTTTCGAGATGTTTATGGGCTAAGTTGGGGACTAAACTGCTTTTTAGTACTACTTGTCACCCCCAAACTGATGGACAAACTGAAGTAGTCAATAGAACATTGTCTACTATGCTTAGGGCTGTTTTGCAGAATAATAAGAAAATGTGGGAAGAATTCTTGCCTCATATTGAATTTGCTTATAATCGTTCATTGCATTCTACTACTAAGATGTGCCCTTTTGAAATTGTGTATGGTTTCCTACCTCGTGCACCTATTGATTTGTTGCCTCTTCCATCTTCGAAGAAGGTTAATTTTGATGCTAAAGAACGTGCTGAATTGATTTTAAAAATGCATGAGTTAACTAAGGAAAACATTGAGAGTATGAATGCTAAATATAAACTTGCTGGAGATATGGGTAGAAAACATGTTGTGTTTGCACCTAGAGGTCTTGTTTGGTTACATTTATGTTAGGATAGATTTCCTAATTTGCGCAAATCAAAGCTAATGCCACGTGCTGATGGTCCTTTTAAGGTGTTAGAGAAAATAAATGATAATGCATATAAACTTGAGCTGCCTGTAGATTTTGGGGTTAGTCACACTTTTAACATTGCAGATTTGAAGCCTTCTTTGGGTGGGGAAGATGAGCTTTCATCGAGGACGACTTCATTTCAAGAAGGGGAGGATGATGAGGACATCAATACCATTGTTGCACCCACAGCCCCTACTGCTATACATACTGGACCAATTACTAGAGCTCGCGCACACCAATTGAATTATCAGGTACTTTCGTTTCTTGGTAATGATTCTAATGTTCATGAGAATATGATGCTGCCTAAATTAGATACATTTGTTTTTCTTACAAATGAAGGGCCTAGCTTGGACAAGAAAGATGAACCTTGGAGCAAGTTCAAGCATGGAGATGATGGCATGCGCAAGGGGATCAAGAACGGAGTTACAAGTGATGATTTCAAGACTTTGAAGCCACCATAAGGAGTGCATGAAGCCTTTGACAAAATATACAAGATGCCACTTCATAAATTTTGTCCAGAGGCTATTCTAGGTGCTGCATCACCTTATTATTGGGCCAGGACCATGTATTTTCAAAATACTTAAGTATAGGTTGTTTTTAGAGTCCGTATGTGTGGGGAAACAAGAGTTAGGGTTGGTTTCGGACCCCTCCTCCAAGGGCCACGAAATCCCCCTCCCCCCTCTTCCTCCATATATACAGCCCTTAGGGCGTCGTTTAGACTTTGGGTTTTGTTTAGATTAAGAGTTCGCCATAGCTGCAACTTCGCGTACTTCGTTTGTGTCCAACGACCAGACCAAGACGTCACAGAACCCCACCTTCATTAATAAAGCTTTCCTCTTTTATTCGCAATATCTAGATTGGAATCTCAGTTTCTTGCTTGTTCTTCATTTCCTCACAGGAAATAGACCCTCGTGGCCAGGTTGATCGTGCTTCGGCGTGGTCAATAACTCTCGGAATTTGGTTTAGCGATTGCTAAGGTGCGACGTCTTCGCACGTTCATAGTCGGATCATCAAAGGCGACTCCCACAAAAAATGATATCTATCTCATCGAAACATTGGGACACCTTCGCCTCTATCAGTGGGGGTAGTCCCGGAGGTAGCTCGTCGGGGAAAACATCGTGAAATTCCTGCAAAAGAGAAGATAACACTAGAGGAAGAGTGTGAGAGGTGTTTGTCGGTGTCAAAACCGGCGGATCTCGGGTAGGGGGTCCCAAACTGTGTGTCTTAGGTCGATGGTAACAGGAGACAGGGGACACAATGTTTACCCAGGTTCGGGCCTTCTCTATGGAGGTAAGACCCTACGTCCTGCTTGATTAATATTGATGAATGCGAGTATTAAAAGAGTTTATCTACCTCGAGATCGTAATGGCTAAACCCTAGAGGTCTAGCTTGTATGGCTATGATAATGAATATCCCCCCCTCCGGACTAAGTCCTCCAGTTTATATAAGCACCGGGAGGGTGTAGGGTTACACAAAGTCGGTTACAAAGAAAGGAATCTACATATCTGGTCGCCAAGCTTGCCTTCCACGCCAAGGAGAGTCCCATCCAGACACGGGTACAGTCTTCGGTCTTCGTATCTTCACAGCCCATAAGCCCGGCCCATGGCTGACAGGCCAAACGCCTGGGGACCCCTTAGTCTAGGACTCCCTCAGTAGCCCATGGACCTGGCTTCAATGATAAGGTATCCGGCGCATAGATCTGTCTTCGGCATTACAAGGCGGCTTCCTCCTTCCGAACTCCAAAACAGTCTTCGGACGTACCGATGTGTCCGGACCTGTAACTCACAACACACACAACCGTAGAGAGAATATAATATTTCATGAATCCAATCTGCTGACAACTTTTTTACAACATGACATCACGTCTGCCCGGTCACTATATCGAACCGTTTTGCCTGCCATCCCGTGTTTCGAGATGCGGTTTCTATTGGCACGTCTTGTCAAAGCAGAGATCGTGTCCCTTTATTGTGGGATTCTCATCAATATGGGCATGGATAACCCAACCGTGCCGTTTACACAGCCCTTGGGAGCAGGCGAATTTTAAGGCGAGTGGGGAGGCGTTCAATATTTACTGCCTTTATAAGGAGATAAGAATCCCTTTTCTTCACCCAGGCCTTCTCTCTTCCTCTGCTCTTCCACTCTTGAGCTCCAGCGCCCAAGTTCTCATATTCTCCGTCTCGAGCAAGCACTCAACCATGTCCGGATCCGGAGGTCAAGGCAGGTGGATGGCCTCCTCCATCCAGGAGGAGGACATCGCCGAGCTTCGGGCGGCCGGGTACCTGGCGAAGGGAATCGCCCACCGCCTTCCGACCCAGGAAAAAATCGTTCCCACGCCAAAGCCCAACGAGAGGGTAGTATTTATCCCTCATTTCCTCCACGAGTTAGGGTTTCCACTCCACGCATTCGTCCACGGGCTGATGTTCTACTACGGGATA
The DNA here is from genome assembly GCF_003073215.2 of Triticum urartu. Taxonomy (NCBI): domain Eukaryota; kingdom Viridiplantae; phylum Streptophyta; class Magnoliopsida; order Poales; family Poaceae; genus Triticum; species Triticum urartu. The sequence continues at coordinate 214,188,822 of NC_053023.1, read as the reverse complement.
GACTTCCATGATCTATCCCCGCACTCCCTCCTCAACATCTCGGCGTTCATTGTCGTGTGTGAGGCCTTCCTTCGCATCCAACCCCACTTAGGGATATGGCTCAAGGTCTTCAACGTGAAGCCTAAGGTGGTGGACGGCCATCACGCGGAGTGCGGACGCGCCATGGTTAGCAAGCTGGCCAATGTCTCCTGGCCAAAAGGCACTTTCGTGAAGACTGTAAAAGAATGGCAGAAACATTGGTTCTATATCACAGAGCACCGCGGCACCACCTGGGCCGCAACTGCCGAATTCAACTCTGGCGCTCCCATGCGACTCACCTCCTGGGTCGAGAAGGGCCGAACTGGTGTTCGTCACACGAGCTGACGGCGCTGCAGACGCGCATTCAAAGCATGGCGGATATGGATATCAAACTCGTTGATATAATCCAGGTGATGCTAGTTTGTCGGATTCTTCCATGCCAAAGCCGAAGCTGCCCTCTCTGGGAGTTGAATCCGAAGAAGCACCATACCCTGAAGAGGCTCTTCGAAACCACTCACGAAGATGCATGGAGGTTGCTTTTTAAGGGCAACGAAACACCGTCGGCCGCAGATTCGGACCGCAGGCATGACATCAACCACCTTGCCAACGAGGTATATTATTCTTACTGCATCCCTTACTTGCTTGTTTCAAGGATGAGGTCTAAGCCTTTATTATCATGCTTCGTCAGGAGTGGACGGAGAAGGCGAAGCTGATCCAATGTCTGGCTCCGCTGCCTGAAGAACCAGTCATCCCATGTTTAGCAAAGATGCTGGTGTCGGCGCCCTATAAGGCGCCGAAGAAGAAGGCCACCGGGAAGGCCAAGGGAGTCTGGAGTAGCCCCGCCGCAGGGGCGCTTCGGACGCGATGTCCGAAGATAAGACCCGCTCCTTCGTCGCCGAAGACGACGACGCTGAAGAGGAGGAGGAGAACAACCCTCCCCCTGATGAGGGGAGGAAGAAGAGGGCGGCTTCGGCGAATCTAGAGGCGGAGACGTCCAAGAAAGGGAAGAGCTCCCTTGCGCATAACACTGCGTGGGATGCCGACAGTAGTCCGAAGAGACGCCCCCGTACTAAGCCTCAGGCCGCATCGTAAGTTCTAAAACCCATATCCGCCCATAAACCAAGTCTTTCCTCTTTGTTCTATTGATATAATCAGTTATGCTATTGCAGTCCAGCCCACGGCAGTTCCCAGTGATCCTCATCACGAGGTTCGCTGGACTCAAAGGCGATGGCCAGCGATTCACCGCCGGCCGCTCACTCCCCCACGGCCAAGGATGATGCGGAGGTGCTGTCTCGAAGGACTGTTCTAGGTGAGGGAGAGGCTCAGGAGGCGCCAGAAGGCGAAACCCCCGTCGCCGGACACCAGGGGAGTCAATCCCCATAGGGACTTGCGGGGAGGTCCGTATTCAGTTCGGCCCTCAGCCGGACTCGATTCTGGAGTCCGATGTGGCTTCGGAATCCGGCACGCAACCTCTTTCCACAGAAGGGAGGGTGCCTATTCCCCCGGTGACCCCTATCCAACCAGGGGCACCGGATAATCTGTTGGAAGCGCTACGAGGCACTTCCATTGTGGATGAGCACACGGTCCTTATGGGCACGGTAATTGAAAGGCTTCAGTCCACCAAGAGTGGACTAACCGAAGCCTGCAGCAGGTAAGTGGCGCAAAAAGGAGAAAATCCCAATATAGACAGTAGCCCCTGAGACACTGTCCGGTGTTCAGAAAGAAAAAACCGGACAGAGGACCAATCTCCTATTGCAGGAAACTAACTAAATTTGTCTGAAATGTATGCACATGCGTCGATGTTAGCCGCGGCCTCGCATACTGCCGAAGTCTCCGGACTGAAGCAGAAACTGGCGGAGGCCAAGGAGGAGCTGGGCCAGGTGAAGAGGCAGCTCCAGGAAAAACAAGGTAAGTAATAACCTGTTATGTGTTCAAAAAAGGGAAAATGATATGTAATGACCGAAATGCCATGATGTGAACAGAGGCGATGACCGAGGTCGAGGCCCTGAAAACAGCCATGGTCGAAGCCGAGGGGAAGGTTGTCAAGAAGTAGGCCGCCCGTAAGAGGCTCAAGGCCCGGGTCAACGAAGTCTAATAGGAGCTCCAGGACGCGGTGAGGAAGTGCGAGAACTTGGAGCACAATGCGTCGGTTCAAGAGGCCAAACTCGCCAAGGCTCGTAAGAGTGCAGAGACGGCCTGGAGTGAAGCCCAGGGCGACCTCCAGGAGATCCAGGAGGCCAGGAAGATCGTAGCGGGTAAGGCATTCAATATGCAAAGCAAGAATGTGGAGAGGAAATATCTTTTACTGACCCGGATTCGGAGTTCTCCAGGGGCTTTTGTTGATCTGCCATGCAGTGTGACCGACGCGCAGAGTTCTTCCGAGCCTAAGAAGGGGGCTCCCCGGAGAAGCTGTTCTGGTCGCAATATCTTGTGCCGGAACATCTAGTGCCCTTCAGTGAACAGCTAAAACAGCTGGTCGAGCTGCACAGGGTGGCCAAGCTGGCCATGAAGGTTTTAATAATCCGGTTGTGGCCAGCTGAAGCTATACCCAGCAGTTACTTCGGCCTCGTGAAGTGGCTGGTTGATGCCTGTCCTCGGCTGGACGTCATCAAGCGGTCTGTCTGCATTGAAGGTGCGCGTCTGGCCTTCTCCTATGTCAAGGTCTGGTGGGCGAAGATGGACGCCGTCAAGTTGGCAACCGAGGGGCTGCCTTGAGGCAAGGAGCACCGCACACCCGAGCGATACTTTGGCGATGTCTTGGAAGGGTCCCGTATTGTTGCAGATCATTGTGCGAAAGACACTATCTTTGAATGAATGTATTCGAGCTCCCTCTGCCTTGTATCATGAAACAAAGTGTTTATGCAATATAATGCTTGTTATGTTTTTAAATTTTTACTTCCTGTGTGGCCGTGTTGTATGAAATCTGAGGGTTAACCAGTCATCGGCTTCTGCACCCATGTAGGTAGTACGGGGGTGTTCGGGATGGAATCTAAAAAATCTTGATCCAATTAGATGGTCCTTGAAGGAGTTGTTTAGCGCAACGATCCAGGCAACCAGACTATGCGGCTATAACGCCCTCACTTAGCCATAGGAGTGTGACAATAAAAACATGGGTGCAGCCCCTAGTATCCGAACTAGAGTGCTATAAGCGGCTGATCAGGAAGTACCAATCCTTCGCGTAATGCGGAAGAAATCTCCAACGATTTGCAACCTCCGAACAGCTGACCGGCTCTCGCCGCATCATGACACTCAGTTTTCGGCTTTCTCTACTGAGGTGCTCCTTTGGATAAACCAAGGCACAATCGCAGTAGTTCTCCCTTTACTACCTTAGCCAACATAGCGGAACATAAGGTAGCAAGCACATGAGCCGGGCAACCCAACTATTGACCAAAGACATGATTCGGAGCCAATGCATATAATGATAAATTCGGGGTGCCGAACTTATACTTATAAAAAGTGTTCGGACTTTTGTTGTCGTAATGTGGGGTGCTATGAAGCCCCTGGTAAACATCAAGCATACCAAAGTGTATGGGTGCTACCTGATAGGGTTATCACAAGGGAGCTGAAAAAGAGAAAGAAAACAGAAAAGGTACAAAGGTAAAAAGCTAGGGTCCTAAAGCTCCAGCCACAAACTATTCTCATTGTAATTTAATTAGTACGTTAAGGCGCATTGATACAGGTAGTGCGATAAGCAACAGGCTATTTGACATGCCGAAACCAAGGGAGAGTTGCATGTGGGTCCAGAAAAATAGGTAGAGTTATTAAAAAGTCCCCCATATGTCTGCGTTTCTCGCTGTCTTGGTGTGTTTATCCTTCAAGAGGATCGATGACCAGACCACCAGATGGTGCCTGTGGGATTGAGACCTGAAAAGGAAACAAGTAAAAGTGAAAGTATGTGTGTATCCGATGTCGGTTGAGCCATACTATAGACCACAAGCTAGCTATGCCTCCGTCAATGCCCTTGGGATTTTGAGTGCGTAGTTATGTACGCGCGGCACGAATGCCATCACTTGATCGGGACTGAGACGGAGGCCGGATTGCTAGTCGAGCTCCTGACTAGCCGAGCTCTCCTACTGCAGAGTAGTTCGGACCCTCTTAACGGTGTTCGTGGGCTTGGCAGTCGAATTAAGGTTCTTCTTGAGAAGGCCGCTCTATACTTCTGCTGCTAAGGCAGATGTGTGCTCTTCTGTATGAAGGGAAAGTTCCATATTTCGTTGACTGTTATGATGCCGCATGGACCGGACATCTTTAGCTTGAGATAAGCATAGTGTGGTACTGCATTGAATCGAGCGAACGCAGTTCGTCCAAGTAGTGCGTGATAGCCGCTGCGGAAGGGGACGATATCGAAGATTAACTCCTCGCTTTGGAAGTTGTCCGGAGATCCGAAGACAACATCTAGTGTGATTGAGCCCGTACAACGGGCCTCTACACCTAGTATGACTCCTTTGAAGGTAGTCCTGGTGGGCTTGATCCGAGATGGGTTAATGCCCATTTTTCGCGTTGTATCTTGATAGAGCAGATTGAGGCTGCTACCTCCGTCCATAAGGATGCGAGTCAGGTGGAACCCATCAATTAGGTCTAGGACCAGTGTGGCTGAGCCACCGTGACGGATACTGGTCGAATGATCCCGGCGATAAAAATTGATCGGGCATGACGACCATGGATTAAATTTTGGGGCGACTGGCTCTATCGCGTAGATGTCCCTGAGCGCACACTTGTGCTCCCTCTTGGGGATGTGGGTAGCGTATATCATGTTCACCGTTTTGACCTGGGGGAGAAACTTCTTCTGTCCCTCTGTGTTCGGTTGCCGGGGCTCTTCGTCATCGTCCTCGCTTTGCGATCCCTTTTCCCTATTCTTGGCCTTTAATTTGCCGATCTGTTTAAAAACCCGGCAATTTCTATTTGTATGATTGGGTGGTTTGTCTGGGTACCATGAATCTGGCACGGACGATCAAGTATGCGGTCCAAGCTGGATGGGCCTAAATTGTTATTTTGGAACGGCTTCTTCCGCTGACCGGACTTAGAGCCCCTAAATCCGGCATTGACTGCCGTGTCCTTGGTGTTATCACTGTTGTTTCGACGCTTGTATCTGTTGCATCGAGACTTGTCTTTGCTAATTTTAGCTTCAGGGGTGCCGGCGACACTTGCATTGTTTTTTCTATGGGCCAACCAACTGTCCTCGCCTGCACAAAAGCGGGTCATGAGTGTCGTGAGGGATGCCTTGGATTTTGGCTTTTCTTGGCCGAGGTGGCGAGCGAGCCATTCATCGCGGATGCTGTGTTTGAAGGCTGCTAGGGCTTCGGCATCCGGACAATCGATGATTAGGTTCTTTTTAGTTAAGAACCTAGTCCAGAATTTCCTGGCGAACTCTCCGGAGGTCGAACATATGTGCCTTGGAAGTTATCGAGGAAGGCCTCTTCCAAGTCCTCCCAGCTGCCAATAGAATTTGCAGGCAGACTATTGAGCTAGTGCCGAGTTGGCCCCTTGAGTTTTAAAGGGAGGTATTTGATGGCGTGGAGGTCATCGCCGTGAGCCATATGAATGTGGAGAATGAAGTCTTCGATCCACACCGCGGGGTCCGTGGTTCCATCGTATAATTCTATATTCACGAGTTTGAACCCTTCTGGGAATTCATGATCCAGGACCTCATCAGTGAAGCAATGAGTGTGTGCGACACCTCTATATCGGGTCGTATCGCGACGTAGCTCTAATGGAGTCCGTCTGCGGTTTTTAGTCCACGCATGACTAAGTTTGTCACGTCCGAATAGGTGGCCATCGTCGCGTGTCGAGGCACGTCCTCGCGATCCGTAGATTGATTTGGTATGTCCTGCTTTATTGTTCAGGTTTTGCCAGAGGTCATATGTATGACCGTGGGCTAATTTACCTCTATCTGTGCTATGAGGCGGGGCTGGCTGGTGTTTGGCATGAGTTGCCGTTTTGTCCCGACCACGTGGTGGTCGGTCAGCCGCATTGTATGATGAAGGTATGTATTCCGGCGCCTCCTCGTCAAACCGAGGTAGCAATTTGCGCTTTGGGTAGCTTTTGGTTGGGCGCTTGAGGCTGTATTCTTCGACTACTAGGACATCGGTCCATTTATCATTGAGCAGATCTTGTTCAGCGTGAAGCTGCTGCTGCTTCTTTTTCAGGCTCCTTGCAATGGCGATTAGCTGGCGCTTGAAGCGCTCCTGCTTAAGAGGTTCCTCAGGCACAATGAAATCGTCGGTGCCGAGGCTCACCTCATCCTCAGAGAGCGGAAGATAACTTTCGTCCTCTGAGCCTTCATGTGTGGCCTGCTTACCAGGGCTAGCCTGCCCAGCTTCCCGTTCATCTTGTTCATTAGCGGTTTCAATGGGGTCTTCGTTGTCTTCGGCGCCTTCTGGAGTGTTATCTTCTGCTGTGCTGGTGTTGCTATCTTTGCTGCAGCGTGACTTTGAGCGGCGCCACTGACGCCGGCGCTTGGATTGTATTTTAGAAGGTTTATCCTCAGCTGGATCTTCCATGTCATCGCTGCTATTCTCCTTTGGTGCATCAACCATGTATACATCATACGAGGAAGTGGTCGTCCAGCGTCCGGTGAACGGCGGGTTCTGGGCCTCTTCTTCTCCGGCATCGTCGTCCATACCGTCGATGTCCTCGGAGTCGTAATCAAGTGTGTCTGTCAAATCCTCGACCATGGCTATGAAGTGGGTGGCGGGTGGGAAGCAAAATTCTCCAACATCAGCCCCTAGTTCGGGACGGATATAGTTCGGCTGTGAGTCCTCCGTCAAGGACATGTCTTTTAATGATTTTAGCATGTCGCCCAAAGGCGAGTGCCGGAAGATGTCTGCTGCGCTGAATTTGAAGATAGATAAACAACCAGGTTCGGCATCCGCGGGCCCACATGGTTCGGAACTTATGGCCGGAGACGAGTCCGGAGTTCCGGTGGCACAGGTATCGTGTGAGATCAAGTCTATGTGCGGCTCCAACGCTAGGCAATCTGTGGCCTCCGTGGCGGGGTTGAGCTTCCAATCCTCGGATGCCGTAGTGTGCTCTGGATCTAAGGCCGGAGTGGTCACATGAGCTATCTCCTGGATGCAGTCTGATGACAGATTCAGGTCATGTTCGCCAAGGTGACCGGGAGCAGTCGCTGCGGTCTCGAATCCGGCAAAGATTAAATCTCCACGGATGTCTGCAACGTAGTTCAAACTCCCAAATTTGACCTGATGGCCAGGGGCGTAGCTATCGATCTACTCCAGGTGGCCAAACGAGTTGGCCCGCAGTGCGAAGCCACCGAACACGAAGATCTGTCCAGGGAGGAAAGTTTCTCCTTGGACAGCGTCACTATCGACGATTGAAGGGGCCATCGAACCTTTCGTCGACGGCACAGTGGAACTCTCAATGAAAGCACCAATGTCGGTCTCAAACCGGCGGATCTCGTGTAGGGGGTCCGGAACTGTGTGTCTTAGGTCGATGGTAACAGGAGACAGGGGACACGATGTTTACCCAGGTTCGGGCCCTCTCTATGGAGGTAATACCCTACGTCCTTCTTGATAAATATTGATGAATATGAGTATTACAAGAGTTGATCTACCTCGAGATCGTAATGCCTAAACCCTAGAGGTCTAGCTTGTACGTCTATGATAATGAATATCCCCCCTCTGGACTAAGTCCTCCAGTTTATATAAGCACCGGGAGGGTCTAGGGTTACACAAGGTCGGTTACAAAGAAAGGAATCTACATATCCGGTCGCCAAGCTTGCCTTCCACGCCAAGGAGAGTCCCATCTGGACACGGGTACAGTCTTCGGTCTTCGTATCTTCATAGCCCATAAGTCCGGCCCATGGCTCACAGGCCGGACACCCGAGGACCCCTTAGTCTAGGACTCCCTCAGTGTTAGCTTATGGTTCATTGTCCTTGCACAAAAGGACATAGTGTAGGACACTAGATGGGTTCTCACACACTCCTCTTATCTCACTTTTGGTGGCAAATAGGACTAAGTTCTTCTTTTCGCTCATCATGGAGGCACTCGGTTTGGGCTTGTGGTGCTCACTCTCTTTTTGGTGGCTCGCTCTCTAACTATTCTCTCCACGATGGGTGGCTTGCATGTCGGCGATCACTTGGCTTGGAGACATGGGACAAAGTATGTACTCCTTTCCCTTCATCTTGAAGATGTAGTGGTTCGTTCGGCCTTTTTGGATGACTCCTCTATCAAATTTCCATGGGCGTCCAACGAGAAGTTGGCAAACGGTCATTGGAACGATGTCGCACTCCAAAGTGTCTTCATAGGCACCAATTTTGAAGGAGACTTGTACTCGATGCTCAACATGGATAGTGTCGGAGTCTCTAAGCCATTGCACTTTGTATGGATGTGGGTGCTTCTTCTTGGGCAATTGGAGCGTGGAGCAAAGTTCTTCACTTGCAAGATTATGACAACTCCCTCCATTGGTGATGACCTTGACGGATCTTTCATTGATGCCGACCTTGGTTTGGAATATGTGGCATCTTTGGTCTTCGTCTTGGTGATGTTGGAGAGTCAAGACCTTGGAGACAACAAGAGGGGGACTTGAATCTTCATCGCAAAAGACTTGTTCCTCTTCATCGTTCACTTGCCGGTGCATGGCGACTTGCTCAAGAGCGCCCATTTCTCCTTCACTCATCGAGTCGTAGGTGCCGTCGTCGTTAAGGATCATGGTCCGCTTGTTGGTGCACTCATAGGACTTGTGGCCTCGGCCTCCGCATGTGAAGCATTTGAAGGAACTCGTCTTGACGGTCCCATCGGTTGGAGTGGATGTTGATGACGCTCTCGGCTTGAAGTTTCTTGTTGTAGGAGGATGACTTGGAGTTGACGAAGCTTTTGTTGGAACTCGACTTGTCGATGTTGCTTGTAGAAGGCTTGGTAGACAGTGTTGGAGTCGTTCTAAGCTTGGGTGTTGGAGAAACCGTATGACTTGGATGAGAACTTGGTATACTTGTAATCGTCTTGCACTTTACATTCTGCTTTTGTATCTTGATGCACGAGCTCGATGAGGTTTGAGTATGGTTGGAAGTCGGCGATCTTCTTGATAGGACGGTTGAGTCCATTCAAGAAATGTGCCATAGTTTGCTCATCATCTTCTGTTACGTTGGCTCTTATCATGGCAATCTCCATCTCCTTGTAGTACTCTTCAACGCTCTTGGTTCCTTGCTTGAGTAGTTGGAGTTTCTTGAAGAGGTCACGCTTGTAGTAGGTAGGCACAAAGCGCGCTCTCATGACATCCTTCATTTGCGCCCAAGTAGTGATGGGTGGTTTACCTCTCGCCTCTCGGCACTCGATAACTTGTTCCCACCAAATGATGACATAGTCTTGAAACTCAAGGGATGCCATCGCAATCTTCTTCTCTTCTTCATAGTTGTGCAAACGGAAGATTTTGTCAACCTTCAATGCCCATGAAAGATACTCTTCGGGATTGTTGCTTCCATTGAACTTGGGCATGGTGAACTTGAGCTTCCGATAGCGTTGCTCTTCATTGTGCTGGGGTCGTGGATGATGACGCCCGTGTTGTAGATGATTGTCAAGCTCGTGTCGCTCTTGGAGAGGAGGGTTGTCAACCTCATGTTGCTCTTGTCGTGGAGGATTTCCATTGTCGTCATGCTCTTGATGAACTTGATGTTCTTGGCGAGCTTGAGGAGGAGCTTGTCGAGCTCCAGGAGGAGCTTGAGAACTTGATGATGCACGCGAGCTTGAAATCTCCGTTCTTGAATTTCTTCGTGAAATGCTTCTTCTTTTTCTCGAGCTTGTCAGCCTCGGTTGGCTATGGCTCGACTTGAATCTTGGAGGGCTTGTTGCGCCACAAGTGCTTGAGCTTCACCAAGTTGTTCTTCTTGGCGTTGTGCCTCGGCATCTTGTGCAACTTGGTGTAGACGCACTCGCTCTTCCTCTTCATGTTGGTGTTGGCATTGCCGTTCTCGTGCTAGCGCAAAAGCCTCTTGAGTTTGACGTCATTGGCGCTCTTGAGAGTCGGTGTCGCGTAGGGGATTGAGGCTTGCTTGACAATCATTGCGTGTGGCATGACATAGAGTGTTCGATGTCGGTGTACTTGAGCCGGAGAGGGTGAAGTCGGAGTGTCGACTTGAGCGAGTACGTGTGGCAACGGCATGACTTGAATCTCGAAGGGCACGTTGCGCCTCAAGTTCTTGAGTTTCACGGAGTTGTTGTTCTTGGCGCTGTGCCTCGGCATCTTGTGCATCTTGGTGTAGACGCGCTCGCTCTTCCTCTTCATGTTGGCGTTGTTGTTGCCATTCTCGTGCTAGCGCAAAAGCTGCTTGGGTTTGACGTTGTCGACGCTCTTGAGAGTCGGTATCTCATAGAGGATTGAGGCTTGCTTGATGATCGTTGCGGCAGCATGGTGAAGAGTGTTCGATGTGGGTGTACTTGAGTCGGAAAGGGTGAAATCGGAGTGCCCACTTGAGCGGCTCCTTCTTGATGAGGACGAAGGGGAAGAAGAGCGGTTGAGCAACAAAGCGCGAATCTCGTCCATTCTTGCATCGTTCTCTTGCTTGTGATCGTCGAGCTTGTGGTCGAAGTAATCCCTTGCACGTTGCTCAGAGAGTCACATGTCGGTGGCGAGGTTGTCGATGCGTTCACTCATTGCTTGTTGCTCTTGATGCAAAGCATGTTGTGCACCAAAGAGGTGGCTCTTGGTGACATAGGAGTTCATGTCGTCATCGTGCTCAATGAAGAGTGGGTTGGTAGAGGTACTTGGCCTATCTGTCATTCCAAGAGAAAAATGTGAGTGGTAGAAAGATAAGAACGAATACCAAATGTACCTTGACCGAAGTTGGAAGTGGATCAATGATCACTCCAATGTGGGACAAGGAAATAGCACAATCGGTACTAGTTCTTGTCGGTTTCTCACACCTACACAAGTAGAAGCTTATGGTGGAGCTTGGTTAGGATGGTGGCACAAAATTTGATGCAATTGTAAGTGAGCGTTAATAATGTTGGAAAAAATTCGCAAGATTGCAATGCAATAGGTAGACCAAGCAATATAAGGTACACAGAAACACACACGCAAAAAGATAAGTGGGGTCGTGCAACCAAGGATGAGCCAACATGTGGAATCCACAAAAATGCTCTTGTTGTACAACACTAGAGAGACGCTAGCACGATTGCACAATAGGCGGATACAAAGACTTGTGCACAACCTACTAAGAAAAAATGCAACGACTTCTATCCCAAGTATGCTTTATGCATGGTGTTTCGATGATATGATCCAAGATGATCTAGTATGACAATCTTAATGTTTTATGATGCTATGGTTCTTGCTTAAAAGCTCTTTGCTTATCTTTCCCTTTTGCTTAAAAGCTTGTTTTTCTCTTTCTTGTTTGAGCTATTTTCTCATGCAATGCTTCACGAACCAAGATAGCAATAGTGTATGCGATGACAACCTTGTGACACAAGAGGTGATACCAAGATATGCAACAATTATGTATGTCTGCTATGGAAAGTATGATCACTAATGTGCACAAGTCTCGTTGCCGGCAATACTCAACGGCTAGTCTCGATGGGCAAGCGACGCAAAGGAGTAAGGCTATGATGGCTATCAAAGTAATCGTAAGAATGATATGTCCAATGCCAAGGTGAGGTTACCGTTTCGTCGGTTCCTTGTCCGTAAGCAAGAACGAATGACGATGATCCAATGAGTGTGACGAATACCAAGAGGTAGTCGAGCTGGTCGTTGTTGATGACGCGTCCGTGGCGAAGATGAGCGGCGGTGATGTTGATTTTGAACCGTACCTAAATAGCTGAAACACAAGTAGGACACGGAACAGCAACTCAAATTCTCAAAGAAAAATTGGACCAAAATTGTCGGAGTTGGTGTTGGTAAGCGGTGGTTTTGTATGTGGTATATGGTGGTGCTATGCAGAAGTGGTGGGCACCGGAACAAAATTAGGCGAAATGTGGATGGAAAACGGGAGGTGGAGAGGAAGTGATGCTGCCAGGGGCGGATGTCCGGGCTTGATGGCCGGATGTCCGGGGTGCCGGATGTCCGGGCTATCGGGTAGGATGTCCGGGCTCTAGATCCGGGGATGAAAGTGATGAACACCGCGTGGAGAGGTCAAATCCGGGCAAAATTCGGCGGAATTTGTGGATGGAAATTGGGTAAAAGTGGATGGAAAGCTAGATCTACCTACAACACACGAAATCCGCGGATCAAATCCAACAAAACTTCATCACACCAACAAATCACAAAAAAAATTGGGGCTATTTTTGTGGGGAATTTTCGAATTAGGGACAAAATCAACAAAAACAAGGCTAGCAACACAATGGGGAGGCTCCGAAATCGTGATCAACCTGGCTCTAGATACCAAGATGATGTAGGGTAGAACCCTAATCGGTCGATCTTTCACTAAAGGAGCGGAAAGCGTGATGAACACGAAGAACACAAGGGGGAAAACGAGAGGAAACACGAGAAAATCACTAAACCAAAACGAAATAGCACACATGTGCTAGATCCTCGGGTACATAAGAGATAACACAATCCAAGGACAACTAAGGACGATACAAAGGTAGCCGGTCTTCTCCATGAGGATGTCTTGATGTTCTTCTCCGCAAGGAGGTCTTGAATCCAAAGGGATGTTCTCCGAAGAGGGGTCGCGGTCTCTCTCATGGAGTTGATCCGATGTGGCTGAGCAATGCTCTATCTCTAAATATGAGCTAAACCAATGCTAACCCTAGAAAGAAAGACAAGGAGGAGTATATATATAGTCTAGGGGGTTGAAGGGGTACACGGGCCTCGGCCCTTCACTGTGCACAGACAGGGGAGGTCGGATGTCCGGGTGTCGGGCCAGATGTTCGGGCTTTCACGAGGGGCCGGATGTCCGGGCTGGAGGCGCTGGCCTAGCTGCTCTCTGGTTCGGTGGTGTCCGGATATCCGGGCTTGAGGCCGGATTTTTGGGCAGGGTCGGATGTCTGGGCTGGGGCCGGATGCCCGGGGACTGTAGATGCTCGGCGGCTGGATGTTGTTGTAGTCGAAGTCTCCAGCGGCCGGATGTCCGGGCCCTGGAGTTTCCTTCTTCTTCTTTTAGCGTCCCTCTTCATCCGTGAACTTGGCGGTTTGTCTGTCTTCACGTGCATCTTCGGGAGGGTCCTCTTAGTACCTAATCATGCACAACATCTCGGACTTAGGTAGTAGCCATGTCTCAAGGGGATCACATGCAATATCACTAAGGAGAGAAGTCACCTCGTTCTTGAGAGCTCTAGCTCTAGCTCGTGTCATGGGTCCTCTTGGCTCTTGTTGAGGCGACGGTAGGTCCATGCAGATGACCGTAGGATCCTCCGCATCATGGGGGGTGCATCATATTCCACCATGGCCATCGTCTTGTCCAAGGATAGGACGAAGTCATCGCGAATCATCGCGTCATCATAGATGGGACCTAGCACCAAATGAGAAGACACAATAGAGGTAGAGGTCAAGTCGTTAGTGTTGAAAGTGGCCTCACATTACCTATTGATGTAGGGTGGAACCCTATATGGCCGATCTTTCACGAAAGGAGCGGATCCCAACTAAGAACATGAAGAACACAGGGAAGAACGGAGAGAAATCACAAGGGGGAACACTCAAGAACAAGTCCAATCACACATCCACTAGACAATCAAACACACAAGATGCACAAGGTACATGAACAACAAAGGGAAAGGTACAAGGTAAGGTCATCTCCATGAGGAGGTCTTGAATGGTAGGGTTCATCCCAAATCCAAAGGAGATGGGGGCTTGAATCCTAGAAGGATCTTCCCACATGGGGGTCTTGAATCCAAGGTGGATCTTCTCCGAATCGGGGCCGCGTTCTCTCTCGTGGAGTAGAACCGTAAAGGATGAGCAAAGCTCTATCTCTAAATGAGCTACTACTTTGCTAACCCTATAAAGGATGAGGGGAAGGTCTATTTATAGTCTAAGCCACGAAGGGGTAAGTGGGAGAGAGATACAAGGCCAAAGGCCCGGCTGCGCACAGGCAGGGTTGGACGTCCGGTTGGCATCAGACGTCCGGTCGCTCGCGGGGGTCCGGTCGTCCGGAGGGCGTCGGACGTCCGTTGTTTTGCTTTGGGATGGGTGGCACCAGATTTCCGGTGAGCGTCGGACGTCCGGTGCCTGGGACTTGTCGGACGTCCGGTCTTCGTCGGTCGTCCGGCGGCTGTGGAGGGTTGGACGTCCGGTGGCTTCCGGTCGTCCGGTCGCTGTAGACTTTGCAGCTCCTTCTTCTTTCGTCTTCTCTTCCATGCTTCCCTCGCGGATGGTGTAGGTGTTCCTTGGCGCTTGCACTCCTCCTCGTCATCTGTGAAGTTCCGACAATACCTATGGATGCACACGAGAGGGGTCTCAAGTAGTATACCATCCTCGAAGGGGTCAAGTGAACATGTGTAAAGGAGAAGATTCACCTTGAGGTATGAGAAGTAGATGTCGCACGTGTCACTCGCCAAACGGACTCTTGACATGGTGATGTCCGTAGGATGCTCCGCATCATCCCCTCCCCCTTGGGAAAGATCTGACCTCGGATCGAAATCCAAATCACCTTGGGAAAGAGATGGCGTCGCCATGTAGGAGTGGTCGATCACCAAGTTCTCGTCATCTTGAATCTCGAAATGGGCACTCTCCAATGTCGCACCATCTTGGAATTCCTTCAAAAGGAGCTGATACGTCTCCAACGTATCTATAAGTTTTGATTGCTCCATGCTATATTACCTCCGTCAAGAAAGCCATGAGGTGCTCACGAGGGTAGGGGGCGCACCCCCCCGTAGGGCGCCCCCCTGCTTCATGGGCCCCTCGAAGCTCCACCGATGTACTTCTCCCTCCTATATATATCCACGTACCCCCAAACGATCGGGGACGGAGCCAAAAACCTAATTCCACCACCGTAACTTTATGTATCCATGAGATCCCATCTTGGGGCCTGTTCCGGAGCTCCGCTGGAGGAGGCATCGATCACAGAGGGCTTCTACATCATCATCCAAGCCCCTCTGATGAAGTGTGAGTAGTTTACTTCAGATCTACAGGTCCATAGCTAGTAGCTAGATGGCTTGTTCTCTCTTTTTGGATCTCAATACAATGTTCTCCCCCTCTCTCGTGGAGATCTATTCGATGTAATCTTCTTTTTGCGGTGTGTTTGTTGAGACCGGTGAATTGTGGGTTTATGATCAAGTCTATCTATGAATAATATTTGAATCTTCTCTGAATTCTTTTATGTATGATTGGTTATCTTTGCAAGTCTCTTCGAATTATCAGTTTGGTTTGGCCTACTAGATTGGTTGTTCTTGCCATGGGAGAAGTGCTTAGCTTTGGGTTCAATCTTGCGGTGTCCTTTCCCAGTGACAGAAGGGGCAACAAGGCACATATTGTATTGTTTCCATCGAGGATAACAAGATGGGTTTTTATCATATTGCATGAAACTATCCCTCTACATCATGTCATCTTGCTTAAGGCGTTACTCTATTTTTAACTTAATACTCTAGATGCATGCTGGATAGAGATTGATGAGTGGAGTAATAGTAGTAGATGCAGAATCGTTTCGGTCTACTTGTCTCGGACGTGATGCCTATATACATGATCATACCTAGCTATTCTCATAACTATGCTCAATTCTGTCAATTGCTCAACAGTAATTTGTTCACCCACCATATGCTCTTGAGAGAAGCCACTAGTGAAACCTATGGCCCCCGGGTCTCTTTCTCATCATATCAATCTCCATCACTTTACTATTGCTTTGCTTTTACTTTGCTTTTACTTTATTTACTTTGCATCTCTATACCAAAAAATACCAAAAAATAGTATTTATCATCTCTATCAGATCTCACTTTCGTAAGTGACCATGAAGGGATTGACAACCCCTAAGCGCGTTGATTGCGTTGAGCTATTGTTTTTGTGTAGGTACGAGGGACTCGAGCGTAGCCTCCTACTGGATTGATACCTTGGTTCTCAAAAACTGAGGGAAATACTTACGCTACTTTGCTGCATCATCCCTTCCTCTTCAGGGAAATCCAACGCAGTGCTCAAGAGGTAGCAAGAAGAATTTCTGGCGCCGTTGCCGGGGAGTCTGCCCCAAAGTCAACATACCAAGTACGCATCACAATCCCTATCTCCCACATTGCATTATTTGCCATTTGCCTCTTGTTTTCCTCTCCCCCACTTCACCCTTGTCGTTTTATTCGCCCTCTCTCTCTATCCTCCCTCTCTATTTGCCTCTTTTGCCCGTTTGCTCTTGTTTGCTCGTGTGTTGGATTGCTTGTTTGTCGCGATGGCTCAAGATAATACTAAATTATGTGACTTCACCAATACCAACAATAATAATTTCCTTAGCACTCCGATTGCTCCTCTTACCGATGCTGAATCTTGTGAAATTAATACTGCTTTATTGAATCTTGTCATGAAAGATCCTATCTCTGGCCTTCCTAGTGAAGATGCCGCTACACATCTTAATAGCTTCGTTGATTTGTGTGACATGCAAAAGAAAAAAGATGTCGATAATGATATTGTTAAATTGAAGCTATTTCCTTTTTCGCTTAGAGATCGTGTTAAAGCTTGGTTTTCATCTTTGCCTAAAAATAGTATTGATTCATGGAACAAGTGCAAAGATGCTTTTATCTCTAAGTATTTTCCTCCCGCTAAGATCATCTCTCTTAGAAACGATATTATGAATTTTAAACAAATTGATCATGAACATGTTGCACAAGCTTGGGAGAGAATGAAATTAATGATACGTAATTGCCCTACTCATGGTTTGAATTTGTGGATTATTATACAAATTGTTTATGCCGGATTGAATTTTGCTTCTAGAAATGTTTTAGATTCGGCCGCAGGAGGCACTTTTATGGAAATCACTTTAGGAGAAGCTACTAAACTCCTAGATAATATTATGGTTAATTATTCTCAATGGCATACCGGAAGATCTACTAAAAAGGTGCATGCGATAGAAGAAATTAATGTTTTGAGTGGAAAGATGGATGAACTTAGGAAATTATTTGCTAATAAGAGTGTTTCTTCTGATCCTAATGATGTGCCCTTGTCTACTTTGATTGAGAATAATAATGAATCTATGGATGTGAATTTTGTTGGTAGGAACAATTTTGGTAACAACGCGTATAGGGGAAATTTCAATCCTAGGCCTTACCCTAGTAATCCATCTAATAATTATGGTAATTCCTACAACAATTCTTATGGAAATTATAATAAGATGCCCTCTGATTTTGATCTAATATTAAAGAATTTATTTCTTTGCAAAAGAATTTTAATGCTATGATTGAAGAAAAATTACTTAAGATTGATGATTTGGCTAGGAACATTGATAGAATTGTTCTTGATGTTGATTCTTTAAAACTTAGATCTATTACACCTAAGCATGATATCAATGAGTCTCTCAAAGCCATGAGAATTTCCATTGACGAGTGCAAAGAAAGAACCACTAGGATGCGTGCTAAGAAAGATGCCTTTATAAAAAGCGTGTTCTTCTAGTTCCTATGAAAATAATGATGAAGATCTAAAAGTTATTGATGTGTCCCCTGTTAAATCTTTGTTTTGCAATATGAATCTTGATAATGATGGGACTGAATATGATCCACCTTTACCTAGACGGCGTTCTAAGAATTTGGAATTTGTTGATCTTGATGCTAAATTTGATAAAAGTGGGATTGAAGAAATTAAAACCCTAGATGTTGCTAAACCCACTATTATGGATTTAAAGGAATTTAACTATGAAAATTGCTCTTTGATTGATTGTATTTCCTTGTTGCAATCCGTGCTAAAATCTCCTCACGCTTATAGTCAAAATAAAGCGTTTACTAAACATATCGTTGATGCCTTGATGCAATCTTATGAAGAAAAACTTGAATTGGAAGTTTCTATCCCTAGAAAACTTTATGATGAGTGGGAACCAACAATTAAAATTAAAAATTATGAGTTTTATGCTTTGTGTGATTTGGGTGCTAGTGTCTCTACTATTCCCAAAACTTTGTGTGATTTACTAGATTTCCGTGATTTTGATGATTGCTCTATAAACTTGCATCTTGCAGATTCCACTATTAAGAAACCTATGGGAAGAATTAATGATGTTCTTATTGTTGCTAATAGGAATTATGTGCCCATAGATTTTATCGTTCTTGATATAGATTGCAATCCTTCTTGCCCTATTATTCTTGGTAGACCTTTCCTTAGAACGGTTGGTGCAATTATTGATATGAAGGAAGGGAATATTAGATTTCAATTTCCATTAAAAAGGGCATGGAACACTTCCCTAGAAATAAAATAAAATTACCATATGAATCTATCATGAGAACCACTTATGGATTGCCTACCAAAGATGGCAATACCTAGATCTATTCTTGCTTGTTATGCCTAGCTAGGGGCGTTAAACGATAGCGCTTGTTGGGAGGCAACCAAATTTTATTTTTATTCCTTGCTTTTTGCTCCTGTTTAGTAATAAATTATCTAGCCTCTGTTTTGGTTGTGTTTTTTGTGTTTAATTAGTGTTTGTGCCAAGTAGAACCGTTGGGAAGACTTGGGGAAAGTCTTGTTGAACTTGCTGTAAAAAACAGAAACTTTAGCGCTCACGAGAACTGCTGTCATTTTTATTTGGAAAGTTCTATTTAGTTAATTATTTTTGCAGATGATTAATAGATAAATTCCTCACGTCCAGCAATTTATTTTAGAATTTTTGGGGTTCCAGATCTTGCGCTAGCTACAGATTACTACAGACTGTTCTGTTTTTGACAGATTCTGTTTTTCGTGTGTTGTTTGCTTATTTTGATGAATCTATGGCTAGTAAAATAGTTTAAAATCCATAGAGAAGTTGGAATACAGTAGGTTTAACACACATATAAATAAAGAATTAGTTCATTACAGTATCTTGAAGTGGTCTTTTATTTTCTTTTGCTAACGGAGCTCACGAGTTTTCTACCTTATGTTTTGTGTTGTGAAGTTTTCAAGTTTTGGGTAAAGATTTGATGGATTATGGAACAAGGAGTGGCAAGAGCCTAATCTTGGGGATGCCCATGTCACCCCAAGATAATCTAAGGACACCTAAAATCCAAAGCTTGGGGATGCCCCGAAAGGCATCCCCTCTTTCGTCTACTTCTATCGGTAACTTTACTTGGAGCTATATTTTTATTCACCACATGATATGTGTTTTGCTTGGAGCGTATTTTATGATTTGTGTCTTTGCTTATTAGTTTACCACAATCATCCTTGCTGTACACACCTTTTGAGAGAGCCATACATGATTTGTAATTTGATAGAATACTCTATGTACTTCACTGATATCTCTTGAGCTTTATAATTTTGCTCTAGTGCTTCACTTTTATCTTTTAGAGCACGGTGGTGGATTTGTTTTATAGAAACTTTTGATCTCTCATGATTCACTTAGATTATTTTGATAGTCTTAATAGCATGGTAATTTTCTTAAAATCTTAATATGCTTGGTATGCAAGATTAATAATAAAACTTTCGTATGAGTGTGTTGAATACTAAGAAGAAATTGATGCTTGATAACTATTTTGAGATATGTGGATGGTGATATTAGAGTCATGCTAGTTGAGTAGTTGTGAATTTGATAAATGCTTGTGTTAAAGTTTGTGATTCCCGTAGCATGCACGTATGGTGAACCGTTATGTGATGAAGTCAGAGCATAATTTATTTATTGATTGTCTTCCGTATGAGTGGCGGTCGGGGACGAGCGATGGTCTTTTCCTACCAATCTATCCCCCTAGGAGCATGCGCGTAATACTTTGCTTTGATAACTTCTAGATTTTTGCAATAAGTATATGAGTTCTTTATGACTAATGTTGAGTCCATGGATTATACGCACTTTCCTTCCTTCCACCATTCTTGGCCTCTCTAATACAGCGCACTTTTCGTTGGTATCATACACCCACCAAATACCTTCCTGAAAACAGACACCATACCTATCTATCATGGCATTTCCATAGCCATTTCGAGATATATTGCCATGCAACTTTCCACCGTTCCGTTCATTATGACACGCTCCGTCATTGTCATATTTCTAGCATGATCATGTAGTTGACATCATATTTGTGGCAAAGCCACCGTTCATAATTCTTTCATACATCTCACTCTTGATTCATTGCACATCCCGGTACACCGCTGGAGGCATTCATATAGAGTCATATTTTGTTCTAAGAATCGAGCTGTAATTCATGAGTTGTAAGTAAATAAAAGTGTGATGATCATCATTATTAGAGCATTGTCCCAGTGAGGAAAGGATGATGGAGACTATGATTCCCCCACAAGTCGGGATGAGACTCCGGAAAAAAGAGGCCATAAAAAAAGGAGAAAGGCCCAAATAAAAAATGAGAGAAAAAGAGAGAAGGGACAATGTTACTATCCTTTTACCACACTTGTGCTTCAAAGTAGCACCATGATCTTCATGATAGAGAGTCTCTCATTATGTCACTTTCATATACTAGTGGGAATTTTTCATTATAGAACTTGGCTTGTATATTCCAATGATGGGCTTCCTCAAAATGCCCTAGGTCTTTGTGAGCAAGCGAGTTGGATGCACACCCACTTAGATTCTTTTGAGCTTTCATATACTTATAGCTCTAGTGCATCTGTTGCATGGCAATCCCTACTCACTCACATTGATATCTATTGATGGGCATCTCCATAGCCCATTGATATGCCTAGTTGATGTGAGGCTATCTTCTCCCTTTTTTTCTTCTCCACAACCACCATTCTATTCCACCTATAGTGCTATATCCATGGCTCACGCTCATGTATTGCGTGAAGATCGAAAAAGTTTTGAAAATGTCAAAAGTATGAAACAATTGCTTGGCTTGTCATCGGGGTTGTGCATGATTTAAATACTTTGTGTGGTGAAGATAGAGCATAGCCAGACTATATGATTTTGTAGGGATAGCTTTCTTTGGCCGTGATATTTTGAGAAGACATAATTGCTTTGTTAGTATGCTTGAAGTATTATTATTTTTATATCAATATGAACTTTTGTCTTGAATCTTTCGAATCTGAATATTCATACCACAATTAAGAAGATTTACATTGACATTATGCCAAGTAGCACTCCGCATCAAAAATTCTGTTTTTATCATTTACCTACTCGAGGACGAGCGGGAATTAAGCTTGGGGGTGCTTGATATGTCTCCAACGTATCTATAATGTTTGATTGCTCCATGCTATATTATCTACTGTTTTAGACATTATTGGGCTTTATTTTCCACTTTTATATTATTTTTGGGACTAACCTATTAACCAGAGGCCCAGCCCAGAATTGTTGTTTTTGCCTGTTTTAGGGTTTCGAAGAAAAGGAATATCAAACAGAGTCCAAACGGAATGAAACCTTCGGAAACGTGATTTTCTCATCAGATAAAATCCAGGAGACTTGGACCCTCCGTAAAGAAATCCATGAGGTGCTCACGAGGGTAGGGGCGCCCCCTAGGGCGCGCCCCCTGCCTCATGGGCCCCTCGAAGCTCCACTGACGTACTTCTTCCTCCTATATATATCCACGTACCCCCAAACGATCGGGGACGGAGCCAAAAAACTAATTCCACCGCCGTAACTTTCTGTATCCACGAGATCCCATCTTGGGGCCTGTTCTGGAGCTCTGCCGGAGGATGCATCGATCACGGAGGGCTTCTACATCATCATCCAAGCCCCTCCGATGAAGTGTGAGTAGTTTACTTCAGACCTACGGGTCCATAGCTAGTAGCTAGATGGCTTCTTCTCTCTTTTTGGATCTCAATACAATGTTCTCCCCCTCTCTCGTGGAGATCTATTCGATGTAATCTTCTTTTTGCAGTGTGTTTGTTGAGAACGATGAATTGTGGGTTTATGATCAAGTCTATCTATGAATAATATTTGAATCTTCTCTGAATTCTTTTATGTATGATTGGTTATCTTTGCAAGTCTCTTCGAATTATCAGTTTGGTTTGGCCTACTAGATTGGTTGTTATTGCCATGGGTGAAGTGCTTAGCTTTGGGTTCAATATTGCGGTGTCCTTTCCCAGTGACAGAAGGGGCAGCAAGGCACGTATTGTATTGTTGCCATCCCTCTACATCATGTCATCTTGCTTAAGGCGTTACTCTGTTTTTAACTTCATACTCTAGATGCATGCTGGATAGCAGTCGATGAGTGGAGTAATAGTAGTAGATGCAGAATCGTTTCGGTCTACTTGTCTCGGACGTGATGCCTATATACATGATCATACCTAGATATTCTCATAACTATGCTCAATTTTGTCAATTGCTCAACAGTAATTTGTTCACCCACCATAGAATACTTATGCTCTTGAGAGAAGCCACTAGTGAAACCTATGGCCCCGGGTCTCTTCCTCATCATATCAATCTCCATCACTTGACTATTGCTTTTGCTTTTACTTTGCTTTTACTTTATTTACCTTGCATCTCTATACCAAAAATACCAAAAAATATTATTTATCATCTCTATCAGATCTCACTTTCGTAAGTGACCGTGAAGGGATTGACAACCCCTAAGCGTATTGGCTGCGTTGAGCTATTGTTTTTGTGTAGGTACGAGGGACTCGAGCGTAGCCTCCTACTGGATTGGTACCTTGGTTCTCAAAAACTGAGGGAAATACTTACGCTACTTTGCTGCATCATCCCTTCCTCTTCGGGGAAATCCAATGCAGTGATCAAGAGGTAGCAGGAGCATGGACAACAAACACTTGGAAAAAAAATGCGGTTAGCATTAGTGCAAAACCAAGCATTCATGCGGTGATTCACCCAACAAGTGTCTTCATCTTGCAAGGCATATGGTTTGACAAAGGATTGTGACATGGCATGTAAGCACATAAATCGAGCACAAGCAAAGAAATCATGGGGACAAGCGTGTAAATGTGAGGTAGTGATGCAAATAGGTGTGTCAAGAGAATAAGCATCTACCTCAAAGTCATAGCAAGCGTTCACAAATTGCTCAATGAAAGGTCTATGGTAGGCATATGAATCATTCACAACACCAAAGAAGATGAGATGTCTAAACACATGGATCAAGTGCAAGACAATCCAAGCAATACATGCATAGGGTGTAGTGAAGATAGTGTGGCACTCAACACAATAAAAAGAGCAATTGTTCAGCATGTGTGAGGCAATCAAGGCAAGCATGTAGCAATCAATGGGACATGGCATATGTGAAGTGATGACATTGTTGCAACCAAACATATGAGAGGAGCAAGTAATCCAAGAATTGGATGCAACACACAAGGCATATATGTCATGATGCATGGAATGGTGAAAATGACAAGTCAAAGCAAGATCTCTAACAAGTGTGCAATCAAGTATTCCAAGATGAACAATAAGTCTCATGGTGCAAGCAACACAAGTAGTATGATTCGTCATATCCATGCTCAAGAAAGATGTCACCTTGTAGGCGTGTCCTTGTGCGTCCTTCACAATGCCGAAGAACAAGCAAGTGCGATGTAGAATTGTCGTGGTAGAAGGTGGTTCACTCTCAAGAGCTCGGATGGTCAACTTATGTGAAGTGGAAGTTGACACAAAAGTCCATGTATCCTACACATGCACACAACAAAACAAAGAACATATGCGCATGGTAGATAAACACATCATCCATGATGATGGTTCTCTTCTCTTGCCCATAACCATTAGAAACGCAAGTGCATGAATAATATGATGCAACAATGGAAATATTCATGGCACTAGGTATATGGTGCAAAGAGGTAAGACAAGCATGCTTCACAAGGAATATGTCAAAATCTCCAAACATATGCGAGAATGCTATGAGGGCAATCTCATTAACAAGACTAAAATCATTGGTGCACTCAATACATGGGAAATCATCTAGCATGAGAGAGGCAACATATGGAGATATATGACGGCAAGCAATAACAACCATGTGCAAACCATGTAGATGGTTGTCATCAACCGCATGAAATGAGCAAGTATGAATCATCAGTGGTGCAACAAGGCAAGCACTCATAGTAATTAAGTTGTGCAAGCTAGTAGTGCGAAGATGCAAGATACTAGAGGAAATCTTGGCAATCATGTCATGTGAGCAAATAATAGACATAGACAATAGACATGACATATCGCAAGCACGAAGACAACGCAAGATCATAGTATAATCATAGGCATGGGGCACAAAGCTAATATGGCAATGACAAGTGATATCTCCACCAAGCTTGCAAATACACATACAAGTATGAGAATCTGTCATCATGTGTAATGCAAAGCATGGGTCACGAATGCATGGCAAAATCATAGTAATGAGCATAGCATGCAAAGTGAACATGGCAAGATGGGCATAGAATATGTAATGGACAAGAACCCAGAGCCAAGTGAGGGTCATGTAGAAGAAATGCGTGAAGTCTTTGTGCAAAGAGAGCGGTGGGAAAGACAATCCATGTGATCCCAAGTCACCGTTGCTCTCTAGAGCTCGTTTTGTCAACTCGTGGGATTGAGAGGTTGACAAGTATTCATGGGTACCTACACAAAAGGGACACAAACCAAAGAAATTGTGCGTGTGGTAAATGTACACATCATCCATCATGATGTGTATGTGCACGTGTGGGTTAGTACAAGATAAGCATTGCTCAAAGAAATTTGATGCATGGTATAAGAACATGTCATCCATCATGAAAGAGTAGTTATTGTGTATAACATGATGGGGATGCAAATTGAGCATAAAAATATATGGCACATCAATATCATGTTTGTACATGGGGAGCATATTGTGCACATAAGTATGAGGATCATGCAATGGATAGGATGAATCAAAATCTCCTAACATGTATGAGGAAACTATGGGGGTCTCCTCATGAGCAATATCGGAAACATCATATGGAGAAAATGGACAACATCCAAAACAATGCATATTCGAAGCTAGGTGGTTATGGCATGGCATATGAGATAAATGATGCAAAGGTAGCATGTCAATATCATCACAAGAGAAACAAATGCCAATAACCATAGGCTTGCCATCTATGCCATATGTGCAAATTGGGTTTATATTAATAGCATATGCATAGTCACTACGAAGAGATTGCAAATATGACATATGATTGATCTCATGCATAGAATATGACAAGTCAAGCGGACTGGCAAACATGATGTGACCGAGAGAATTAGCACACGAAATCCTATGTAATATGGCATCACAACTAATAGACTCCACATGGAAATCATCATACTCATCATAAATGGGTAAATCATCGCATGGGGAAGTCGCACTAGCATGAAGCATTTTAATAGGTTGATCAACATCATGCAAGCAATCAATGTCAAGAATGTCCACTAGTGGGACTAGAGCATCACCTTCACCTATGTTACCTTTGTCATTCCACTCATATGGTGTAGGTGAGGTGGGAAAGACTAAATGGTGGTCAAGATCATCATCTTGATGGAACCATGTGGGGGGTGCATCATATTCCACTATGGCCATTGTCTTGTCCAAAGGGAGGACGTAGTCGTCGAGAATCGGTGCGTCATCATATATGGGACCTAGCACCAAAGGAGAAGACACAATAGAGGTAGAGGTCAAGTTATTAGAAATGCAAATGGCCTCACATGAACTATCAACTATCTCACTCTCTCTATGTGGTGGTTCACTCACTCCCTCAAGGTAGGTGCGCTCAAACTCACATATGGTGGAGTCACTCATCTCACTCAAGTGGTGGGGGTTGTGGCTCTCCTCACATGGGAATTCTGGTAACACATCATATATGGGGCTAGTGGTGAAGTCACTCTCACTCTCAATATGGTGGCACAAGTCACTCAAGTCATCATACATCGCTGTGGTCGAAGGGAAAATCCCTTGCTCAACCATCCCATCACCGTCGCCATGGATGAAGGCCAAAGATGGCACATCATTACTCTCGCCTCCTAAGATGGAAGCATCATCCTTGCTCGCCACCTTGTCGCTCACCTCCAAAGCTTGGTCCTTGAGGGTCTCCGTAGTCGTACTCGTCGCCACACCGTCTTGAAAAAGAGTCATCGCGGACTCGGCATTGTCGGCGTTCTGGGAACGGGGGTCCCTAGACTTGCCTGCGTGCGCGTGGCTCAAAGGGGGGCCCAGCATGGCCCATCTTCACCAACACAGACCCAAGACCCTCGCGGGGCGGACGACGCGGAGCTTCCTCAAGCATGGCCTCATCAGGCTGGCTCGCGAGGAGGCGGAGAGATCAAGGCGGGGTACCTCACGAGGTGCCCGTGACGCAAGCCATGACGACCAAAGGCACCAGGCGGGTGCCAGCCCGCGCAGCGTCCTCCTCTCCTCTTTGGTGCAAAGGGAGCAAGCGCAGCCGCAGAGTACCAAGGCATCAGGCAAAGGTTGCCATTTCGGTGCAACAAGACCAAGACCAGGAGAACTGCAAGACGGAGGTCATTGTGGAGCCCAAGATGACGTCACCACCACAGCTTTGTGCAGGCGAAGACTACTTTTGTCAGGATAGCTAGTACTAGCTGCCCCCCTTCAAATTAGCCCGCCATTGTTGGCTCCCTTCCCGCTCGATATTTAGGAAGAGGACCAGGGACTCTATAAATAGGACCAACCACCCACAGAACCAGGGGGACGGGAGAAGAGAGAGAGAGAGAAGGGTGGCTGAACTCCTCCCAGCAGTTCATTGCCCCGGCTAAGAGCAGACCCTCGCGAGGCTGTTCTTCCTTGTATTGTTCATCATCATCAGCCCAAGAGGCAATCCACCACGCCACACACTGGAGTAGGGTATTACACCACAACGGTGGCCCGAACCAGTATAAACCCTGTGTCATTCGTGTTGTTCTTTCCATTGCTTAGATCTTAGCGAGGCGGAGGGGTGCAGGTAGGTAGGAGGCGAAATCTCCGCGTGCACCCCAGTGTTCGAACCTCAAGGGTCTGCCAGAAACCGAAATCCAACAGGAATCACCAATGCCACAAAGAGGGATGGCGGTGAAGTCGAACTTGGGAGCATCATCTTGGAACTCGTCAGGCTTGGACATCGTGGTGGTACTAGCCTCATGCTCGTTCTCACGGAGCTTGGTCATCGCGAAGTGAGCTTGGGGTGGAGAATCTTTGGCCTTCATGAGTTCTTGTTCTGCCACGAGAGCACGATTGTAGTTGTCGTCGAGGGACTTGTAGTTCTCGAGGAAGATCGTCTTGGAGATGTCGTTGTGCAATCCCATCATGAAGTGGAACTTCGTCGAAATGGGGTTGTCCATGCCGGCTCATCGCAAGGCAATCTTCATATCCTTGAAGTACTCGTCGATGGACTTGGATCCTTGGATGGTGTTCTCCAATTGCTGTTGAAGTTGTTCCGTGTAGGTTGGAGGCACGAACTCTCACCGCAAAGCTCTCTTTGTCTTGGGCCAACTCATGTCATAGGTCTCTGAAGGTGCATGAAGCCACCATGTGGACATGTAGTCGTGGAAGTTCCTTGTGGCGCACTTCACTTGATCTTCGGGAGGAACTTGATGTAGCTTGAGGTAGTCGTCCATCAAATGCTCCCACTCGAGATACTCCTCGGGTTCTTGAGTCCCATAGAAAGGAATCGTGTGGTCGATGTCGAGGTCGTAGTAGCTCGTGGAAGTCGCGGACTTAAGCTTGGGGAGCTTCTCTTGAGGTTCTTGTGGGCGAAGATGCCATATATCCGAAGGCGAAGATGCCTTGAAGTCGCTTGGCGAAGATGCCAAGGGAGATGGTGAAGTCGTTGAGCGGTTGTTGGTGTTCAGCTCTTGACGTTCACGTTCTTTTTGGTGATGGTGTCGATGCCGATGTGATCTTGCTGGAGATGGTAGCTCGGAGGCATGTGCTCTTAAGCGTCTTCTCGAAGATGAGGAAGATCGCTTGTACGACTTGATGAGGGCTTTGATCTCCTCCATTTGAGCTTGCATCTTGGCGTCGTTAGAGTTATTCATGGCATCAAACTCGTCGTTGTTGTTGTAGACCAAAGGTGAAATGCCTTGCCTGTCCATCACAAGACTCGAGTAGAGGTGAGTAGGAAATGAGATAACAATACCAAGTTACCTTTTCCCAAAGTTGAGGATGTATCCCAGTTCACTCAATGTGAGATGAAAGAATAGTGGAATTGGTACCGGACTTGTTCACTCACACCTACAAACTAAAGCTTATGGAGTAGCTCGGTGAGGATAGTGGCACAAAAATTTAATGTAAAATGGTAGCAAGAGTCAATAAAGTTGAAAGAGATTCACAAATTCGCAAGTGAAACAAGTAGACCAATAGCAATATGTGGCACACGGAAACACACACACGGATAGATAAATGGGGTCGCGCAACCAATGAATGAGCACAAAATGTGGAATCCACGGAAAACGATCGTGTTGCACAACTCAAGAGAGATGCTAGCACGATTGCTCTATAGGCATATACGACAGTTGTGCACAACCTATAAGATGCAAAATGTATCAACTTCTATCCCAAGTATGCTATATATGTATGATGTTCCAGTGGTATGATCCAAGATGATCGGATATGACAATCTTATGGAATGTGGTATGACGCTATGGCTCTTGCTTACAAGCTTGTTTGCTCACTCTCTTTTTCTTGAAAGCTTTATTCTTTTTTTGTATATGGCCACAATGCGAAATGCACTAACCAAGATAGCAATTGGGTATATACGGGAACAAACTTGTGGCACAAGGGATGATATGATACCAATATGATATGGTATGGTATGTACGCAATGTATGGGCGGATCACTAATGTGCACAAGTGACGTTGCCCGCAATACTCAAATGGCTAGTCTCGATAGGCAAGTGACGCAAAATGGGCTAGGGGTTATCAATGCAATGGCAAGGGAATATACAATGGAGTGATACCATAATACCGAGATGATATCGAGGTTACCGTCCGTGGCGATGATGAGTGGCGGTGATCTTGATGGAGATACCAAGATGATGGAGACTCGTCCCTATGTAGCCGAAACACCTTAGGAAACGGAAAAACCACGAACTCAAAATCTCAAATGTCAAATGTCAGAATGGTGGTAGCGGGAATGCAGTGGTGGTTTTGTGGGAGCTCAATGGAATTGCGAAATGGCAATGATGGGTTCGGAGTACGCAATGCGGAAATGGAGGGCAAGGTGGTGGACTATACACGGTGCCGTAGTTGGAAGCTCGGTCCCTAAGTAGTCGAAACACCTTAGGAGACACAACTCACAACTCAAACAAAATTGGGTTAAGTTGGGGCGGCGGGAGTGTATAGTGTTCAAGCCTATGCGAAAGTTATGGTGGTGGTGGTGGTGGTTGATGCAGAAGCAACCATCCCTAAGTAGACTAGACACCTTAGGAGACTTAAATCACTCCTCAAACAACCACTAATGCGATGGGGATCAATATTGGTTAGGTTGCAAAAGTCGGTGGTGGTGTAGCGGATGATGTGGTGGAAACCCTAGGCAAAGATGCCAAAGTTTAAAAAACTTGATGGTGTCAAAATATGTTGGTGGTGTTTTTTGGGGAAGGGGGAAGTCAAGAGCTTTTCAACGAGCTAAAGAACGTGAAAATCGGACTCCGAATGAATTAGTTATGGACAAAACAAAAATCAGCCGAAATGGGAATATACAGGTTACGGACGTCGGAAGATGGTTGGATGTCCGGGGGCCGGACGTCCGGGCGGGATCGGTTTAGGAGTTCCGGTCGTCTGGAAAAGGTCGGGCGTCTGGTTTTTCCTGGGGCTCCAGACGTCCGTAAAACGTCGGTCGTCCGGGGGTCGGGGTCAACGTGAGATGCGAGATCCGGGCGCGATTTTGGGCGGAAAATGAAGATTTTGGGGTCAAAATTGATGAGATTTCGTGGATGAAAGATGGGGAAACTTGGGGAGATGCTAGATCCACTTGAACCCATGCAAATCCATGGATCAAAATCAACAAAACCTCCTCAAACCAACAAATCACAAAAAAAATTGGGGCTATTTTTGGTGGGGAATTTTCGAATTTAGGACGAAATCAACAAAAATAGGCTAGCAAACACAACGGGGAGGCTCCAAAATCGTGATCAACGTGGCTCTCATACCAAGATGATGTAGGGTGGAACCCTATACGGCCAATCTTTCACGAAAGGAGCGGATCCCAACTAAGAACACGAAGAACACGGGGAAGAACAGAGAGAAATCGCAAGGGGAAACAGTCAAAAACAAGTCCAATCACACATCCACTAGACAATCAAACACACAAGATCCACAAGGTACATGAACAACAAAGGGAAAGGTGCAATGTAAGGTTCATCTCCATGAGGAGGTCTTGAATGATATAGTTCATCCCAAAAAAAAGGAGATGGGGATTGAATCCTAGAAGGATCTTCCCACAAGGGGGTCTTGAATCCAAGGTGGATCTTTTCTGAAGAGGGGCCGCGGTCTCTCTCGTGGAGTAGATCCGTAATGGTTGAGCAAAGCTCTATCTCTAATGAGCTACTACATTGCTAACCCTAAAACATAGGTGGAGGGGAAGTATATATAGTCTAAGCGGCGAAGGGGTACATGGGCCTCGACCAAGAAGCACTGCGCGTAGGCAGGGAGGGCCGGATGTCCGGGGCTTCACGGTGAGCCGGATGTCTGGGCTAACGGAGCTGGTCACGGTGCTCTCTGGAATGGCTTGTCCGGATTTCTGGGGGCGAGGCCGGATGTCCGGGTGTTGGCGAGGCGCCGGATGTCCGGGGCTGACGCCGGATGTCCGGGGCATGTAGCACTTCGACTGCATGACTATTGCTGTTGTTGACATCTTCAGGGGCCGAATGTCCGGGCCAGGGCCAGATGTCCGGGTTGATGCGGAGCATCCCAAGGTCATCCCCATGGACCTACCATCGCCTCACCAAGTGACTAGCGGACCCATGACACGAGCACGTGCAAGAGCTCTCGAAACCGAGGTGACATCACTCCTCTCAGATTTCCACTTCGATGCACATGAGACATGGCTACTACCTCATATGGACACGTTGTGCATACTCAGGTATCATGGAGAAGCTAAGGAGCAAGGAGAAGAAGAAGAGGAAGATGGACGTGAAGAAGGAGACAAAGAAGAAGAGCTACTCAAAGTCTCCAGGCTCCAGACGACCGACGAACCCCGGGCGTCCGATGACCTCCAGTCTCCGGACGTCCGGCCTCCTCCGGACGACCGACACTTCCACACCCGAGCCAAAACAGACGGACATCCGATGCCCCACGGACGACCGATTCTAGGACGTCCGACCCTAACCGGATGACCGACCGAAGGCCACCCGAGCCGAATCTACGAACTTCCGACAGGCACCGGACATCCGGACCCTCGCGAGCCTCCAGACGACCGGTGACCTCCGGACGTCTGACGCCTGTGCATTGTTTCGTGTTGGGCCGCAGCCCATGTACCCCTTCGCCCCCCCCTCTTTTGCACTAAGACTATATATACTCCACCTCGTCCAACTTTCTAGGGTTAGTGTTGGTTTAGCTCCTCGTGAGAGACCGCGGCCTCTTCGGAGAAGATCCCTTTGGATTCAAGACCTCCTTGCGGAGAAGAACATCAAGACCTCCTTGCGGAGAAGAACATCAAGACCTCCTTGCGGAGAAGAACATCAAGACCTCCTTGCGGAGAAGAACATCAGGACGTCCTCACGGAAAAGACCGTTACCCTTGTATCGTCCCTAGTTGATCGTGTACCGTGTGAACTCTTATGTATCCGAGGATCTAGCACATGTGTGACTATCTTGTGGTGGTTTAGTGTTTCTCCCGTGTTTTCCTTTGTGTTCCCCTCGTTTTCCCCTTGTGTTCTTCATGTTCATCGCGGGTTCCGCTCCGATCGTGAAAGATCAGCCCCTAGGGTTCCTGCCCTACATCATCTTGGTATCTAGAGCCACGTTGATCACGATTTCGGAGCCTCCCCGTTGTGTTTCCAGCCTTGTTTTCTTGTTTTTCGTCCTAATTCAAAAAGTTCCCCACAAAAATAGCCCCAAATGTTTTTCTTGATTTGTTCATGTGTTGAGATTTTTTTGGTTTGGATCCATGGATTTGCTTTGTTTTGAGTGGATCTAGCTTTTCACCCCTTTCCCCACCCTTTGCATCCACAAAATCCTCCGGATTTGACCATTTTTTTCGTCATCCTCATCACCAACACGTGAAGTTCATCGCGTGCCCGAAATTCGAACAGGTACTGGACATCCGACCCAGCCCGAACGTCCGACGACCGGACGACCGACCCAGCCCGGACGTCCGACCAACCCTGACGAAACTGAATTTCTTTCAGTTTTGCACCACCACCGCCCCACATTTCTGCGTACGCACTCCTACCACCTATACACCATCACCACTTCCGCATACCATGACCATTGCTTACCCGTCTCACATTACGACATGTGTTGCCACTTCGAGCTTTGAGAATTTGAGTTGTGGTTCCGTATCCTTTTGTGTTTTAGCTATCTAGGTACGGTTCGACATCAATATCACCACCGCTCATCTTCGCCACGGACTCGTCATCAACAACAACCTCGACTACATATTGGTATTTCGGTCCACCATTTTTCACACCATACTGTAAGCAAGAACGGTAACCTCGTTTTGGTATTGGACATATCACTCTTGCCATTACATTGATAGCCATCATAGCCTTACTCCTTTGCGTTGCTTACCCATCGAGATTAACCATTGAGTATTGCCGGCAACGAGACTTGTGCACATTAGTGATCATACTTCCCATAGCATACATACATCATTGTTGCATATATTGGTATCATCTCTTGTGTCACAAAGTTGTCATCGCATACACAATTGCTATCTTGGTTAGTCAAGCATTGCATGAGAAAAGAGCTCAAACATCAAAGAGCCAAACAAGCTTTTAAGCAAAGAGGAAAGATAAGAAAAGAGCTTTTAAGCAAGAACCATAGCATCATACAACATTAAAATTGTCATACTCGATCATCTTGGATCATATCATAGAAACACCTTGCATAGAGCATACTTGGGATAGAAGTCGTTGCATTTTTGCTAAGTAGGTTGTGCACAAGTTCTTTGTATCCTCCTATTGTGCAATCGTGCTAGCATCTCTCTAGTGTTGTGCAACAAGAGCATTTTTGTGGATTCCACATTTTGGCTCACCCTTGGTTGCACGACCCCACTTATCTTTTTGCATGTGTGTTTCCGTGTACCTTATATGCTTGGTCTACTTGTTACATTGCATCTTGCGTATCTTTTCCAACATTATTGAAGCTCACTTACAATTGCATCAAACTTTGTGCCACCATCCTAACCAAGATCCACCATAAGATTTTACTTGTGTAGGTGTGAGAAACCGACAAGAGCTAGTACCAATTGTGATATTTCCTTGTCCTACATTGGAGTGATCATCGATCCACTTTCAACTTCGGTCAAGGTACATTTGGTATTCGTTCTTCTCTTTCTACCACTCACATTTTTCTTGGAATGATGGATAGGTCGAGTACTTATACCAACCCACTCTTCATTGAGCACGACGACGAAATGAACTCCTACGTTACCAAGAGCCACCTCTTTGGTGCACAATGTGTTTTGCATCAAGAGCAACAAGCGATGAGTGAACGCATCGACAACCTTGCCGCCAACTTGCGACTCTCTGAGCAATGTATAACGGACTACTTCGACCACAAGCTCGAAGATCACAAGCAAGAGAATGACGAAAGGATGGACGAGATTCGTGCTTTGTTGCTCAAACTCTCTTCTTCCACTTCATCCTCACCAAGAAGGACTCGCTCAAGTCGACACTCTGACTTCACCCTCTCCGGCACAAGTACACCGACATCGAACACTCTACGTCATGCCGCGCGCAACGATCGTCAAGCAAGCATCAATCCTCTATGCGACACCGACTCTCAAGAGCATCGACGATGTCAAACCCAAGAGGCTTTTGCGCTAGCACGCGAACAGCAACGACAACACCAACTTGAAGAGGAAGAGCGAGCGCGCCTACAACAGGTTGCACAAGATGCCGAGGCACAACGCCAAAAACAATAATTCCGTGAAGCTCAAGCACTTGAGGCGCAACAAGCCCTCCAAGATTCAAGTCGACCGTAGCCAACCGAGGTCGACAAGTCCGTGAACAAGAGGAAGCACTTCGTGAAGAACTTCATGAACGACGACATCAAGCTCGCGTGCACCGTCACGTTCCTCAAGTTCCTCCTCGAGCTCGACAAGCTCCTCCACAAGCTCGCCAAGAACATCAAGTTCATCACGAGCATGAAGAGAATGGACATCCTCCACGACAAGTCCAACATGAGGTTGAAAATCCTCCTCACCAAGAGTGACACGAGCTTGACAATCAACTACAACACGGGCGTCATCATCCCCGACCCCAACACAATCAAGAGCAACACTATGGCAAGCTCAAGTTCACCAAGCCCAAGTTCAACGGAAGCAAGGATCCCGAAGAGTACCTTTCATGGGCATTGAAATTTGACAAGATCTTCCGTTTGCACAACTATGACGAAGAGAAGAAGATCGCGATGGCATCCCTTGAGTTCCAAGACTTTGTCCTCATTTGGTGGGAACAAGTCATCGAGCGCTGAGAGGCAAGAGGTGAACCACCCATTACATGGGCGCAAATGAAGGTTGTCATGAGAGCATGCTTTGTGCCTACCTACTACAACCGCGACCTCTTCAAGAAACTCCAACTACTGAAGCAAGGAACTAAGAGCGTTGAAGAGTACTGCAAGGAGATGGAGATTTCCATGATAAGAGCCAACGTCACGGAACACGATGAGCAAACAATGGCACGGTTCTTGAATGGACTCAACCATCCTATCAAGAAGATCACCGACTTCAAACCATACTTTAACGTCATCGAGCTAGTGCATAAAGCTACCAAAGCGGAACGCCAAGTGCAAGATGATTTCAAGTATGCCAAGTTATCATCCAAGTCATACGGCTTCTCCAACACCCAAGCTTCAACGACTCCAACACCGTCTACCAAGCATTCTACTAGCAACATTGACAAGTCGAGTTCCAAGAAAGCTTCGTCAACTCCTAGTCATCCTCCTACTACAAGCAACTTCAAGCCGAGAGCTTCATCATCATCCACTCCAACCGATGAGACCGTCAAGACGAGTTCCTTCAAATGCTTCACATACGGAGGCCGAGGCCACAAGTCCTACGAGTGAACCAACAAGGGAACC
The DNA here is from genome assembly GCF_003073215.2 of Triticum urartu. Lineage (NCBI taxonomy): Eukaryota > Viridiplantae > Streptophyta > Magnoliopsida > Poales > Poaceae > Triticum > Triticum urartu. The sequence continues at coordinate 214,153,756 of NC_053023.1, read as the reverse complement.
ATGGTGTTCAACGACGATGGCACTTATGACTCCATGAGCGAAGGCGAAATGGAAGCCCTCGAGCAAGTCGCCATGCACCGCCAAGTGAACAATGAAGAAGAACATGTCTTTTGCGATGAAGATTCAAGTCCCGCTCTTGTTGTCTCCGAAGTCTTGACTCTCCAACATCACCACGAAGAAGACCAAAGATGCCACATATTCCAAACATATCATTACTATCGAGATTCAACACAAATAGACCACTCTTCAAGGGTGCATGACCATAAAAGATATTACTCATATAAATAGAACAACCATTATTCTCAGATTTAAATGAATAACCTTCTCACATCAAACAAGATCTAGATATAATGTTCATGTGTAATGCTGGCACCAAATAAAAATTATTCAGGTCTAAAACTAATCCTGAAGGTAGATGTGGAGGTATCGTGTCGACGGCGATCACATCGACTTTGGAACCATTTCCCACGCGCATCGTCACCTCGTCATTAGCCAGTCTTCGCTTAATCTGTAGTCCCTGTTTCAAGTTGCAAATATTAGCAACATAACCAGTATCAAATACCCAGGTGCTACTGCGAGCTCTAGTAAGGTACACATCAATAACATGTATATCACATATACCTTTGTTCACCTTGCCATCCTTCTTATCCGCCAAATACTTGGGGCGGTTCCGCTTCCAGTGACCAGTCCCTTTGCAGTAGAAGCACTCGGTCTCAGGCTTAGGTCCAGACTTGGGTTTCTTCTCCTGAGCAACAACTTGTTTGCTGTTCTTTTTGAAGTTCCCTTTCTTCTTCCCTTTATCTTTTTTTCATGAAACTAGTGGTGTTGTTGACCATCAACACTTGATGCTCCTTCTTGATTTCTACCTCCGCAGCTTTTAGCATTGCAAAGAGCTCGGGAATCATCTTATCCATCCCTTGCATATTATAGTTCATCACGAAGCTCTTGTAGCTTGGTGGCAGTGATTGAAGAACTCTGTCAATGACACTATCAACATGAAGATTAACTCCTAGTTGAGTCAAGTGGTTATGGTACCCAGACATTCTGAATATATGTTCACTTACAGAACTATTCTCCTCCATCTTGCAGCTGTAGAACTTATTGGAGACTTCATATCTCTCAATCCGGGCATTTGCTTGAAATATTAACTTCAACTCCTGGAACATCTCATATGCTCTATGACGTTCAAAACGTCGTTGAAGTCCCGGTTCTAAGCCGTAAAGCATGACACACTAAACTATCGAGTAGTCATCAGCTTTACTCTGCCAGACGTTCTTAATGTCAGCAGCAACATTTGCAGTAGGCCTGGCACCTAGCAGTGCTTCCAGGATGTAATTCTTCTGTGCAGCAATGAGGATAATCCTCAAGTTACGGACCCGGTCCATGTAATTGCTACCATCATCTTTCAACTTTGCTTTCTCAAGGAACGCATTAAAATTCAACGGAACAACCGCACGGGCCATCTATCTACAATAACATAGACAAGCAAAAATACTATCAGGTACTAAGTTCATGATAAATTTAAGTTCAATTAATCATATTACTTGATAAATCCCACTTAGATAGATATCCCTCTAATCATCTAAGTGATCATGTGATCCATATCAACTAAACCATAACCGATCATCACGTGAGATGGAGTAGTTTTCAATGGTGAACATCTCTATGTTGATCATATCTACTATATGATTCACGCTCGACCTTTCGGTCTCAATGTTCCAAGGCCATATCTGCATATGCAAGGCTCGTCAAGTTTAACCCGAGTATTCTGCGTGTGCAAAACTGTCTTACACCCGTTGTAGATGAACATTGAGCTTATCACACCCGATCATTACGTGGTGTCTCGACACGATGAACTTTGGCAACGGTGCATACTCAGGGAGAACACTTTTACCTTGAAATTTAGTGAGAGATCATCTTATAATGCTACCGTCAAACAAAGCAAAATAAGATGCATAAATGATAAACATCACATGCAATCAATATAAGTAATATGATATGGCCATCATAATCTTATGCCTTTGATCTCCATCTCCAAAGCATCGTCATGATCACCATTGTCACCGGCGCGACACCTTGATCTCCATCGTAGCATCGTTGTCGTCTCACCATCTATTGCTTCTATGACTATCGCTACCGCTTAGTGATAAAGTAAAGCAATTACAGGGCGATTGCATTGCATACAATAAAGCGACAAGCATATGGCTCCTGCCAGTTGTCGATAACTCCGTTACAAAACATGATCATCTCATACAATAAATATAGCATCATGTCTTGACCATATCACATCACAACATGCCCTGCAAAAACAAGTTATACCTCCTCTACTTTGTTGTTGCAAGTTTTACGTGGCTGCTACGGGCTGAGCAAGAACCATTTTTCCTACGCATCAAAACCACAACGATAGTTCGTCAAGTTAGTGTTGTTTTAACCTTCACAAGGAACGAGCGTAGCCACACTCTGTTCAACTAAAGTTGGAGAAACTGACACCCGCCAGCCACCTGTGTGCAAAGCACGTCGGTAGAACCAGTCTCGCATAAGTGTACGCATAATGTCGGTTTGGGCCGCTTCATCCAACAATACCGCCGAACCAAAGTATGACATGCTGGTAAGCAGTATGACTTGTATCGCCCACAACTCACTTGTGTTCTACTCGTGCATATAACATCTACGCATAAACCTAGCTTGGATGCCACTGTTGGGGAATGTAGTAATTTCAAAATTTTCCTACGCACACGCAAGATCATGGTGATGCATAGCAACGAGAGGGGAGAGTGTCGTCCATGTACCCTCGTAGATCGTTAAGCGGAAGCGTTATGACAACGCGGTTGATGTAGTCATACGTCTTCATGATCGACGGATTCTCAGTACCGAATGTACGGCACCTCCGTATTCAGCACACGTTCAGCTCGGTGACGTCCCGCGAACTCACGATCTAGTAGAGCTCGAAGGAGAGTTTCGTCAGCACGACGGCGTGGTGACGATGTTGATGAAGCTACCCACAAGGCTTCACCTAAGCACCGCTACAGTATGACCGAGGTGGATTATGGTGGAGGGGGGCACCGCACACGGCTGGGAGAGATCAATGATCAACTTGTGTTTGGGGTGCCCCCTGCCCTCGTATATAAAGGAGCTAGGGGGAGGCGGCCGGCCAGGAGGAGGGCGCGCCAAGGGGGGGAGTCCTACTCCCACCGGGAGTAGGACTCCTCCTTTCCTAGTAGGAGTAAAGAAGGGGAAAGGGAAGGAGAGAGGAGGAAGGAAAGGGGGGCGCCGCCCCCCTCCTTGTCCAATTCGGACTAGAGGGGGAGGGGGCCCGCGGCCTGCCCTGGCCACCCCTCCTCTTCTCCACTAAGCCCAAATAGGCCCATAACATTCCCCGGGGGGTTCCTGTAATTCCCCGGTACTCTGGTATATGTCTGAAACCTCCCAAAACACTTCCGGTGTCCGTACATAGTCATCCAATATATCGATCTTTACGTATCGATCATTTCGAGACTCCTCGTCATGTTCATGATCATATCCGGGACTCCGAACTACCTTCGGTACATCAAAAAAACAAAAACTCATAATACCGATCGTCACAGAACTTTAAGCGTGCGGACCCTACGGGTTCGAGAACTATGTAGACATGACCCAGACACGTTGCTGGTCAATAACCAATAGCGGAACCTGGATGCTGTAGGATCGAAAGTATGTCTAGAGGGGGGTGATTAGACTACTTGACCAAATAAAAATCTAGCCTATTCCCAATTTTAGTTCTTAGCAGATTTTAGCAACTTAGCACAAACAAGTAATCAACCTACACATGTAATTCTAAGAGTATAGAAGCGGAATGTAAAACAATTGCATATGAAGGTAAAGGGAGGAGTTTGAGGGAGCAAATGCAATGTTGACATGGAGATTTTTTGCGTGGTTCCGATAGGTGGTGCTATCGTACATCCACGTTGATGGAGACTTCAACCCACGAAGGGTAACAGTTGCGCGAGTCCACGGAGGGCTTCACCCACGAAGGGTCCACGAAGAAGCAACCTTGTCTATCCCACCATGGCCGTCACCCACGAAGGACTTGCCTCACTAGGGTAGATCTTCACGAAGTAGGCGATCTCCTTGCCCTTACAAACTCCTTGGTTCAACTCCACAATCCTGTCGGAGGCTCCCAAGTGACACCTAGCCAATCTAGGAGACACCACTCTCCAAGAAGTAACAAATGGTGTGTTGATGATGAACTCCTTGCTCTTGTGCTTCAAATGATAGTCTCCCCAACACTCAGCTCTCTCTCTCATAGGATTGGATTTGGTAGAAAGAAGATTTGAGTGGAAAGCAACTTGGGGAGGGCTAGAGATTAAGATTTATGTGGTTGGAATGGAATATCTTGACTCAACACAAGTGTAGGTCGTTCTCTCTTAGAAAATGTGTACTGGAAGTGTAGGCATGTTCTGATGGCTCTCTCCATGAATGAAGAGTGGGTGGAGGGGTATTTATAGCCTCCACACAAAATCTAACCGTTACACACAAATCACCAAACTCGGTGGGGCCGAATCATGAAACTCGGTCAGACCGATTTAGTTCAAAATGTGAACGTTAGGATTCTCGGTGGGACCGACATGTCAACTCGGTGGGACCGATTACGTTAGGGTTATGGCATAATGTAATCTCGGTGAGACCGATTACACAAACTCAGTGAGACCGATTTTGGTAATGGACTAACAGAGAGTTGGTCAGGCAAACTTGGTGGGACCGATTCGCTCATCTCGGTTGGACCGAAGTGTTACGAAAGGGAAACAGAGAGTTTACATTGCAATCTCGGTGGTACCTATCGCTCATCTCGGTTGGACCGAAGTGTTACGAAAGGAAATAGAGAGATTACAATCCCATCTCGGTGAGACCGAGATCCCTATCGGTGAGACCGAAAAGACTAGGGTTTCTGGCAGTGGGTATGTTAACTGAACTCGGTGGCGCCGGATAGAAAGAATCGGTGGGGGCGAGTTGGATATTTGGTGTGGGACATATGTGGATATGAGAAAGTAGTGGAGGGTTTTGGAGCATATCACTAAGCACTTTGAGCAAGCACCTCATTAAGCAACACCTCATCCCTTCTTAATAGTATTGGCTTTTCCTATAGACTCAATGTGATCTTGGATCACTAAAATAGAAAATGTAGAGTCTTGTGCTTTGAGCTTGAGCCAATCTTTTATCCTTAGCATTTTGAAGGGTCCACTTTCTAATCCATGCCATGTCAACCATTGAGCTTTCCTGAAATATTCATCTTGGAATAGTGTTAGCTCAATGAGCTATATGTTGTTAGGGATTACCAAAACCACCCAGGGATAGTTGCATTTTCAATCTCCCCCCTTTTGGTAATTGATGACAACATATAGATCAAAGCTTCGACAAATGATAAATAAGATTGAAAAACATCGTCGCTTTGAGAAGTAGGTGATAAGCAAGAGCTCCCCCTAAATTTGTGCATTATTTAAAATTTGCTTTTGAATGCAAATGCACAATCGATTAGGATCATGGGTTACTCTTCCATGTCACATACATCTTGCTAGAGCGCTCAAAATGATAGAGATTAAAAGCATGCACTCATCACCAAGCAAGTGAATGATCATATAAGGAATGTAAAGGATAGAATCATTCAACCAAAAATTAATGTAGCATATGATCAAACACTTGATCAACAAGTATCTCAAAAGTAGCTCACACAAGCACACAATAAAGTTTCATACAAAATAGCAAGAGAGATAAAAATCAACACTCTCTCTCGAAGCCTATGATCTATACATTTTTCTCCCCCTTTGGCAAGAAGTTACCAAAAAGTTCAAAAATGCATAGTGCTAAACGACTCTCATGCTTGATCTTCAGGAGGTGGTGAAGAGAGAACTCCAAGGACGAAGGCTTCCGATGAAGTAATTGGAGCTGATGGAGTGGGTGCTGGAGGTGGCACTGGAGCAATGGCTGCTGGTGCTGACACTGAAGCTCGAGTATCTGTCACAAGCATTGCAGCAGACCTTGGAGCTCGTGGCACTCACTTGAAAGCATCAGTAGTAGACTTGCCCTTCCTCTCCTCTGCTTCCTCCTGTAGCTGCTCAACTGCAGTTTGGATCTCAGTGACCTTGATATCCAGATCATAGAACTTCTGCCCAACGATCCTCTCCAAACTCTCATGGTTCTTAGTCAGGGTGGCCAAGCCCTTCTCAATCCTCAGGGTGGATTGGATCAGATATCCAAGTTGATCTTGTTTGGATTTCAAGAACACTTGAGATGCCTCTTCAACAGTTGGCATCTTTGCAGCTTTCTCTGCCTTTGCCTTCTCTCTCTTCTCATGTGCTTGAGCTAAAGATGCTTCATTTTCATCCATCACCACAGTGTTGTCTTCAAATTCAGGATAGATGGGCAGGTGCTCCTTGTCCAAAAGATATTTTCCTATGCCCATCTTTGAGTTAATGAGCTCCTGAATGTGTGGAGCATACCCACAACTCCTCTTCTGATCAGCAGCAGTCCTCTTGATTGTCTCAACAATCAAACTCATGACCTTGAACTTCTGTGGGACATCAAATATGTGCAGCAAGTTTATAGCATGTCCTCTGATCATCTTGTGATCACCTGACTTGGGTAGCAGTGTATGCCTCAGAATCCAGTTTATGGTAGGCAGACCAGACAACAGGTAATGGACAGATCCAAATTTATGTGTGTCCAAGGCAGCATCTGGGATCTCCTTGTACATGTTGGCCATAGTGTTGTGGTCTTTCTTTTTCTCTGCATAAACATCCAAGTCATCCTCATGCTCCTCAGGAGCATTTATAAGCTTGGCCCACTCATCAACTGTGGATTGGTACCTAGTACCTTCAGTGATGAGGACATCAATACCATTGTTACACCCACAGCCCCTACTGTTACATATACTGGACCAATTACTAGAGCTCGCGCACGCCAATTAAATTACCAGCTACTTTCGTTTCTTGGTAATGATTCTAATGTTCATGAGATTATGATGCTGCCTAAATTGGATACATTTGTTTTGCTTACAAATGAAGGGCCTAGCTTGGAGAAGGATGAACATTGGAGCAAGAACACGCATGGAGTTGATGGCATGCGCAAGGGGATCAAGAACGGAGTTACAAGTGATGATTTCAGGACTTTGAAGCCGCCATAAGGAGTGCATGAAGCCTTGGATGAAATATACAAGATGCCACTTCATAATATTCGTCCATTAGGCTATTCTAGGTGCTGCGTCACCTTATTAATGGGCCAGGCCCATGTAATTTCGAAATACTTAAGTATAGGCTATTTTTAGAGTCCGTATGTGTGGGAAACAAGAGTTAGGGTTGGTTTCGGACCCCACCCTCAAGTGCCATGAAATTCCCCCCTCTTCCTCCATATATACAGCCCTTAGGGCGTCGTTTAGACTTTGGGTTTTGTTTAGATTAAAAGTTCGCCATAGCTGCAACTTCGCATACTTCGTTTGTGTCCAACGACCAGTCCAAGACGTCACAGAACCCCACCTTGATCAATAAAGCTTTCATCTTATATTCGCAATATCCCGATTGCAATCTTAGTTTCTTGCTTGTTCTTTGTTTGCTCGCAGGAAACAGACCCTCGTGGTTAGGTTGATCGTGCTCCGGCATGGTCAATAACCCTCGGAAGTTGGTTTAGCGATTGATAAGGCGACACGTCTCGCACGTTCGTAGTCGGATCGTCAAGGTCGACTCCCACAGAAAATGATAGCCACCATCTCATCGAAACATCGGGACACCTTAGCCTCTATCAAGTGGTATTAGATTTCCAGGTTGCTCGGTGAGATTTTTACAGTTTTTCGTAGATTAGATCGAGTCTGTTCTTCATACCTACAGTCCACGAAAAAAAAAGCCACACAAAAAAATTAGGGTTAGTTCATCATATCTGAACCAATCTGAGCCTTTGCATAATATTTTTAGGGTTTTTGCTTTGTTGAATTTGCGGTTGCATCGTCGTGTCAAGTTGCTGGTCTTAGAGTCTAGTCTTTTAGAGTTTTGAGTTCTGGTCATAAGTTGTCACGCCGCCGCCGCACCATCATCATCGCCCATCTACCACTTTTGCTTATCCGCCACCGCTCTGAATCCATATCCATATACCACTACCAATCCGTATCCATATACCACCACCAATCTCAATCCATATACCACCACCGCTACCATATACCACCACCGCTGCCATATACCACAACCATATATCCACCACCAATCCGAGTTCTGCTCATATTAGGTTTGTTCTTGAGATCAATCTAAATTCTGATTCGTGTTTCCTTGCCTGAGTAGGTCTCGGAAAAAAAAAGAGTCTGGAGACCCCCGGGCAGTTTTTAGGCCAAAATTTTCACGGGCAAATTTTTTTCCCTATCCTATTTTTAGGGTTTTCTGAGTCTTTTGAGCCACGTGCCATCATAGTGATTTTTTGTCGCACTTTTTCATCGTCGCTGCCCTGATTTCCGAAAAAAAAGTGAAAAAAAAATTTCGTGCCCATCCTATCAGTTTGACGAGGGAAGAGTTTTGAGACACTCGCCATTATAGTGATTTTTCACAAAAAAAAAGTGGAGCGCAAAAAAAGGAGCGCAAAAAAAGAGCGAAAAAAAAGAGTTCCAGAGTGTGCTTTTCCCTTATTTACGTGCAGCGCCGTGATTTTGTTAGTGTTCTAGGCTCGCGTCTCTAGCACGGTCTAGCCTAGGACGAGCACAGTACCGTCGTTGAGCGTTTATTCAACTTTGCATCTCTGAATTGATTATTGCTGACCCTTTTTGCTACCATACTATAAGCCTTCCCAGCTCCACATACATCTACGTCGTGCGTTTGACTCTTCCTGACAATCGCTCTATCCATGCTTTTGAGAGTTTTGACTGCAACGGTTGCCGATCACCGCCTGCTGCTGGGTAAGAACTGGTAAGAATTTGAGATTTGCTTGACGGATTTGTGACACCCGCTACCACCACCACTTGTTAGTAGTCTGTAGGATCATATTCTTGTGTGTTTCTATTGCTGCTAACCATGCCAGGATCACAAGACGACGAGACTGACTGGGAGAACTTGACGAACAAGGAGCTTCATGATACGGTTCAGCAAATGATGAATGGACAGGTGCAAGATGTGATAAACAGATTTGAAGAGGCCATGGAGAAGATAGATGGCATGGAGAAGACGTTTGAAACAAAGGTCGATAACAAGTTTTCTGAATTGCTTTCGCGTTTTCCACCACCACCACCGGCTGCTCCTGCCGCACCTCGGCAACAACAGCAACAACACCGACTACCTCCACGTCGGGAAACAGCCCTCCGCCGAGCGAGCCGTGTCCCTCTTCAGTCGGGCCAAACTGCTGGTGCTGCTGTTGATACTTCTGTGGCTCCTACTGCTGATGTGGAGGAGGATGATTATGTGGGAGATTATGAGGATGAGGTTGATCAAAATCAGAACTACGTGCCACCACTAGCACAGCAACCACCAGGTCGTCCACATGCAAATAATAGCAATGGTCGAGCTCACCCTCAGGTACGAGATCATGACCATCTCCCTAAACTAAAATTGAATATTCCACCATTTGAGGGTAGATATGTTCCTGATATATATCTTACTTGGGAGTTAGAAACTGAACAACGATTTACATGTTTACAATATCCCGAGGAGAGACGTGTTCCTGCTGCTGTTTGTGCTTTCACTAGTTTTGCATGTGTTTGGTGGTCTGACCATTGTAGATTATATCCTATTCCGGCTACTTGGGCTGCTTTGAAAACTGCTATGCATACTCGTTGGGTTCCACCATATTATCAACATGAATTACTTCAAAAATTGCAGCGCTTAAGACAGGGAAAAAATTCTGTAGAAGAATATTATCAGGAATTACAAACTGGCATGATTAGATGTGGTATTGTTGAGGAGAATGAAGCTATGCTTGCACGTTTTATGGGTGGATTAAATAGAGAGATTCAGACGATTCTAGAGTATAAGGAGTATACTAATATCACTCGTTTATTCCATCTTGCTTGTAAAGCTGAACGTGAAGTGCAGGATCGACAGGCATTGGCGCGGACTAACTTTTCTGCAGGTCGACCTTCATCATGGACACCACGTGCATCATCTACTTCCACACGTTCTGCTACACCGGCGCCTCCGTTGGCTGCCACCTCCAACCGTGATACAATAAAGCAGGCACAATCACCATTATCTGCCAAGAGCACACCTTCTGGGCCTGCAAAGAGCTCTTCTTCATCCATGGCATCAACAGGGCAAACACATGATATTATTTGTCGACGTTGCAAGGGTGGAGGTCATTATGCGAGAGAATGCCCATCTAAGCGTGTGATGATTGTTACTGAGGATGGTGGGTATGAGTCCGCTAGTGACTATGATGAGGAGACTTTGGCTCTTATTACACGTGACGAACAAGGTGGAGACGATTCTGATCATGAGACGCAATACATGGCTCCTGAAGATGCTGACAGGTATGAATGTTTAGTTGCTCAACGTGTTTTGAGTGTGCAGGTTACACAAGCTGAGCAAAATCAGAGGCATAATTTGTTCCATACAAAGGGAGTTGTGAAGGAACGTTCTGTCCGCGTGATCATAGATGGAGGGAGCTGCAATAACTTGGCTAGCATGGAGATGGTGGAGAAGCTATCTCTCACCACAAGACCACATCCACATCCTTACTACATCCAATGGTTCAACAACAGCGGCAAGATTAAGGTAACACGTACTGTTCGTGTGCATTTTCGTATCTCTACATATGCTGATTATGTTGATTGTGATGTGGTACCTATGCAAGCATGTTCCTTATTACTTGGTAGACCATGGCAATTTGATAAAAATTCTGTACACCATGGTAGAAACAATCAGTATACTCTTGTTCATAACGATAAAAATATTACTTTGCTTCCTATGACTCCTGATTCCATTTTGAAAGATGATATTAATAGAGCTAATAAAGCAAAACAGGAGACAAATAAGAGTGAAAATCAGATTGTGGCAAAAGAATTTGAGCACCAAATGAAGCCTAATAATAAACCATCTACTGTTGTTTCTGAAATTAAATTGAAAAGTGCATGTTTACTTGCCACCAAATCTGATATTGATGAGCTAGATTTTAGCAAATCTGTTTGCTATGCTTTTGTGTGCAAAGAGGCATTATTTTCATTCGAGGACGTGCCTTCCTCTTTGCCCCCTGCTGTCACTAATATTTTGCAGGAGTTCGCTGACGTCTTTCCACAAGACGTGCCACCGGGATTACCACCTATTCGAGGGATTGAGCATCAAATTGACTTAATTCCCGGTGCTTCGCTACCCAACCGTGCACCATACCGTACCAATCCAGAGGAGACGAAGGAGATTATGCGTCAAGTACAAGAACTGCTCGACAAAGGTTATATACGCGAATCCCTTAGTCCTTGTGCTGTTCCTATCATTTTAGTGCCGAAAAAGGATGGTACGTCGCGTATGTGCGTTGATTGTAGAGGCATTAATAATATTACTATTCGTTATCGTCATCCTATTCCTAGGCTAGATGATATGCTTGATGAATTGAGTGGCTCTACAATATTCTCCAAAGTTGATTTGCGTAGTGGATACCATCAAATTCGTATGAAATTGGGAGATGAATGGAAAACAGCATTTAAAACTAAGTTTGGATTATATGAGTGGTTAGTCATGCCTTTTGGGTTAACTAATGCACCTAGTACTTTCATGAGGTTAATGAACGAAGTTTTACGTGCTTTCATTGGACGATTTGTGGTAGTTTACTTTCATGACATATTGATTTATAGCAAATATTTGGAGGAACATTTGGAACATTTACGTGCTGTTTTTATTGCTCCACGTGATGCACGTTTGTTTGGAAACCTTGGAAAGTGCACCTTTTGCACCGACCGAGTATCTTTTCTTGGCTATGTTGTTACTCCACAGGGCATTGAAGTTGATAAAGCCAAGATTGAAGCTATTGAGAGCTGGCCGCAGCCCAAAACGGTCACACAAGTGAGGAGTTTCCTTGGCCTCGCTGGTTTCTATAGGCGTTTTGTGAGAGATTTCAGCACCATTGCTGCACCTCTCAACGAGCTTACAAAGAAGGATGTGCCTTTTGTTTGGGGTACCGCACAGGAAGAAGCCTTCATGGTATTGAAAGATAAGTTGACACATGCTCCTTTACTCCAACTTCCTAATTTCAATAAGACTTTTGAGCTTGAATGTGATGCTAGTGGAATTGGATTAGGAGGTGTGTTATTACAAGATGGAAAACCTGTTGCATACTTTTCTGAAAAATTGAGTGGGCCTAGTCTGAACTATTCTACTTATGATAAAGAATTATATGCTCTTGTTCGGACCTTAGAAACATAGCAACATTATTTATGGCCCAAGGAATTTGTTATACATTCTGATCATGAATCTTTGAAACACATTAAAAGTCAAGAAAAACTGAACCGTAGACATGCTAAATGGGTTGAATTCATTGAGACTTTCCCTTATGTCATTAAACAAAAGAAGGGTAAAGAAAATGTTATTGCTGATGCCTTGTCTCGTCGTTATACTATGCTTTCACAACTTGACTTTAAAATATTTGGTTTGGAGACCATCAAAGATCAATATGTTCATGATGCTGAATTTAAAGATGTATTGCAGAATTGTAAGGAAGGGAGAACTTGGAACAAGTTCGTTCTTAACTATAGATTTGTGTTTCGTGCTAACAACCTATGCATTCTAGCTAGCTCCGTTCGTCTTTTGTTGTTACAGGAGGAGCATGGAGGAGGATTAATGGGACACTTTGGCGTCAAGAAGACAGAAGATATACTTGCTACACATTTCTTTTGGCCAAAGATGAGACGGGATGTTGAGCGTTTTGTTGCTCGCTGCACTACATGTCAAAGAGCTAAGTCACGACTCAATCCTCATGGTTTATATATGCCTTTGCCAGTACCTAGTGTTCCTTGGGAGGATATATCTATGGACTTTGTTTTAGGTTTACCTTGAACAAAGAGGGGGAGGGATAGCATATTTGTTGTCGTGGATAGGTTCTCGAAAATGGCACACTTTCTACCATGTCATAAAAGCGATGATGCTGTTAATGTTGCTGATTTGTTCTTTCGTGAAATTATTCGCTTACATGGTGTGCCAAATACTATTGTTTCAGATCGTGATACTAAATTTCTTAGCCACTTTTGGACATGTTTATGGGCTAAGTTGGGGACTAAGCTGCTTTTTAGTACTACTTGTCACCCCCAAACTGATGGACAAACTGAAGTAGTCAATAGAACATTGTCTACTATGCTTAGGGCTGTTTTGAAGAATAACAAGAAAATGTGGGAAGAATGCTTGGCTCATATTGAATTTGCTTATAATCGCTCGTTGCATTCTACTACTAAGATGTGCCCTTTTGAAATTGTGTATGGTTTCCTACCTCATGCACCTATTGATTTGTTGCCTCTTCCATCTTCAGAGAAGGTTAATTTTGATGCTAAAGAACGCTCTGAATTGATTTTAAAAATGCATGATTTAACTAAGGAAAACATTGAGCGTATGAATGCTAAATATAAACTTGCTGGAGATAAGGGTAGAAAACATGTTGTGTTTGCGCCTGGAGATCTTGTTTGGTTACATTTGCGTAAAGATAGATTTCCTAATCTGCGCAAATCAAAGCTAATGCCACGTGCTGATGGTCCTTTTAAGGTGTTAGAGAAAATAAATGATAATGCATATAAACTTGAGCTACCTGTAGATTTTGGGGTTAGTCCCACTTTTAACATTGCAGATTTGAAGCCTTATTTGGGTGAGGAAGATGCGCTTCCGTCGAGGACGACTTCATTTCAAGAAGGGGAGGATGATGAGGACATCAATACCATTGTTACACCCACAGCCCCTACTGTTACATATACTGGACCAATTACTAGAGCTCGCGCACGCCAATTAAATTACCAGGTACTTTCGTTTCTTGGTAATGATTTAATGTTCATGAGATTATGATGCTGCCTAAATTGGATACATTTGTTTTGCTTACAAATGAAGGGCCTAGCTTGGAGAAGGATGAACATTGGAGCAAGAACACGCATGGAGTTGATGGCATGCGCAAGGGGATCAAGAACGGAGTTACAAGTGATGGTTTCAGGACTTTGAAGCCGCCGTAAGGAGTACATGAAGCCTTGGACGAAATATACAAGATGCCACCTCATAATATTCGTCCATAGGCTATTCTAGGTGCTGCGTCACCTTATTAATGGGCCAGGCCCATGTAATTTCGAAATACTTAAGTATAGGCTATTTTTAGAGTCCGTATGTGTGGGGAAACAAGAGTTAGGGTTGGTTTCGGACCCCACCCTCAAGGGCCACGAAATTCCCCCATCTTCCTCCATATATACAGCCCTTAGGGCGTCGTTTAGACTTTGGGTTTTGTTTAGATTAAAAGTTCGCCATAGCTGCAACTTCGCGTACTTCGTTTGTGTCCAACGACCAGACCAAGACGTCATAGAACCCCACCTTGATCAATAAAGCTTTCATCTTATATTCGCAATATCCCGATTGCAATCTCAGTTTCTTGCTTGTTCTTCGTTTGCTCGCAGGAAACAGACCCTCGTGGTCAGGTTGATCGTGCTCCGGCGTGTTCAATAACTCTCGGAAGTTGGTTTAGCGATTGCTAAGGCGCGACGTCTCGCACGTTCGTAGTCGAATCGTCAAGGTCGACTCCCACAGAAAACGATAGCCACCATCTCATCGAAACATCGGGACACCTTAGCCTCTATCATTCAGACATCCATACAATCTTCCCATCTGGATAGAAGTGGGCAGTGGAGTAGAACTGCATGATCAGCTCATCATTCCACTTGGTGAGCTTTTGTGCAATGAATTCATCAACTCCACATGCCTTAAAACTGTCATACACTCTAGGATAGTGATCTTCATTCTTCTGGATGTACTCCCAGTCTACCTATTTCATGTCACATACAATGGGCTTCTTGTCAAGCAAGACTGTCTCATAGAAGTCCTTCTATTCCTTAGTGTGAAACCTGTAGTCCACAGCAGTTCTTCTCCTGATAGCATATGGATCAGACTCTCTCCATATTCTCAATCCTGCATCCTTCCTGATTTTCATGTTTTCTGCAACTGGATGTGCATCATTGTGGTCAGGGATATTGGGTTTCAGCTTACTTAGCACTTGAGTTTCATCTTCTTCAGCAGCTTCACGCACTGGGGCCTTGTTCTTTTCCTCAGCAGAAATGTTTCTAGTGCTTCTCTTGGGCTTCTCAGCTGGAGCAGCTGCCTTGGGAGCAGCTTTGGGCTTAGATGGAGCAGCCCCTGATCTGATTGCATCTCCCATGAGCTTTTGAGCTTTGGGTGCTGGTGCAGCATCCTCTTTCGCTTCATCATCATCTCTCATAATTGATGATCTGCCAAGCACTCTGGCAGTGGTCTTCTTGACCCTTTCCTTCCTTTTCTTGCCTTCTCCAACTGCCTCTTCAGATGGCTTGGAGGTTTCAGCAGTGGATGCTCTGGCCTTAGACATGGGGACTCTCTTTGCTGGTTGATGTGGAGCATCCCACGTTCATCCCCATGTACACTCCGACTACTCTCCAAGCCCCAAGGATAGATGAGATGAGACCTCGACTATACACCATTGGACACAAGGTGAACTCGCTCCTCTCCGAACTTTCACTTTCTACATGTGAGACATGGCTACTACCTCCAACGTGTGTGCTATGCATGATCAGGTACATAGAAGAAAGCCACGGAGCCACCACATCCAATGGACGAGCTAGCGAGGACGCCAAGTACAAGGACCAAGAGAAGAAGCTCCAGCCACCGGATGACCGGTCGGGACCGGACGTCCGACGCCTGAAGACCCACTGGACGACCATCCACCCCGCACCCAAGCCAAAATGAGCGGACGTCCGACAAGTCCCGGACGTCCGACACACTCCAGCGTCCGGACGTCCGACCGTCCCCGGAAATCCGGCGCCACCTCAACCGAGCCAAAACGCCGGACGTCCGACAAGTACCGGACGACCGGACCCTCGCGAGCCACCGGACGTCCGGTACCTGTCGGATGACCGGCGCCTGTGCGCTGCCATGTGTTGGGCCACAGCCCATGTACCCCTTCACTTACCCCTTCGTGGCCCTAGACTATATATACTCCTCCACCTCCACCATTTGAGGGTTAGCAAAGGATTAGCTCATATTTCGCGTGAGAGCTTTGCTCATCCACTTGGTTACCTTCTCAGAGATTCGAGCCTCCTACGGAGAAGATCCCCCAAGCGGATTCAAGACCCCTCTTTAGGGAAGAACATCAAGACCTCCTCACGGAGAAGACCGGTTACCATCATATCGTCCCTAATTGATCGTGTACTGTGTATCGTTCCATGTATCCGAGCATCTAGCACTTTTGAGACTTGTTCTTGTTAGTTTGAGTGTTCCTCTTGTGTTTCCCTTTGTGTTCTTCGTGTTCTTCGCAGGATTCCGCTCCTTTCGTGAAAGATCGGGCAATTAGGGTTCTACCCTACATCATCTTGGTATCATGAGTCACGTTGATCATGATTTCGGAGCCTCTCCGTTGTGTTTTCTTGCCTAATTTTGTTGTGTTCTTCCCCAATTTTGAAAATACCCACCAAAAATAGCACCAAATTTTTTTGTGATTTGTTGGTTTGAAGAAGTTTTGTTGATTTTGATCCATGGATTTGCTTGGTTTCGAGTGGATCCAGCATTTCCTCAATTTTCCCCACTTTCCATCCACGAAATCTCATCACTTTTGACCCCAAAATCATCATTTTCCGCCCAAAATCGCGCCCGTCTCGCATCTCGTGTTGACCCCGACCATTTCTGGATGACCGGAAGCCCTAACCCGAGCCAAATTTACGGATTTCCGAGCCCTCCCGGACGTCCGGCCCTCGGACATCCAACCATCTTCGGACGTCCGTAACCTGTACATTCCCATTTCAGCTGATTTTTGTTTTGTCCATAATTAATTCATCTGGATTCCGATTTTCGCGTTCTTTAGCTTGTTGAAAAGCTCTTGACATTCCCCTTCCAACAAAAATACTACCAAAACCTTTTGACTCCATCAATTTTTTGGAACTTTGACATCTTTGCCTAGGGCTTCCACCACATCCTCCGCTACTCCACCACCGACTTTCGCAACCTAACCAATTTTGTTCCCTGTCGCATTAGTGGTTGCTTGAGGAGTGATTTGAGTCTCCTAAGGTGTATAGGCTACTTAGGGACGGTTGCTTCTTCATCAACCACCACCACCACTTCCGCATAGGCTTGACCACTATACACATCCGCCACCCCAACTTAACCCAATTTTGTTTGTGTTGTGAGTTGTGTCTCCTAAGGTGTTTCGTCTACATAGGGACCGTGCTTCCAACTCCGACACCGTGCATAGTCCACCACCTTACCCTCCATTTCTGCATTGCCTACTCGCAACCCATCATTGCCATTTTGCAATTCCATTGAGCTTCCATAAAACCACCACCGCATTTCCGCTACCACCATTTTGACATTTGACGTTTGAAATTTCGAGTTCGCGGTTTTTCCATTTCCTAAGGTATTTCGGATACTTAGGGACGAGTCTCCATCATCTTGGTATCTACATCAAGAACACCGCCACTCATCATCGCCAAGGACGGTAACCCCCATATCATTTTGGTATCATGGTATCCCTCCATTGTATATTCCCTTGCCATTGCATTGATAACCCCTAGCCCATTTTGCGTCACTTGCCTATCGAGACTAGCCTTTGAGTATTGCCGGCAAAGTTACTTGTGCACATTAGTGATCTACACCATACATTGCAAACACACCATATCATATTGGTATCATCATATCATCTCTCGTGCCTCAAGTTTGTTCCCGCATATACACAATAGCTATCTTGGTTTGTGCATTGTGCAAAAGTGGCCATACAAAAAAAAGGAATAAAGCTTTTAAGCAAAAGAGCAAAGAGCTTGTAATCAAGTGCCATGGCATCATACCACATTCTCATATCCGATCATCTTGGATCATACCACCGGAACATCATATATATAGCATACTTGGGATAGAAAGTCGATACATTTTGCATCTTATAGGTTGTGCACAAGTGTCGTATCCGCTATAGAGAAATCGTGCTAGCGTCTCTCTTGAGTTGTGCAACACGAGCGTTTTCCGTGGATTCCACATTTTGTGCTCATCCTTGGTTGCACGACCCCATTTATCTATCCGTGTGTGTGTTTCCGTGTGCCACATATTGCTATTGGTCTACTTGTTACACTTGCGAATTTGTGAATCTCTTTCAAAATTATTGACTCTTGCTAACATTTTGCATAAAGAAATTTGTGCCACTATCCTCACCGAGCTCCACCATAAGCCTTACTTGTGTAGGTGTGAGAACCGACAAGAATTGGTACCAATTGTGCTCTTTCCTTGTCCACATTGGAGTGATCATTGATCCACTTTCAAGTTCGGTCAAGGTACATTTGGTATTCGTTCTTGTCTCTCTCCCACTCATATTGGCTCGAGTCTTGTGATGGATAGGCAAGGCATTTCATCTCCGGTCTTCCACAACAACGACGGCGTGAACAACTACATCACCAAAGCGTCAATCTTCTATCTACAACGACAAATGCAAGGCGCACAATCAAGATTGCGAGAGCGCATGAGAACCTCTCCATTGACATTCGCCACTCCGAAGCGAGGAAAAGGGACTACATCGACAACAAGCTTTCCGCACAAAAGGAGGAGCAAGATGCAAGGATGGAGGATATTCGGGCCTTGATCAATTCTACTTCCCCTTCATCATCCTCAAGGCGGCGACGTTCAAGTCACAAGTCTTCGGAGCGCAAAAATGATGCAAGCGCAAGTCGTCCACGTTGTCAGATTTTGGGTTCCGGCAGACCCTAGAGGTTCGAACACTGGGGTGCGCACGAAGATTTCGCCTTCTACCTACCTGCACCCCACCGCCTCGCTAAGATCTAAGCTATGGAAAGAACAGCACAAGAGACACAGGGTTTATACTAGTTCGGGCCACCATTGTGGTGTAATACCCTACTCTAGTTTGTGGTGTGGTGGATTGCCTCTTGGGCTGATGATGATGAGCAATACAAGGAATAACAGCCTCGCGATGGTCTGTTCTTGGCTGGGGGGTGAACCGCTAGGAGGAGTTCAGTCACCCTTCTCTCTCTCTCTCTACGTGATGCTACTCGATCCGATCCTAGCTTGTTTCTCGATTGGCCGATGCTCTCTACCCTGGGGGTGGCTAGTCCTATTTATAGGCAAAGGCCCTGTGCCTCTTCCCAAATATTGAGCGGAAGGGCGCCAACAATTGGCCATTTTAAAGGGGAACATCTGGTACACTTATCCTGACTAAAGTTGGTCCTCTCCTGCAAAAGGCTCGGGTGGTGACGCTGGCTTGGGCTCCACAATGACTTCCTCCCTGCCGTTGGTCTGGTCTTGGTCTTGTTGCACCGAAACGGGTGCCTTTGCTTGATTCTCTCGCCTGCGCTTGCTCCCTTTGCACCAAAGAGGAAAGGAGGACACTGCACGGGCTGGCGCCCGCCTGGCGCCCTTGGTCGTCATGGCTTGCGTCACGGGCACCTCATGAGGTACCATGCCTTGATCTCTCCGCCTCCTCGTGAGCCAGCCTAATGAGGCCGTGCCTGAGGAAGCTCCGTGTCGTCCGCCCCACGAGGCTTGGCCCCTCGCGAGGGTCTTGGGTCTGTGTTGATGAAGATGGGCCGTGCTGGGCCCCTCCTCGAGCCACGCCACAGGCCGCAGGCAGGCAAGTCTGGGGACCCCCGTTCCTAGAACACCGACAGTAGCCCCCGGGCCCAAGGCGCGCCTGGACTTGGCCGTGCAGGGAGGCGAAAGGGCAAGAGCGAAGCGTCGTGGGCCCTAACAGCCTTCGGCCTTGGGCGTCCCGTGGTGGTTGATTGGACGTGGGCGTCTCCACTTCCCCATGGCGCCTCGGCAACTGCACGGACTGGACAAGTCCCTGCATGCAAAGCGGGTCATGATTACCTGCGATCGTGGAGGCCGACGGTTGGCCCTCGCCGGCTATAAGTATGTAGCGGCTCGCGCCCTTCCAGTTCATCCCCGCTTGCTTCTCCTTCTTCTTCATGGCTCCGTCGAGGAGGTTCTCGGCCGCAGAGAAGGGGAAGGCTCGCCAGGTTGAGCCTGCCTCTCCCCCGCCCAAGCGCGGCCGAGGTCGCCCTCGCAAACATCCTATGGCCACCACGGCAGCTCCCCGCGGCCGTGGAGATGATTTCCAGCTCAGTGACGGGCGGACTGCTGCGGCCGTGGGGCGCGCTTCGGTCGCGCATTCCCCTAGGTCGCGCTTTCGCGCTGCAGTGGTGCTGCCGGAGTTCGTCGTGTGGTCGACGGAGCCGACTAGCACCCGGCTTCAACTTCCTCGCTTCCTCCTCGGCGAGCTCCCGGGCGGCCTCTGGCTTCAGGCAGACGGCTGCTGCAGCCGGGCCTCATGGGCTTCATTGGAGGTCTCCGCAGCCGGGAGCCTGGCCTTGACCCGCAGTTGGCAGACGTTTGCCCGCGCGCATGGCCTGAGCCGTCGGTGCACCCTGCACTTCAAGTTTGACGGCGATGCCACCCTCTACGTGAGGGTGTTTGGGGAAGATGGTCGCCGCGCAGGGTGCTGCCTTGAGGACGACGACCGCGGCTGGGGACCCAGCCCCGGCGATGATGGAGAGGACAGCACTCGCGTGATTGGCGGCGCTCAGGGTTCCCCAAGCTTCACCGGTTCTTCTTCAGGCGGCGACTCTTCTAGCGGTGGCCGCGATCAGCCTCCACACCATCGTACCTGCTTGGAAGGTGGTAGCGCGTCTACCTGCCGTCGCGCCTCGGTGAAGCGCGAGAGGGAGTCTGCCTGAGCCCCGGAGGCAGCCCGAGTCTTCCCTGCAGGCCGGTGTGAGGCGAGCTGCGCCTGATTTGCTCTTTCTTTTCCTTTTTCCTGCATAAAAAGACAGTAGCGTGGAGCCCCGCGGGGGCGTGTTTGGGTTATTGTTGTTAATCGTCGCTTTGCTTCCATTATCGTGCCTTCCGGCTATGTGCCCGCGCGTGGATAGTTCCCGGCCCCAGCTGTGGGGGGGGGCACTGACCCAGGGCCTGTGCTCGTGTCGCGGTGCCCGTGGGGTACGGACTAGAGGGGTGCTCCTGTAATGGACCCAAGTCGCGAAACCTTTGAACGACTAGGACAGAAACACTCACGAGGGCACTCGGCTGCCCCCCTCGTGAGGCCTTGCATAGGAGAAATCAAGGCAAGAGAGTGAAAAGTCAAAGAACCACAAGTCAAAGACGGCAACAGCTTCAACAAAACTTCGAATGAGAATGAACAAGCCAACTGCGGAAAGAAAATGAAAAAGCCGCGTCCGGCACCTAATCTAGTCTTTGACGTCTTCTCACTAGCGTGGAGCTAAGTGCTACCACTGGGCGTGGGAGGGAGCCCCAGGGCCTGAGGCTGGCGCTCCTGAGACTCCGGGGCGTGTACAGCCCCAACTCATTATTACGTGAGAGTGTCACGGGCGACGAGCTTCACAGGCATTGGCCTTCTTCACAGGCTCCGGGCCTTTCTTGGGGGAAGCAAGCTTCACGGGCATTCGCCATCTTCACAGGCTCTGGGCCTTTTCCAAAATGCGACAGCTTCACAGGCATTCACCTTCTTCACAGGCTCTGGGCCTTTTCCAAAAAGGATAATCTTCACAGGCATTCGCCTTCTTCACAGGCTCTGGGCCTTTTCCAAAAAGGATAATCTTCACAGGCATTCGCCTTCTTCACAGGCTCTGGGCCTTTTCCAAAACGCGACAGCTTCACAGGCATTCGCCTTCTTCACAGGCTCTGGGCCTTGTTAGGGGTAGAACCTCCGGAGGTGCTGGATGTTCCATGCGTTCTGGACCGGCACCCCCTCCTGAGTCTCCAAGCGCGCGGAGCCAGGCCTGGAAACATGAACAACCTTGAACGGGCCCTCCCACATGGGAGAGAGCTTGTGCAGTCCCTCCCTGGAGAGAACCCGCCTGAGCACGAGGTCTCCTACCTCGAGAGTTCTGGGGCGGATGTTGCGGCAGTGATATCGTCGCAGTGCTTGTTGGTACCTCGCCGCTCGCAGCGCGGCTTCTCGGTGACGTTCCTCCCCCAGCACGAGGTCCATCCCCCGCATGGCATCCTGTTGCGCCTCGTTGAATGCCAGGACCCATGCGGAGCGACGTCTGACCTCATGAGGGAGGACCGCTTCGGCTCCGTAGACCAGGAAGAACGGGGTCTCTCCAGTCGGCTTGGTCGCGGTTGTGCGGATGGACCACAGCACGGACTGAAGCTCATCGTACCAACCTCTGCCATAGGCCTCCAGCTTCTTCTTGAACGTCCTGGTCTTGAGGCCCCTCAGGACCTCTTTGGCTCGCTCGGCCTGGCCGTTGCTTCGGGGGTGCGCCACCGAAGTGTAGCATATCTGTGTTCCAAGGTTAGCACAGTATGTTTTGAAGAGGTTACTGGTGAATTGCGAACCGTTGTCTGTGATGATGCGGTTCGGCACCCCGAACCGGCTCACGATGCCCCTGATGAACTTGACCGCGGAACCCGCGGGGAAGGTGCGGACGGCCTCTACTTCAGCCCACTTGGTGAACTTGTCCACGGCGACGTAGAGGTAGCGGTAGCCCCCTGGCGCCCGAGGAAACGGGCCCAGGATGTCTAGCCCCCAGACTGTGAACGGCCACGAAAGGGGTATAGTCTGCAGGCCTCCTGCCGGCTCATGGATCTGCTTGGCGTGGAACTGGCAGGCCTCACAAGTCTTCACCAGTTCGACGGCGTCATTGAGTGCGGTGGGCCAATAAAACCCACTGCGGAACGCCTTGCCGATGAGGGTCCGTGATGATCAATGATGTCCACAGTCTTCGCCATGTATATCTTCCAGCAGCTCCTTTCCTTGCTCCCTGGAGATGCAGCGCAGGGATACGTCGTTTGGTCGCTTCCGGTAGAGCTCTCCATCCTTGATGCAGTATGCCGTGGCCAGCCGTGCTACACGCTCCGCTTCCTCCTCCTTCTCCGGCAGGGTCCCTTGTGTTAAGTAACTCCGGAGTTCCGTGATCCAGTCCCCCTCCTGAGGCTCCATCGTCAGGAGCAGGCGTGCTCCTGAGGCCGGGCCACAGATCGGGGCTCCTGAGGCAGGTGGCTGGGGAAGCTCCTCCCGAGGCTGAGCCGTGTTTGACAATGACGGCAGGGCTGAGGGCTTGAAGAGCCGCTCCTCGAAGACGCCAGGCTCCTGAGGTAACCGCCTGGACGCCCGTTTGGCGATGTCGTCGGCCTCCTGATTGGTGCCACGGAGCACATGCTGCAACTCCAACCCCCAGAACTGCTTCTCCATCCTGCGGACCTCCGCAAGGTAGGCTTCCATGTGCTCATCTTTCGGCTCGTACACCTTGTTGGAGAAATTGACAAGGAGTTGCGAATCGCCCTTGATGGTGAGGCGTTTCACCCCCAGGACAGCTGCGGCCTTCAAGCCCGCTATTAGACCTTCATACTCCGCTATGTTGTTGGAGACCTTTTCACCTTGCTGGAAACAGAGCTATACAGCGTAGTAGAGCTTGTCTTGAGTGGGCGATATAAGCACCGCCCCAGCTCCAGCGCCATGCCTGGAGAACGCCCCATCGAAGTACATGACCCAGCCTTCTGGCGCCTCGCTTCCCGGGGAGAGGGACCGATCCTCGTCGGCCTTGAGGCCTGGTGCCTCCGTCCATTCTACCACAAAATCCGCTAATGCTGCTCCCTTGATGACTCTGGTCATGCTGAATTCGAGCTGAAACGCTTGCAGTTCTATGTTCCACTCAGCGACCCTTCCGGCTGAGTAAGGGCTCCTGAGCACTCTCTCCAAGGGGTATGACGAGAAGACCTTGATGGGGTGACCCTAAAAATAGTGTCGCATCTTGCGCGAGGCCACCAGTAGCGCGAGGAGGAGCTTCTGAGGCATGGGGTACCGTGCCTTCGTGTCCCGCAACACCGTGCTGACGAAGTACACTGGGTGCTCAACGAGGTTGGGTGCGTCAGTGCAGGTGGCGCCCTCCGGAGACCATGGCGCCTCCTGAGGCGACGAGGCCTCCGGAGGCTGGCCATCTGGGAGAGGGGCCTCTTCCACCTCTGGTGCACTCCTCTGCGGCGGCTGATCCTCCTCAGCCGCGGTGGCGGTTTCTGTGGGCCTTCCTTGTTCCTATTTTGCCTTGTCCCGGGCTGTTGCTGTGGTTTTGATTCGATGTTCCTCCCTAACCGCCACAAGGGCTGCGCTGGCAGAGTAGGGAGTGGCGGCGAGGTAAAGCACCAGGGGCTCATGAGGGCGCGGAGCCACCATGACCGGAGGGCTGGTCAGGTATCTCTTGAGATCTTGGAAAGCCTTGTCGGCCTCTTCGGTCCATTCAAAGGGCCCCTTTTTCTTCATTAGCTGGAAGAAGGGCAGCGCTCGCTCCCCCAACTTGGAGATGAAGCGCCCTAGCGCGGTCACGCGCCCAGTGAGCTTCTGCATTTCTCTTAGGGTCTTTGGCGGGCTCATGTCCTCGACCGCCTTGACCTTTTCCGGGTTAGCCTCGATGCCTCGGTGGGACACGAGGAAACCCAAGAGCTTGCCCGAGGGGACTCCGAACACACACTTCTCTGGGTTGAGCCGCAGGTTCACTGCGTTGAGGCTCGCGAAGGTTTCCTCCAGGTCTTGTATCAAGGTCCTGGCCTCCCGAGACTTCACCACAATGTCATCGACGTAAGCCTCAACATTCTTCCCGAGCTGCGGGCCCAAGGTGATGTGCATCAGCCGCTGAAAGGTCGCCCCTGCGTTACACAGCCCAAATGGCATGCATGTGTAGCAGTACACCCCACACGAGGTTAGGAAGGCTGTCTTTTCGACGTCTTCTACCGCCATCTTGATCTGGTGATACCTAGAGAAGGCATCCAGGAAGCATAGCAGGTCGCATTCTGCGGTGGAATCGACGATCTGGTCAATGCGGGGGAGTGGGAACAGATCTTGCGGGCATGCCTGGTTGAGGTTGGTGAAGTCGACACGCATGCGCTCCTTCCCTCCCTTCTTTGGCACAACAACAGGGTTGGCCAACCAATTCGGGTATCGGACCTCCTGAATGACCCCAGCGGCTTCTAGTTTGCGAGTCTCTTGGACGATGAAGGCCTGCTTTTCTGTGGACTGCTGCTTTGCCTTCTACTTCACAGGGCGCACGTTGGGGCACACGTTGAGGTGATGCTCGATTACGCTCCTAGGGATCCCCACCAACTGGTCAGGCTCCCAAGCGAATACCGTCTTGTTCGTGCGCAGGAACTTGACCAGGGCCTCCTCCTGCTCGGGCTCGAGGTTGGTGCCTATGGTCAAAGTGGCGTTGGTGGACCCGTCCTCATCGATGGGTATCTGCTTGGTTTCTGCCTTGTCTTGGGTGAACAACTGTTTCTTCTTGGCGGGTGCAGCCCCCTTGGGCTCGGGGGTCTCCGAGTTGGCAGGCTGTGCCGACGCCGCCGTCTTGAAGGCGAGCTTGAGCACTCGCAGCGCGTCTCCGGTGTCCCCGTGCACGTTGAGGACACCGTTGCTCCCGGGCATCTTCATGAGGTTGTACGCCGGGTGCGTCGCGGCCATGAACTGGGCCAGCGCTGGATAGCTGAGGATGGCGTTGTAGGGGAGGTCGATGGGGGCGATGTCGAAGTCGATCAGCTCGGTGCGGAAGTTGTCGTAGGTGCCGAAGGTTACTGGGAGCCGGATCTGTCCCAAGGAGCTGGATGATCCGCCCCCAACGCCTGAGAAGGGCCAGCTGGGTTGCAGCCGTTCCAGGGGTATGCAGATGTAACACCCCGGATATGATTTACCCAATATGTAATCCAACTCTTGCCATTTCCGGCGTTAAGTTATTTTATTTTCTCGGGTTCGGGTTTTTTTTGTCTTCGTGTGTTGTTGTTGTTGTCATGCATCTTATATCATGTCATCATGTGCATTGCATTTGCATACGTGTTCATCTCATGCATTCGAGCATTTTCCCCATTGTTCGTTTTGCATTCCGGCGCTTCGTTCTCCTCCGGTGGTCATTTCTATCTTTCTTTCGTGTGTGGGGATTAAACATTTCCGGATTGGAACGAGACTTGCCAAGCGGCCTTGGTTTACTACCGGTAGACCGCTTGTCAAGTTTCGTACCATTTGGACTTCGTTTGATACTCCAATGGTTAACCGAGGGACCGAAAAGATCTAGTGTGTGTTGCAGCCCAACACCCCTCCTAGTTGGCCCAAAAGCCACCAAAACCCCCTCCATCATCTAGAGTGTTCGATCACGATCGCGTGGCCGAAAACCGCACCTCATTTGGACACTCCTAGCTCCCTCTACCTCTATATAAAGACCCCCTCCGAAATCCGGATCTCCTTCTCCCCTGAAATACTAAAATCATCCCTCTCCGCACCGGACATGTCTGCCGCGCCGGACACCCCGTCCACCGCCGCCCACGGCCACTGAGAGGCTGCCACGTGTCGCGCCGCCGCCCCTCCGCCGCCGGCCCGCCAGGCCCGCGCGGGGCCCTCCCCGGCCCGCGCGCCCACCACCGCCTGCCGCTCGCCCTCCCTGCGTCTGGTCACCGCCTCCGCCACCCAGGTCGCCGGCCGCCGCCCCGCTCTCCGTTCGCCGGCGGGAGCTCGTCGCCGGCCGTCCCCGCGCCTCCTCGCCACCCCCCGCGGTCGCCGGAACCCTCCCCGCCGCCGGATCTGGCCGGGAGAGGCCGGATCTACTTCCCCTCGCCTCCCCGCCGCTCCATCGAGCTCGCCGGAGCCGCGGGAGCTCACCGGAGTTCTGCCTCGGTTCGCGCGCCGGCATGAAACCCTAGATCTAAGAAGGGTTGACATCTCTTTTTCCCCAAGTCCCTAGTTATTTTGGCTATGTTCATCATGTTGTATCTCCTCATCCGTAGATCCGTTTTGAGCATATAGCATATCAAAATGTTCGCCTCAAAGAGCACATCATTTCATCTCATTGCATCATTTTCATTTGAGTTCATCTTGATGCCCGAAATGCTGTTGGAACAATGCTATTTGAGATAATTGTCAGATCTTCTACTCCAATTAGATATTTGTCATTTTTGCCATGATTATTGTGTGCATGATATGCCCCTGAGCTCTACATGTGTTTTGTTATATGTTTTGTCATCTTTCCAGTGGTGCCATCCATGTATTTTTGTGATGTGTGTGGAGACTAGCACAAGCTTGCAAAGTGGTGCATTTGTTAATGCTGATTTCAGGGACTTAGCAATTCCACTAAGTCCTTGGTCTGTTTATCTCATTATGCCATATGTTCATGTTGTTTCCTAGTGATCCGTGCCTCTTTTGAGGATGATCAGTAAGGATGTTTTGTTAATCTTGTAGTGCTCTATCCATACATGTCTTTGTTTGTAATTATGGAGCACCCTAGCTTGAGTCAATCGAGCTCTACTTTTGTCATTTCGTGAATCTGGGCATATTGTCTACTTGTTAGC